>NC_136412.1:247624254-248224254 GCF_051521515.1 Lactuca serriola
ACTTCTAAAATCCATAACTTTCGCATACGAGCTCCCTTTTTGACGTTATTTATATGCACGCGTAGGTAAAATTACTCTCTACAACTTTCGTTTAGACTTCGTCGGCTAATTTTGACTTTAATTTTTATATTATTATTTTTAACAGACCGGGACAGGAAATCTGTTAAAAATTCATAACTTCTTCATCCGATGTCCGTTTTCGTCAAACTTTTTACCATTGTGCTACTAATGACAAGACCTTCGATTCTCGTTTAGGTCGTGTCGGCTAAAAATCACTCGATCTAAAATTTGAGTTTTTAGCTGTCTACTGTTAAGCTGAAACTTCGAAAAATCATAACTTCCTCATACGAAGTCAGATTTGGGTGTTCTTTTTATCAAAGTTCTCGGTTTAACGAATACTACGACTTTCGTTTAGATCACTAAGGCTAAAAAGTAGTTTGTCAAAAACTCATTTTTTTAGAACATTCAGCACCGTGCTGGTTTTGTCGCGAAACATCGACATGTCATATCTTCTTCGTTATAACTCGGATTTTGGTATTCTTTATATCGCCGAAATCCTTGTTTCGACCACTACAACTTTATGCAAAGATATCGGGCTTATCTCACACTTTAATTTTGACGCTTATTTTTATTCTTAATTAATTAAACCCTAATAATTAAGCATAAACACATAATTCACATAATATTCACATAATTCTTTTTCATTTCTTCAAAATAAGTTACAAAGGTTAACCTAGACTATCACCTCAATATAAATGCCTAGGCTAGAAACACGAGTGTTACACAGGGCATACGTGGTTTGGACCAAACCCTAATATTTAGGGTTTGTGCATTATATAAGCACCATTATAGCCATAAAACATATCCCCTTAGCAACCTCCATCCCTAAAATATACCCACCTTGCAAACCATAATCTATTTTGAGCATTTTCAGCTTTTGAGTGAGTTGTGGGCTTTCTTGTTTGTGAAGGAAGATCATCAAGGAAGTGGTTTTGCTCTCAAGAATTTGGATCCAATATTTTCTCTTCATTTTTCACCATTTGGAGGTATAAAGCTCCAACCTTGATGAGTATTTCATATGGATCTAGTTCTAGCTTAAACTTGGCACCTTTTTGTCCCTAAACTTGATCTTTGTGAGTATGGATTACTCCAAGACAATTGAGTTGTCCTTCCAGATGTTTTAGGGTGTTTTATGTCATAAAAATGTGATCTTGGACTTTAGTTCCTTCCCATGCATGGTCTAAGTTGTCTTAATGGTTCAAGAAGTTAGGATTTTGTTCTAAAGGTCTTACTAGCCATGCAAAACCATAAAGTTGGAAACTTTATGGTTAATATCACCTTTTAGGGTCTAGATATGGTATTTTGAGGAACTCGCTAAGCTTTGTGGATACAATCTATGTTATGGTTTCAGGTACTTCAGGTTCGAAGGGAAGATCCCACCGTGATGACACAACTTCCTCTGATGTTTTGAATATTATGACTTGGTGTTGATTTTGAACAATTAATGAATGATTTCATAGACTTTAAAAATGAAAAATTTTAGTATTGTTTTCGGGTCATTACACAAAAGTAGGATGCAATAATTAACAAAAATATGAAAGTACGTTGAATCATCTATCTTTAATTTAGGTGTCTTTTTTTAATCATCATAAGCTTAAAAATACACACCTGAAACTGATTTAGAAATTAAGTTTGGGTTTTCCCATTTTGGGACTGTTTTGTAGTACTTTATCTCATTTAGGATGCGTGAATGGGTATTAGATGATTTTTTTTTTAAAAAAAAAACATTTAGTTGTCATTTTCTCTTTTCACCTCGTGTATATATTTTTATATAGACTTAGGAGCTAAGAGTAAATGTTGCCAAATTTTTCTTAAGCAAACAATAGTGTAATATGTTCACATGTAAGAAGAAGTATTTAAAAATTGGTCTAGAAGCCTACCCTTGTGAATACTCTTTTTGATATGAAAATTCTATCCGATTTTTAGTTCTCATAGAGTAAATTTTGTACCCTAAATTATGTATCAGTTGCATCATGCATTTTGATAAAACCTGGAGTAATATTGAAAATTGTAACCCAATCAGTAAGGACTCGAATCTTTTATCAAAAGATCCAAAACAAGCGTCGACGACAGAAGTCAAATCAAACGTGTACAAATTCTAAAAATAATAAATTTAAAAAATGACAACAACGAAATTACATATACGTCAAATGGTTTCATTGGTTGTCTGATGTTTGGTTAATACGGGTATTCAAAAACGAATATCCGAAATTTCAGTACTGGATTTTAAGTATCTGAATCTATATCCAAAATTCAGACACAGATTCGGATACCAAAATCGATATACGAAATTTTATGATTTTAGTCATTATCAAATATCAAATTAATCAAATAAATGTTGTTAGCAATAAATAATAATTAATTACTATTAATAGTATATAAGATAAAACTCAAATCAAACAATTAAAAAGCCATTAAAATATATTAGCGGAAAAGAAGATGATATTCATGCTCTTACATTGGCTTAAATACCAATACCTCAAAATAATAAACACTAGAGCCACTAACATAATATCAATGCTCTTACACTAACTTAAATATCAATACCTCAAAATACTAAAGACTAGATCCACTAACATGGTATCAATGGGAATGACATTTACCCATCTATCTATCTATATCATACTATCATACTATACTTATAAAGGAGACATTGTTTCTATCACCACAATCATTTGAAACTTCCATGTCTTTTCATATTTCTTTATAATAATGATTTCATAATATCTATTTAAACATAAATAACTTTTAATTAGCATCTAATTAACAACTACCACTCAATAGTTTTTTTAACTTATGACACTTAATGGTTCTTATGACACCAATTGATTAACATTGATATATATATATATATATATATATATATATATATAGTTCACAATGATAGAGTGAGTCGTTGAGAGGTAGATTAGAAACTCCATACAAAAATATTATTGATGGAGAGCATAAATAATAATAAACAGGAAGATGATGATAAGAAAGAAATATGAAAGTTTATGGGAAGAATTATTGCTTAATTTTCTTCTTTCTTATTATCTAAGTTTTTACTATATTATTATGATTTTGATTGGAATGAAAAATATTATATATGAAGATGCTCTAATCATTGTCTCTAGATTCACATGAGTAGCAAAACTACTTTACAACAATACAAAACAAGAATGGATACAACTAGCGTAGTTCATGGTTCTTGATTATAAATTTTGGTGGTTAAATTTATTTTAAAGTTTTCCATTTTTTTCATGAAAGTGATAATCATGTTCATCCGGGTCCCAAAAAAAATCTATGCAACTCACCGTCTAAAGTCTAAACCCAACGGTCCATGTTGTATAAATTGTAACGGAGTTTGCAAGAGGATGCAGGTTAATGTTCATTCCACTTCAAATTGTATAAATAGACTTTTAAAAAGATTCATTAAGTGTAATTTCTAGGATGATGTAATGGAGTGCATGTTGGTGTTTAATTTTATAGGTCTTCATGTTGTGTTGGATGTTCACAATCGCTTACATGGAAATGGTCCTATGATGACAAAACTATGTAGTTAATAAAGCTTATTAAAATTGATTTTGTTATATTCCATAAAAATGGTAAATTTGATTTGTTTATATATTATTACAAGCTATTATTTGATTGTAAATCATTTAATCATTCAAGATCTTCTTAAATGAGACGTTTATGATTTAACCGTAAGGTAATTAAAAGTGAAATAAGAGTTAGCCATTGCAATTTGCACCTCTAATTTTATGTTATGCTGATGAAAAGCACAATGGTACGAGACTCTCATCAAATACAAATTGTTTAATTGTTATATAACTTATGTTTTCTAATAACATATGAGGGATAAAAATCATTTTGGGTTTTATAATTATTATTCGTCTGGTTGAAATCTATTAGAGAATATTTTGACATCAGTTATAAACATCTTTTATTTATAATTTTAAGAACAAGTTACATGAATGGTCCTTAAGGTTTTTTTCCCTAAAGTAGTCCCTACGAAACTTTCTTCCCTCATATGGTACTTACGGAGCAAACGTTGCACACAAAATTCCCCTGTGACTAACTTTGCTAACAGATTCTGTTAAGTTTTGTTAAATGACAAAAACACCCTTTGTTTTATGCACACAGATGGTCCTCTCTCTCTCTCTCTCTCACACACACACACACATACAGAGAGATCCAGGTAAAGGGCAGACAAGATCACCACCAAATGCCTGATTATAAACTACCCTTCTGTAAGACATAACAATGGCCTTGTTCTTTATGAAATCAATGTCATCATGTTCATCGGTAGGTTCTAAAGCCAACTCCCTTACAAAATCAAGAGCCAATCTTGGTTGGAAACTTTCCCTGGCTTTCTTAATTGTGTTAATTAAATATACAGCTCTAGGCTCATAATCCACCACATCAACAACATAAAAAACGTGTGCATCGGTTTTCCTGAAATTCTGCTTATTCCGACACATACAAGACAATCCAAGATCACTCCGCCTCTTTACTTCATCTATTGCCTCCTCCAAAGCGTTAACAAATGTTCTTGAATTAGTCTGTAGAGAATTCTCGGCAAAATTGGAATAAAATGGTATAAGTTCTAATGAATCAAACCACCCATAACTATTGTCCCTAAAAAACGTAACCAACAATAGACCTTCCTTTTTTGATCGACGGATTGAAGGGGTTGCAAGCTCTTCATTGTACACATGGCCAGGCCACCACAAAGGATGGGATTTCACTTTTCCCCAACCCATATCCCCTACTTCAAATGCATAATCAGGAGATACTTGTATCGAATCCCCAGCTCCTCTGTTGTTTACATTACCGATATTTCCTTCCTGCAAGACACTACCCATGCTAACACCGCAACACACCAACATATACTTCCATGTCGTTGTCGAAGGAGCCAATTCTATATGCCAATGATGATTTTACTGTACTATCAGTGCTGCCATCAACATCAGATTCTGATTATGTCAAGGGTTTGTAATTTGTATGATCGTTTGATTCAAGATCACAAAGAACAATTACAATGATGAAGAATAAAGAATAAGGGATGGAATTGGTAGAACATAGAAGCGACAACGGTGGAATATGTGCAACCATCGGTGGGGATGTGTGGTTATCAAAACCCTAGGAGAGATTTTTCAGAGCTATAATTGTGAGAAAAGAAAATCTAAAAAAATAAATTGAAACTTGATGTTGATGTTCTTAATCTGAAAGTAGATTATTGCTTCTGAAAGATCTAAATACATATTTGATGAAGATGAAATTGAATCTATAATAATCGAATATGTGCTTGCATTCTGATGCTTAGATAAAGATTATAGAGAGAGAGAGAGAAAGAGAGAGAGAGGACCATCTGTGTGCATAAAACAAAGGGTATTTTTGTCATTTAACAAAACTTAACAGAATCTGTTAGCAAAGTTTGTCATAGGGACCTTTTGTGTGCAAGGTTTGCTCCGTAGATACCATCTAAGGGAAAAAAGTTTCGTAGGAACTACTTTAGGGGGAAAAACAAAACCTTAAGGACCATTCGTGTAATTTGTTCTAATTTTAAATTTTCCTTTAGTTCATTGTATTTACGTTATCAATAATTTATATGGTTAATTTTTTTCATATATTGTAATAGTCAATCAATTTATCCCGTAATAAAAAATTAGAACCTCAATACCGACATAACATGTTCCAGGATCAGTTCCAATATTCTAGGTTCGTAGGTTCCAATTTTAATAGGCTTATATATAAAAAATTACCAAAAACCATGGATAAAATTATAAATTTCAACATATTTTAACCATATATACGCCTACTATACTTATAAAGGAAACATTTTTTTTTCTTTCACCACATTCATCCGAAACTCCCATGCATTTTTTCTTTCACCACATTCATTTGAAACTCTCATGACTTCTCAATTTCTTTCTAATAATAATTGTAAGTTGGTTAATAAGGTTAAAATATATATCAAAACTAAAGTGTAATCATATAGAAAGTAAATTTCAATATTAAAATAATATATTTATTTGTACTTATAAACTTATGTTTTTTAACTTTTAACATATTATACTTAATCTCTTAGTTTTAAGAATATATTCTAGGATATAAACCATTATCATTTTAAAGATACAATTTTGGATCAATTTGTATAAAACACTTAAATTATTAATTTAAATATAAGATTACAGGGTCAACTTAAATATAAATTTTTGTTTAACTTAAACAGCCCAAAAAATATTTTATAAATAGTTAAAAATGATAAATTGTAGTGTCTCTCTAATAATGATTATAAATTGGTTAATAAGGTTAAATAAATATCAAACCTAAAGTGTAATTATAAAAATAAAAAAAATAAAAAAATAAATTTCAGTTTTAAAATAATATCTTTACTTCTACGTATAAAATTATGTCTTTAACTTTTAACATATTATACTTAATTTATTAGATATAAAAGGTTGTTGTATGTAAACCATTATCAGTGTAAAGCTACACCTTTTGAACAGTTTGGACAAAATACTTAAATTGTTAATTTAAATATAACAGTACAGTGTCAACTTAAATATAAATTTCAGTTCCATTTAAAAAACCAAAGAATATTTTGTAAATAGTTAAAAGTGATAAATGCAAAAACTAAATTGTAATCTCAATTTAACTAAAATATTTCTTAAAGATATTTTTATAATCGTTAAAAATTTTCAAATAAGTAGCTTAAAATAACTTACAATAACAACAGCTAAAAATAACTATATATAAATAATTGTATTGTTACCTTTAAAATAAAAAAACAATGTTTGATGTTTTAAATAATTATAATGATAGAAACTAAAACATTCAGCAAATAAATTTTAAGAAATTAATTAAATATAACAACAAATATAAATACCATTAAACCATATGTTATATTTAATTTTATTCATGTATAACTCGCGGGTAGAAGTCATTCAAACGATTGAGATTATGCAGTTATAATAAATGTGTATATTATCATATAATTCAAAATAATCAATATATTATATCAATTTAGTATACGAATTAGTATATCAAATTTAACAACAATGTTATTGTTATATTTAAGAAAACATATATTTGTAAAGACTGTAACTATATATGTGTTTATGTGCAACGCACAGGCATTCGCCTAGTTTGAAATAAAAGAAAGATAATTGATTTAATAGATAATAATAGCATCGTTTATACGTAAATAACAATTGTGAACTAGAAATAAAAAATATAAATGGTATAAACATAATCTCTTGCAAAAAGAAGAAACCATGTGAAGAGTTATATGCATAAACATAAAGGCTAAAAGTTCTGTAAGTTTCATTTTAATAAATAGAACAGCTATAATAAAAGAAAGTAAAATTTTATATTTTTGGATTTCGGATATCCGAACTATCCGAAAATTTAAAATATCACTATTTGTATCCTGTATCCGAATCCGAAAATCCGGATATCCGAAATTTCGTATTTGGTTTTCGGATTCCGATAACTAGATATAAAATATATATCAAAGTTTTAGATTTATAAATTTTATTTTATCACAACTAATTTATAAGAATTGTGTCTGATCGTATAGCAATGTAGTTGAGGTAAGACCAAGTGTCGAACATAGGGAAAATTAGAATGATTCAGATCAAATAATCCAATTTCTAATTAAACCATAAATAGTAAAGTAAATGGAGGATTTTTTGAATTAATTAAACTAAACTAGAAAGGGAAACAAAATTAGAGATTAAATTTAGAGACAAGAGAGATAAATATGCTTTCACATAGATTCAGTTACGCCTTCCAGTTATGGGTCATTCCAATATAGTGTAATGGATATGAGTAATATTCATCGATTTGTAAAGTAGTCATTTATTTTGGTCCAATTAACTAACATTATAAGTACTAGGACAATTAACATAATGTTCATGCAATTAACTACATAAAAAATTATTATTAAGTTCGTATCATGAGAGATTTGATTGAGTCAAATGATCCCAATGGTCATGGTAATCAATTTGGTGCATAGATTTGGTTTTCTAATGCATGCTTACACATTGAAGTTAATTAGTTTATTAACCTAACCATATGATTTGGTCCATCTCTAGTCATAACTACTAGTGGTTATTAACAACTACAATTAAGTCAACAAAGTCATATTGGTCCTCTAAACTCTATTAACTCGGCTATAGCAAATAAAGATATCAACAAAAACACATATGGATCTTTAAGCAAATAAACATGATAAATTAAATAAAACTAATAATCCGATTAATGGGATTACACAAAATCTATAAGGTTACATCTACTCTAGTGAAAGCAAATGGGTTTTACCCCATAACTAGAGAATAAGAACATACAAACGTTAAAAATGATTTGCTAAACATGATCATAAATCAAAATGAAGTGAAGCCCTGATGCTCCTAGCTTCCGATTCTTTAAATCTCCGTTCCAAGGTGCTCCTCCAACCTTGAAATCAACCCAAAAGGGTTTCGGACAAATATATTTTGTATGATTTATCTCTGGTATATTACACTTGACTAATCCAAGGCTACATCTTAATTTATGGAAAATCATTTGTGTATATATAGAAACAACGCATTCGTGTCACGAGTCGCATGTATCCGCATTGGTCTCGAATACTTCACCCAGCTAGCAACACGAATGTATAGTGTATACATTGTGAATGTCAATTTTTTGGCAGATTTCACAATTGAACTTTATCAGATCCATTCTTGTCCCAATCCCTTCCTTTTACTCATCAACTACGATTTTTATCTATATTTATCCAATACAAAGAATTATCAATACATTTTATCTTAATGTATATCAATTTAGTGCATGAATATTAAGAATTTCCTAAAATATATGTATAAATATGGTCATATGAACGTTATATTACATGAGTCTATCATGGTGAAAGTAGAACTCCTCTTACTATAAATGGTGTAACTCCAAGTAACAAGATGGTTAACATTATCCTTGTAGTTATGAGGGATTGAGAGAAAAAGATACCAACCACACCATAGGTTTTCTTCCCTTGATGTTTTAGCAGTGTCGTAGAGGTGTTGATGATGGATTTCATAAGATGTTAGAGGAAGTCTGATCATAGTTATATTTTTTTGTACTTGGTTTTCTTCCCTTGAAATTTTAGCAAAGTCGATGTATATCAGGGCAAAAAACAAATGGATTGATAGCTCATTCAATCATCTCATCGAGCTGTTGCAATCTGCATTTTCAAAAGAAAATAGGGTTCCCTTTCACATTATGTAGCCAAAAAGAAATTAAAAGAGATTGGTTTATGTTATGAGTCAATAAACATGTGAAAAATGACGAATTTCTCTTTTCGAAAGAACGCAAGTAGCAGTAGAATTATCTGGTTTGTAATGAGAGTTTGTGTGCCGATAAAATCACAAAGAATTTCATATATTGGATGATTAAAAGAAGGTACGATGCGTCATCATGTTCTTGGATCTTCATGGAAATAATTTCATATAAAGTATCCTAACTTCTTGATGGAATCTTAAAATGTATGCCTAGGTCTTGCAGCTGACGATTAATTGCTTTGGTAACATGTGTAATCCTTATAGTACATGGTCAATGGTACTCACCACATACAATTTTCCATCATGGCTATGTACAAAACAATCCTCATTCATGTTTTTCATGTTGATTCCAGACCCTAAATCACATGGGAAGAAAGTGGATGTTTTCCTTAATCCATCGGTGGTAAAGCTTGAGCATTTGTTGTACTCGTGCATATGTACTAAAGACACAATGACACACACATTGTTCATTATGAAGTTGTCACACCCCAAAACCGGAACGGCGGAAACGTTCTGGGGCGGAGGACGTCATGCGTAGTATCACAACAATTATATCATATCAAGCATAGTAAACACAACCAAACATTGAAGACATATATGAATAAGGTTTACATTGTCTTAGTACGTAGTTTTGTTCATATCCAAAGTAACATAGAAAGACGTGACTCTAACGCTTCGACTTCTCTAATCTCGGGAAAGTACCTGTCTACTAATCCCCTGAGAATACAAGCAGTTTTGAAAGAATATCAGCATAAAGTTGGTGAGTTCATAAGCATTTAGTTTTGGTGGAAAATGTTTCTTTGATCCTTTTGAAAAGTGTTACTCAAGAAAATCCTATATTTTCTTATGAAAAGCGTATTTGAGAACCCATTCCTTCCATGACTTCCCGATTCATACAAGGTATGTACAATCCAAGGAGTCGTGGAATGAATATGAATATCCGTTGGTTACATGTAAAAACAAATACGTTAATGAAAAGCCGAGTTATCCCGGGAAAATCATATATTTTCCCTAAAAACAGGTTATCCGTCCTAGAGGTAAAGATGCAAGTCTAGAAATCCCTGATTACTATCAGTGTATTTATGAAAATAGTTTTATTACTCAAAATAAAACAATGAAGAGTAGAGTCTGTGAACCAAAGTTAGTTTATACTTATTTGCGAGTCGTATAACCATACTTGGTATGACCGAGAGACCTTTATAACGTTCTTCAGGCGTTAAGCTAAATGACATTTGTCCCCATGGGCATCCCTGCCTAACTGTAGCTAGCAGTTATGGTGTGGGATTGTCAGTCCCGAATAGATCTATTCACAAATATCACGCTCTCCCTCCAGGATACTCTGGTTATACTAAAAGGATTTATCCCTGTACACCTAAGGGTACAGTAGTGAAGTAGCACCTCACAATTCTATATAATCTAGTTCACTAGCGGGAAAACAGTATAAAACAATAATTATTCTTGAATAATTGTACTTTATACTCCTGAGAAAATATATATAATAAACTAAATCTGCCATGGCTTATACATATTCATTTATGAAGTCTGATTTGATAGAGACTGCCTAGAGTGTTATCCCAAACTATACCCATTATTGTCTATTAGATTTGATATAGAAATTCTTTTGTAAAAACCTTTCTGAAAGCGATGAAATTAGGTTTCCAAATTAAGAGTTTCCCTTATGCTCAACATATTACAAAAAGGGATAAAATATCTGAATATGTTATTAAATATGAAAATCATTAACTGTATTAATAAGTTTAAAACTTAATAAAATACTTTGAGTTTGGCTTGTATTCCCCCTTGAAAACATTAAAAACATGGAAAATGTAAGGGTATGAACTCACCGTTTGACGTGTGATTCGAATGTAGGATCGTTAGGGATATTGAGTGTCGAGTGCAACCTCGAGCACAAACGGACCCTATTTAACATATAACGATGTATGGACATAATTAGTGTATAATATAACTAATCATGATAAGCGGCACCCTACGGGACTAGGAAACACTTGGGACAAGGGTTACAATCAGATATGATTGTATAAAGGGAGTGTAAGGCCACACAAAAGAGTGTGTGGTCGGAGTGTGTGGTCAGAGTGTGCAGTCAGAGTGTGCGGTCGAAGTGTGCGGTCAGAGTGTGTGGTCGACTTTAAGGTGAATCAAGACTCAAATCATGAAGTCTTTCAAGTATAGCAAGCTAAAAGGATGGAATACTTACGTTTTTAAGCCTTAGAAGTGTTTGTGGTTGATTCAAGTAGAGAGAGAGAGGTATGTACGGTTGAGGAGAGGGGAAATGAAGTGAAAATGAGCCTCATTTCTATATAGATAATGGGTGTGCGGCCACACACTCATGTGTGTGGCCACACACTCCTCTAGAGGGAGTGTTTGGCCTTTTTGCAACCCTAGATCTTAAACCAACCCATCCCTAAGTCAAACTTTGGTTGTACGAGGCTTTATATCATCCAAACAAACTCAAACAATGCTAAAAGATAGCTGAAACGAGTTTAACATTGATAGTATTGAATAGGTCAACAAGGTAGAAGTTCTGGGGTGTCACATCATCCCTTCGTTAAAGGGAATTTTGTCCCGAAATTCAAGGATAAAGTACAAATCATGAACTTGGAAAGAGGTGAGGGTACTTCTGTTTCATTGATTCCTTGCGCTCCCAAGTGAATTTAGGTCCCCACTTGGCATTCCAGCGAACCTTCACTATCGGGACGCGACTCTGCTTCGTACGTTTGACTTCCCGGTCCATGATTTCAACAGGTTCTTCCACAAAACGTAGACTTTCGTCTAGCTCAATCTCGTCGAGAGGAATCACAAGAGTTTCGTCGGACAGACACTTCTTTAGGTTCGACACGTGGAAGACAGGATGGACGCTGCTGAGTTCTCGTGGTAATTGGAGTTTGTATGCTACATGATCGAATGGTCCAATGTACCTTGGATTTAGCTTTCCACGCTTTCCGAAACGTATCATGCCTTTCCAGGGTGATTTTAGGACTAGTGAGAGTACTGTCGTGGACTTGACTCTTGACTAGTTCCATGTTGCCCACCTCAGCCCAGCACAGAGGGAATCTATACTTACGGCCATAGAGGGCTTCGAACAACTCAGCCTTGATGCTGGAAAAGGTCACCGTTGTTGCAATAAAGTCCCACTAAGGGTAGATGAGTGTCCCACGATGTATCTACAATTATCCGGATTGTTCTCTTACTTTTTCCATTTATTTGTGGGAGATACTCTTTGCATGAATACTTTCGGGTTTCGAAGAGAGAGAAATTTTTTAAGTTCACATCTAATTTTTCAGGATTTTTGCGATCGAACGATTTAAGATGCGAGGGTTTGGTATAACATAGACTCAGTCGGACTAAGCGGGATGACGTCGTAGAGTAGCACGGTAAGCTAGTTTAGAAGGATCGTTTAAGACATTGGTGCCCCTGGGTAATTGTCTCTGGTCTTTTCTATGCTTGACTCGAAGTTAACATGTACCACTAACACAAGGGTTTTGATCTTTTGAAACTATGAACTTTCATTAAATGGTTCTTACTAGATCTCTCTATGATCGTTTGGTGTACACATGTTGTGTGTAACTACAACTAACCCTAGCGTATTCACTTATGCTATCATGATTTGCTTATTAGGTCCTTAAATCTAATAAGGATTACATGATTCAATCCGGACGAGAAAGTAATCACAATTATTGGGATTTTCGAAAACATACCAAAACAAGGCAGGTTCCTTCGATGCTTCCTCCTTCTCTGAGGTCAGACTCCTCCTGTTTTCTCATTGTTCTTCTCTGTTGGGAAATCTCTTTTGAAATGTCCTACACTTCCGCAGAGGTAACAGGTTGGACTTGTCCCAACGTTGGTAGTTGGAGTGATGAACTTGATTAGGGTTCTACAACCGCGGGAGGTGTGCCCCTGCCTGTTGCATCTAGTGCAACGCAGCACTTGGCAGACTCCATGATGATGGTAGTTGCATTTGCTGCAGTGCGGGAGATTTCCACAGTAGGGTATGGTTGGTGTTGGAACAGCAGGGATGACTGGGGTACTGACTGTCCCAAATCGTTGCCTCTCAGTAGGTCTTTGGGTTGAACAACTTCCTTTAAACTTTCGTTTTAGAAGGTTAGGTGTGTCCTTTATAGTAGGCACTTGTTGTTGAGATTGGTTAACACCAAGATTCGGATTACCGTTAACACTTCCACCCACATTCGTGTTGTTAGCGTTAAGAACAGTTAGGGCGGCTGTCACCGCTGCTGTGACAGTAGCTTGGAATGTAGCTGAGTCCATCAGGAGGATTGACGTCTTACCTGTGGGTTGATTACGTTTCTTCAGAGGCATGATTCTGCTATATGTCATGAAAAGAAGCTTGTAAACAACAATGGTTTCCCCTGGATGTATCCTAAATGTTTATCTATGCATTAAGATTTCCTGTTTTTGCTATCTGACTCTCATTGATTCGTCCCACATCCCCATGATGTGGTCCTAGCAAGAATAGATAAAGATTTGATTGCAATAAAGCTCGCATACAATAAACCTTCGAACTCCTTGTTGTTCAGTGCATTGCGCTGGCTGGATAACTCTCATATTTTCGTCGGCTCTAGACGTTAAGGAGACTTAGCTATAAGAGTAGTTACGGGGATCAAGTCGACACGGTATTTAACTTGATGCTCGGAAGAAATCCCTGGAATGTCTTCGGGGAAGACATCAGGAAAGTTGCCGACTTCGGGGATGCTCTCGAGGTCTATAACTTTTTGTGTCTCATCAGCCACATGAGCCAGGAATGTATGGCATCCCTTTCGCAGATACTTCTGGGCTTTGGCGTAGGAAATGATACGAAGGTTTGAACAAACTTTATTACTATAACCAGTGAGGACTTCATCAGAGGAAAAGATTGAAATGAGTCGCCCCTTTCGAATGCAAAGGACATCAAAACGATTTGGGGCTCAACCATTCTCATGCCGGTGATGACATCGTAGCTTTTTATGGAGACTAATATGAAATTGATGGGGAAAGGATTGATCGTCTAAGTATATCCTATGATACATGTTTTTGAGGACAAAACAGTGATAGGAACTTGATACAAAGATAATCTTTAACTGGAATATAATTGTTGTCATCATAATTGAAACTGAGATTACACATATTTAGAACCCTTGACTTGAAAATAGGTCCAAGTCATTCTAACAGGGAAAATTCCTGGCAACATGAAGGACAAAGATGTTTAAAGAAGAGAGCTTCTTAGATCATAAATATGAAAGTTATTTCTTAGAAAAAAGGGAGGGATGAGTAGAGTATTCTCCTATTGGCGATGGGCATTCCTTGGACGGATCCTTAAGTTAGCCAGTCGGCACTCCATGTCAAGCAGGCGGCTCTCGTATACTATTTGGCATGCTCGGAGCTCCATGACCTCAGCTCGAGTGGTAGCTAGCTCTTGTTGCAGAGCTTCATTGTCCCTCATAGTTCTCCCATGACCAACTTCGAGATTGTGAATGTGGTTTGTGTTGGCATCCGAGTCTGCCTCAAGCTCCATAGTTCGTTGAAGGGTTGCCACACTTAGCTCCACATTGCGAGCCACTCGACAGACTATGACCGAAAGGGCTCTGTCTGCGGAGCCTCCCTCGTTCACATTGTAGAAGCGACAATCCCCTTCGTACGGGCGGGGTTGGCCTTGTCCGTGACTCCATCTATCCAAGCTTCCGACCCACATAGGTGTTAGGCCTTCGAACTCAAGTCGGGGGTTAGGATTTGGTATCGGGGCTACTGGAGGTAGGTTCTTGACTTCAGGTTCTGGGTCGGTCTCTTCGGTGAATTGTTCTGCGAAGTCATCATCCAAGGGAATTTCGTGATTTTCTTCTAGCTCTGCCTCGAGCCATCCAGCATTTCCTTGGTTGGGAAAATATGGGTAGCCAGGGAGATGGAATTCGGCCATGCTATCTACACGAGATAAGGGGTAAAGGAATAGTTATTAGGCATCGGATATAATAATACTTCTGATGTATTATAGTTTCATAATTGATTCTCGAGGGATGGATTCCTGGGTAAGTTTCTGGTTCGGTCGTTATAGCATCCTAAAATACTCCTATAGTATTTTAACCCTTATGTTTGACTCTAGAACTTTTCTAGTTACCTAAGTAAGTTTTAGACTTGCTGCGACACCACAGTCACTCCCAAGCACATGTTGGTCATGTCTCGAATGAATATAGTTGATCAGGCTATATTGACCCTAGACATGATTACATAACTACCCAGGTTGAACCACGATGTCCAACATCCAGATACTTTTGTTTTGTTCTACTTATGACACTGGTTCGGGTACTTAGGTATACTTGTATAATTTTTATAAAATACTTATATTTTTGAAAGTATACTTTTAGTTTAGAGAACTTAGGCCCCTTAATGTTTATAGTTGTATACCATGTATGGTTCGGTATACTTAGTTCATTATAAACAAGAGCTCTGATACCAATCTGTCACACCCCAAAACCGAAACGACGGATTTTAAAAAGAAAATAGGGTTCCCCTTCACATTATGTAGCCAAAAAGAAATTAAAATAGATTGGTTTATGTTATGAGTCAATAAACATGTGAAAAAATGACTAGTTTCTGTTTTGGAAAGAACGCAAGTCGCAGTAGAATTATCTAGTTTGTAATGAGAGTTTGTGTGCCAATAAAATCACAAAGAATTTCATATATTGGGTGATTAAAAGAAGGTACGATGCGTCATCATGTTCTTGGATCTTCATGGAAATAATTTCATATAAAGTATCCTAACTTCTTGATGGAATCTTAAAATGTCTGCCTAGGTCTTGCAGCTGACGATTAATTGCTTTGGTAACATGTGTAATCCTTATAGTACATGGTCAATGGTACTCACCACATACAATTTTCCATCATGGCTATGTACAAAACAATCCTCATTCATGTTTTTCATGTTGATTCCAGACTCTAAATCACATGGGAAGAAAGTGGATGTTTTCCTTAATCCATCGGTGGTAAAGCTTGAGCATTTGTTGTACTCATGCATATGTACTAAAGACACAATGACACACACATTGTTCATTATGAAGTTGTCACACCCCAAAACCGGAACGGCGGAAACGTTCTGGGGCGGAGGACGTCATGCGTAGTATCACAACAATTGTATCATAGCAAGCATAGTAAACACAACCAAACATTGAATACATATATGAATAAGGTTTACATTGTCTTAGTACGTAGTTTTGTTCATATCTAAAGTAACATAGAAAGACGTGACTCTAACGCTTCGACTTCTCTAATCTCGGGAAAGTACCTGTCTACTAATCCCCTGAGAATACAAGCAGTTTTGAAAGAATATCAACATAAAGCTGGTGAGTTCATAAGCATTTAGTTTTGGTGGAAAATTTTTCTTTGATCCTTTTGAAAAGTGTTACTCAAGAAAATCCTATATTTTCTTATGAAAAGCGTATTTGAGAACCCATTCCTTCCATGACTTCCCGATTCATACAAGGTATGTACAATCCAAGGAGTCGTGGAATGAATATGAATATCCGTTGGTTACATGTAAAAACAAATACGTTAATGAAAAGCCGAGTTATCCCGGGAAAATCATATATTTTCCCTAAAAACAGGTTATCAGTCCTAGAGGTAGAGATGCAAGTCTAGAAATCCCTGATTACTATCAGTGTATTTATGAAAATAGTTTTATTACTCAAAATAAAACAATGAAGAGTAGAGTCTGTGAACCAAAGTTAGTTTATACTTATTTGCGAGTCGTATAACCATACTTGATATGACCGAGAGACCTTTATAACGTTCTTCAGGCGTTAAGCTAAATGACATTTGTCCCCATGGGCATCCCTGCCTAACTGTAGCTAGCAGTTATGGTGTGGGATTGTCAGTCCCGAATAGATCTATTCACAAATATCATGCTCTCCCTCCAGGATACTCTGGTGATACTAAAAGGATTTATCCCTGTACACCTAAGGGTACATTATTGAAGTAGCGACTTACAATTATGTATAATCTAGTTCACTAGCGGGAAAACAGTATAAAATAGTAATTATTCTTGAATAATTGTACTTTATACTCCTGAGAAAATATATATAATAAACTAAATCTGCCATGGCTTATACATATTCATTTATTATTATACATATTCATTTATATATATATATATATATATATATATATATATTTAATAAACCTCGGGTTGTGGTGGTCGATGGCGGCGGCCACCACCTTACGGTGGTGGTTATTATTATTTTTATTACTAACCAAAGCTAATTACAATTACAATGTTTAACCCAAACATAAACACACACACACACACTAACACACACAGCCACACCATGGTGGGCGGCGGTGGTGCTTGGCGGCAGCCACCACCTCACGGTGGTGGCGATGACTTCTTTTCAGATTCTGGCCCAAGATTCCTCACTCACACACTACATCACATACACAATAAAATAAACACCCACTGGCAGCCCTTCATCGATCTTGAAAGAGGGAGTTGACAGCGACAGCAGCCACCATGTCCGGCTGCCATGGTGGTTCCTCACGGTGGTCTTCAGCTTCACGCAATATCAAGCAACGGTGGATGGAGCGCTATTGACGATAGCAGCAAACCTCTCGGCAGCTTCTTCTCCACCAGTTGTAGACACGGTGACGGTGACAGGTCTCAGCGGTCTCCCAGCCTCAGCATCGTGGCAATGTAACAACAGCCTTCGTCGACAGCAAGGCTATTGTAGCATTTCTATAATGAGGCAGCAGGTGGCGGTGACAACCTCAATGGGGTGGCGGAGCGGCGCCAGAAGTCGCAAGTGTGTGGAGGTGGCAGAACCAAGCTGTCGGACTAGGTGTTGCTCCGGCGGTTGATGAGGGTTTTCTTAGTGATGGCGATGGTAATAAGAGAAGGGGAGTATGTTGGCTGTAATAGTCCTTAGGGTTAGGGTTTAGTTAAACCTTTATACCCGACTCCACTCCATAATTTGCCATAATGGCAATAACAGCCCCTCCATGCCCCTTTTTATTCAAACGTAATCCAAAAGTTACCATTTAAGTCCCTGCCCATAAAACTCTTTACAAGTTAAATCCGAAATTTACCAACAACCCCCTTACTCCATAAAATCTCTTCAAATTAAGCCCCAAAATTACCATTAAGCACCTGGCTTCATAAATATTTACAAAACTAATCTGGGACTTACACTTTTAACCCCCAACTTCTAAAATTCTTCACAAATTAGTCCGAGACTTATATTTATTAATTTATTTAAATAATCGGGGCATTACACAAAGTAACATATAAAGATGTGACTCTAACGCTCCGACTTCTCCAATCTCCTGAAAGTACCTGTCTACTAATCTCCTGAGAATACAAACAGTTTTGAAAGAATATCAGCATAAAGCTGGTGAGTTCATAAGCATTTAGTTTTAGTGGAGTACATCTGGTGAGCACACAGTTCAAAAGGGGATTCCTCAGCAATAAATGTCCTTAAGGCAACCATGTGGGGGATGGAGTACATTTGTTGAGCACACAGTTCAAACAAACACACAGTTCAAATAAACACCTACACGTTGCGAGCCTGCTAGTGTTCCACTGGACTGTCTAGAATAGTCTGTGGTCGTCATCTATACTCCGCTAGATGACTGGATCATCAATAACATCTATAACGAGGCCTCTCATTATTTTATTTTGTCACACAACAACTATTACATCTACCCATGTTTTACCCAACACATTTTGTGGATATAAAATACATATACAATTTAAATCATTGAAAACATGTATAAAACGTTCATCCAGCATAGATAGCAAGTATTCAGATAATATGCACACATAGCACGTAATTTATATAAAATACTTCATATCTATGTGTAAGCTGAAAGTAACTATGCACTCACTTGAAAAGGTGGTGAATCCGAACTCGGACAGCGCTTCGCTTCTTAAAAATAATTTCCTTCGACGAAACCTAGTATTATTACCACTACAGTTTAGTTTATTATTCGCCGAGACTAATTAATAGTCTAGCTATTATTACTATTATATAAGCGTCAAACAATACTTATATAGCCCATAATAATAGCCCAAGTACTTATTATAAGTTCCTAATAACGTTACTATAATTAAATAAACGATATATTAAAAATAGCGTAGGCGTAGCTCACTTACAACGGGTTTTATAGAAAACCGGGCTTTGCTTGGAGCAGCATTCCCGAGCCGAAAATCTCTTCGTCTCGGAGCCTTCGAGCACTCAGGGGCTTCCGCCTCGTGCTAGGGAGGCTCCCTAGGCTTTTCGGGGGGTTTCGGGGCTAGAGAGAGGTTCTAGAGAGAGAGTAAAGAAAAGAAAGAATGAGAAAGGTGTGAAGAAAATGAGGGTGGGAGAGGTTCTATTTATAGGATGAAAATTGTCTGAACTTGGTGCCACATGTCACCATCTAGTGGCAAGACTTGGGGAGAAAGCAATGGCCAAGATTGTGCCACATCACCCATTTTCGCACAGCACACTTCCGACTTCTAAAATCCGTAACTTTCACATACGATCTCCGTTTTTGACGTTATTTATATCCACGCATAGGTAAAAATAATATCTACAACTTTCATTTTTACTCCATCGGCTAATTCTCGACCGATCTTAAATTTAACAGTACAAGGAGATTATACTGTTAAACGTCCGCGTAAAATTCATAACTTCTACATACGGACTCTGTTTTCTTTTGTCTTTTTACCATTGAGTTCCTATTAATGAGATCTTCAACTCTCATTTAGGTCGCATAAGTCAAAAACCGCTCGAACTAAAATTCGAGTTTCGGGTCGTGCACTGCTAAGCCGAATCTTAGAAAAATCATAACTTCCTCATACGAAGTCGGATTTGGGCGTTCTTTTCATGGATGTTCTCGATTTAACATATACTACAACTTTAGTTTAGATAAATAAGGCTAAAAAGTCCTCCATCGTAAATTCACTATTTACGTCTCCCGGTGTCGTGCCGATTTTGCCGTAAAACTTCGACAGGTCATAACTTCTTCGTTATAACTCGGATTTCGACGCTCTTTATATGTACGGAAACCTTGTAACATATACTAAAACTTGGTTGAGATTATTTATTATTAATAATATTTTGTCAAAAAGTTGTTTTCGACCCCTATTGCCTCTAAATTGACTAACCCGGATCTACGGGCGTTACAGCGACACCCTACGGGACTAGGAAACACTTGGGATAAGTGTTACAATCACATATGATTGCATGAAGGGAGTGTAAGGCCACACAAAAGAGTGTGTGGTTGGAGTGTGTGGTCAGAGTGTGCGGTCATAGTGGAGTGTGTGGTCGGAGTGTGTGGTCAGAGTGTGTGGTCGGAGTGTGTGGTTGACTTTAAGGTAAATCAAGGCTCAAATCATGAAGTCTTTCAAGTATAGCAAGCTAAAAGGATGGAATACTTACATTTTTGAAGCCTTAGAAGTGTTTGTGGTTGATTCAAGTAGAGAGAGAGAGAGAGAGGTGTGTATGGTTGAGGAGAGGGGAAATGAAGTGAAAATGACCCTCATCTATATATAGATAATGGGTGTGCGGCCACACACTCCTCTAGAGGGAGTGTTTGTCCTTTTTGAAACCCTAGATCTTAAACCAACCCATCCCTAAGTCAAACTTTGGTTGTACGAGGCTTTAGATCATCCAAATAGATTCAAACAATGCTAAAAGATCGCTGAAACGAGTTTAACATTGATAGTATTGAATAGGTCAACAAGGTAGAAGTTTTGGGGTGTCACAGAAGTGGTGTTGTTATAGACAATAAACATCTTTCCAGCTCATAGTAGTCTATCAAGTTGGAGTGGAAAAGATTATAAACGATGCCCAACTTGTAATGAAGACACTCTTTCATACCGTGTAATAAATAAAGTCATATGCGTTGGTCGCCATTGATTCTTAGATCGCAACAAATTATAGACGAGGAGTTTGGGTTTTAATGAAGAACGTGAGACATGAGATGCTCCAAGACAATTTAGTAATGAAGAAATACGAGCTGAAATAGATCATTTTCTAACTCGAAAATTGGGAAAACATGTTGGATTTGGATGTGTTAAGAGAAAGAATGAGGATTTCGAGTTGAACTTGTACAAATGAAGCATATTCTTTGAACCTGAGTATTGGTCTTCTCTGTATCTGAAGTACAACTTAGATGTTATGCATATCGAGAAAAATATGTGTGACAGTTTGTTGGGTACTCTTCTGATGAATGATAAGTCCAAAGACACATCAAATGCATGCGTTGGCTTGGAAAAAGTATATAACCGAAATGCAAAATGGTTGAAAAAAGAGGCAACAAGTTCTTTAAACCCCATCCAAAATCCTCATTCATGAACCCTGATAAAAAAAGTTTGTGTGAATTTACTAAAGATGTTAAACCTCTAGATATGTTTGGATCTAGCATTAGTAATAAAGTGGCACATAACAATACTAACATGGTTGTGTTCAAATCTCATGCTTGTCACCTTTTTATGGAATGGTTGATAACAATTGGAGTTATAGATTTTTTGTCCAACAAGGCTTATAACGTAACTGTAGAGCTACAACATGCATGGAAGAGTTTGTTAGTATTATGTGGGACAATTTGACGCAAATTTTAAGGCTTTGTTTTGCTAATATGTTATAATATATTTATGGCTTTCCGGTTCTAGTGAAATCATGAGACAAAAAAGCAATCTTATGTAGTTTGAGGGATATAAAAAGTTTTGCATTTTTTGCTTAAATATACCCCAAAAAAATTATTTAGTCATTACACATTAGACTAATATATTTAATCAAAAAAGGTTGAGATTAAGTTTCCAAGCTTAAGCGTATTTTTTTAGTTAGATTTTTAGATGAATGAAAAAAGTGAGTTATGGAAAAAAGAAAAAAAAAAGTGAAAAAGTTGTGAAAAAGAAAAAAAAAAGAGTGGAGAAGTCATTGAATCAATAAGATCTTACAAGAATGAAGATCAAGAAATTATGAAGAAAAGCAAAATCCAAAGTCAAAGTTCCAAAAGTCACAAATTCCAAAGGCTTCAAGGAGAAAAGTTGTAATTTTTATTTCTAGATTATTTTATAGTATGTATGCTAGAGAAGATAACAAAAATAGATTGAGGTTAAGAGAATTTTTGAAGGGTATATTTGAAGGGATGCAGAAATGAATATTGTTCAAATAAGTAAGGCACATTTATGAGGATTGTGAGTATTTACGACTTAAGAAGTAATTAAGATCATAAACATAAATATATGCATTGAGGCGAAACATAATTGACGAATTCAAATTAGGTTATTCTATATGATGTTGGTGGGAAAGGTTTTGATGTGTGGTATTAAAATGAAATCAATTGATTGTTAATATGATTAATTGAGATTGATTTTTATTTGTGTTTGATTGATTGTTAATCTTTCATGTTAAAGTTATGGTTTTTATTGCCTATTGTTGAGTTATGTGTAGTTTAGAGGACCAGTATAATTACATTAAGTTGAATCTTAACTAGCTTGTGATCATAAAATTATTAGGACTAGAGATTGATCAAATCCTAGGTTTATGTAATATTAATCGTTAACTTGACTGTGTTAAAGAGTCATAGATATTCATACTATGTGTTGATTTATTATCATGATAATTGATAAGAAGACGTTAAATCATATTGTACATCGTAAGAATAAATTTAATTAATTATGGTTCACTAGTTGCATGATCTTTGTGTTAGTTGTTCATTAATTATTAGTACTCAGAAATCTGACCAAGATAACTAGTAATATTATGATTCGGTAATCAACTCATTAATCCATTGTGCTTCTAATAACTTGAAAATAGAAAGTTGGGGGATTTGTATTCTACTAGATATACTTCTTATCTATTATATTTAATCTAGTTCTTTACTTCGTTAGTTTAATTGAGCGTTAAACTAGTTTAATTTGATTTAAACACCCCCCCCCCACACACACACACCCACCCTCCTTTTACTTTACTATTGCCAGTTTGAATTATTTGATCTAAACCATTCTCATTCCCTTAGTGTTTGGCAGTCTTTCTTACCACAACTATACTACTATATGATTAGGTTCATTGCCTAGTGTATGCATCAGTTTAGACATGATAAATTAGGATTTATAAATTTAAATCTAGTGTATAAATAACACATCAACCACTTATATACATTTTGTTGAACCTACTTTTGTTTAAAAGTACACTTGAGTCAAACATTTCAAACTTGTGAACTCGCTAACATTACGTTGACACTCTTTCAAAACACATGTATTCTTAGGGAATTAAGAAGATGGAAGTTATTCTCGGAATAATCATGGGATTGCAATCTACCTAGTATAGTATAATATCATACTTTCATAGTTTCCTATTGTTGAGGCATGTTTTATACTTTTTAGATTTTCCTATACCCCTAAACTGGGGATTATGTAATTTCCCTTTTCAGTAATAAAAGTTTCCTATTTCATGATATATGGTTGTATTGATCTATGTATGCAAATGATCGTGATCCATGATGTCGTCTCATCGCCCAACGTTTCCACTGTCGGTTGGGGTGTGAGATTTAGACCTTATTAAATGTTAATAATGTTGGTTAAGTGATTTAATCCCCTAAAAGTATGAATTAGAGCCAAGGGGTAAGACGGGAAAAGTGATATTTTGACTCTTTTCATCAATTAATGAATTAATTTTGGTATTCATTAAATCAAAAGTAACTAGATAGAACTGTAGGGCTTGTTAATACATTCGTGTACATATAAAGATCACCAAAAACATATTTGGAACGAAAAACTTATGATTGTTTGAAGTTGAAATGGAAATCTAAGAAAGTCACAACTATATGGTGAGTTGTGTAGCACAAGCCCATAAAATTAGGGTTCACCCAATATTTAAAGGTCATGCCTCCGTGTTTTAGGTCATTTTTCAGCGTCCATCAGATCAAGAGCTCTTTGGGAGCAAACCCAAGCCTCCTCCTTCATTGTTTGATGTGACATCCCCAATTTTACGGCCAAAAAAGACCGATTTGTTTATGCTTTAATTGAAAATCAGAGTATATTTTTGAATAAATATATTGCGGAATTTGTTCCCTGAAAAACATGATAAATATATTATCAAAGCCTTTCCGAAGAAATGTATTTTATTCATATTAAAACTTTGGATGTCATCGTCAATACTGAAACATAAGCATAAACAGACCTTACACTAATTTACACTAGTGATCTACATCTCCTTTAATCTCTCAGTGTAAAGTAGCTTCGTATCGACACCTGTGATACAAATAAGCTTGAGTGGGTCAGGTTGGGAAACCTGGTGAGTACATAGGGTTTTCAACCCACAATAATATAATTATTATGTTTAGTCATCAAACAATTAACCCAATTACCCATCCCCATTATCTTCATTTAATCTTCCCTAAAGATATTATCCTAAGGGTCATCTCCTATATCATATTTGCCTCTCATCTCCTTACATCTTATTTCCTTATATGTTTGTTCCTAAGAACTTTTCCTAAGGATCATCGCCTACATCGCATAGACAATACTAATTCGGGGATCACTCCCTCAATATGTGTCAAGTAAGGGTTAGGGTATCATCGCATGATTACACAGCCATAACATCGCCTGGACTCGTAAATCATAATAAGGGGTTAGAGTATCAACTCATGAATACGTAGTTACAACATCGCCTGAACTTGTATTCATCACCTACAGGTTATGAGTCTGCTGGTGTTTCCACGGGGTTGTCTATAATAGTCCGTGGTCGCCATCTATACTCTGGTAGACGACTACATCTCCAAATTTCCGGACAAGGTTATAGTATCTTTCATCCTACATCACCGACTCATCATCACCTATCTATCACCCAATTATCATCACCTTCCTATCATCACCTATCTCTCATCATTTTATTTCATCACACACCAACTATTGCATCTATCCATGTTTTATCCCAACATATTTGTAGATACAAAATAAATATATATTTTAAATCATTTAAAACATATATAAAATCATTCATCCAGCATAGACAGCAGGTATTCAAATAATATGCACACATGGCACATAATTTATATAAAATACTTCATATCTATATGTAAAATGAAAGGGACCATGCACTCGCCTTATTAGCGTGAGTTGATAGAATCTAACTACAAACGGTCGGCGGCTTGTGATCAATGGGCTCGGGATGTAGAAACGGCCTTCAGAAACGAGAGAGATAGAAAAGAAATGGTGTAAGGAATGAAAGGGCTGAACTTGCTATTTATAGGCTGTTCTGGGCCATTTCACGTCGTGAACAGTGCTCCCACGTCGTGGGCATAAACGTCATTGAATGTGTCATCGGTCCACTTGCTTTGTCAGGCTCCAGAAGCATCAGAAGTCAGTTCACGTCATGTACACTGATTTCACGTCGTGGTCTCTGACAGTTTTGGGGTTTCGCGCCCCGAACTTCAGAAATTCATAACGTTCGCATACGAACTCCGTTTTCGACGTTCTTTATATCCACGCGTAGGTAAAAATAAGGTCTACAACTTTCATTTAGACTTAGTCGGCTAATTTTGAGTTTAATGTTTATTATATTATTTTTAGTAGGCCGGGACAGGAAAACTCCGTTATAAACTCATAACTCCTTCGTTTGACGCCCGTTTTCATCTGTCTTTCCGTCGTTGCACTACTATCGATGAAATATTCGATTTTTATTCAGAAAGTTTTGGCTAAATATTGCTCGATCCCATATTCGAACTTCGGGCTGTACACTGCTAAGCCGAAACTTCGAAAAATCATAACTTCCTCATACGAAGTCAGATTTGGGCGTTCTTTTTATGCACACCCTCGGTTTAATGTATTCTACGACTTTCATTTAGATCGATAAGGACAAATATCACTCTAACGTAAATTCACTATTTACGTTGCGTTGTGTCGTGCCGGTTCTGTTGCGAAACTTTGACAGATCATAACTTCTTCGTTATAACTCGGATTTCAGCATTCTTTATATATTCAGAAACCTTGTCAAGACCACTAAAACTTAGTTAGTATTATTCATTCTAAAAAATATTCTATCAAAAAGTCACTTTCGACACTTATTGTTTCTTAATTGACCAGCACTGATCTACGGGCATTACAATTATCTCCCCCTTAGGATGATTACGTCCCAGAATCATCAACAAAACAGGGCTTGTATAATGACTCCATGCATTATCTTCTCATCCTAGGTAATAACCATAACTTCTACATTCCTTCAAATGAGTATCTAACTCTTCGACTTCTTGACTGCAGGCGGCGCTCAATCTTGCACCCGCTCTCCATCTCGTGTTGGACTTTCAATCATAACCTTCAAGTTACAAAATCAATCGTTATTGAGGAATCCTTCTTCTTCTTAAAAGACTTAAGTAATTTCTTTCCTTTATTAATCGTAATAGACCAATGGTTCATGTTCTAATGAACTCTCATCGTATGATGAAACTCTTAGACTCAGGTCTTTTAGAGTCAATTTCCATAACGGAATATACCTTTCTTCATGTTCTAATGTGATATAATCACTTTCTAGCATGTAGCACTGCTAAGTACAAGCTTCTTTCTTTAACAATGATCGCGATACTTCTATTGATCGCTTTGATTATCTTTTACATCAATCTTCTGGCTTAAGTCAGATGCTACATCGAACATGGTCCTCTAAATCACGTAGAATACATATCTTAGTCGGACTCGATATGAGATGACCACTAGGGTCGGAATAATAATCATCTTCTTAGTCATTACCGAAATGATGGTAACGACATACTTGAACAAAACAGAATTAATTACTAGCTTCTTGGTAACCTTGTGACTTTCCCTAATCCAAGTGTGAGTCATGTGCTTCCGGTAGTATAGGCCTTTACTACCATTCACACCTACTCATACTCAGGGGCGGAGCTTGAAGGATTGACTTGGGGGGCCGAAAGTATTAAAAACTAAAATTAACGTTTTTATACATGAAAAAACCAAAAGAAAAATTAGCAATTAAACACCAAAAATACCTAAAATTACTTCCAAAAAATACCTAAAATTACTGTTCTTACACATAAAAAGAAACCATTTTTTTCAATAATTAAACACCAAAAATAACTAGAAGAACAATTACAACTCAGCCCGACGACCTTTAAGGTCTTTAAATTCATCAATTACTGACTTCGTATCAATGTTTTCATCAATTTCTCTTTCTATGTAAACCACCAAGTTGTTTGCGAGAAAGTCATCTGACATCTTATTGCGAATGCGGTTCTTGAATATTTTCATTGCTGAAAATCCCCTCTCTGTTGTTGCAGTAGAAACTGGAAGTGTCAAGATTAACCGAACCACTCTATCAAGCAAATAATACATCTCACGTTTCTGAGTTTCCACAAGACCCTTGCATAGCTCAGCAATAGTTGATACACAACTTAGCTTGGGATTCTTTGTCATATCGATATTAAAAATATCCAACTGATATCATAATTGAATTCTCTCTTGCTCCGTAAAATCTTCAAGATAATACTTTTCAACAAGAAGACAAATCTGATCAACGTTAATCATTTTAGGTTGTTCTTTTGAAACTAAAGTAGAACTAAGACTTAACAACTCCATCGCCTGATCATTGAATCTACTATTCAACTCATGTAATTGTTTGTCCAATGTGGATGTAAACAAATCTACTCGATAAAAATGTTCAAAAGTAAACTGATTATCGTTTTTTCGAGGCCGATATCGAGTAGAAGTATATGGAGCTTTCATATCCGGCATATCTACTTGATGTTTATCAATAAAATTTTTTACCTGTTCAAGTAAAGAATCTCATATGTTGTTCCTGAAATCATTTAGACTCTCCTTTGTTGCTGAAACTAACTCCATGGCATTAAGAATATCTTGGGATTTCTTTTGTAGAGCTTGAGAAAGTATATCAGTTTTTCCCATTACTTCTTTCATCAAGTGAAGAATAAACACAAACTCAAATGGTTTCAGGTAACAGTAAGCTGCATCAGCATCTCCACATTGAGAATAAATAGGAGATACATCATCAATTATTCCTTGGATAACAACACGAGTACAATCAAACATGTTAAGTAAATTGCAAACAGAACGAAAATGAGAACCCTAACATGTATCACCAGCTCTTCTTAATGTCCCAACTTGATTCAATCCTTTACCTGATTCGATTTCACTAAGTTCCAATAAATGTTCAATCTCAGTTGCCTTTGCCTTTTGTAACTCACCATGACGCTTACTGGAAGCACAAACTACATTAATTGTAAAAATTAAGTTTGTAAAAAATTGGTGTATAGGAATAATTTCCCTTGAAGCAGCCACCAGTGCTAGTTGTAATCTGTGAGCGAAGCAATGTACATACTATGCATAAGGACAATCCTTAATAACAAGTGCCTGTAATCCATTCCATTCCCCTCTCATATTACTAGCACCATCATAACCTTCGCCATGGATTTTGCTAACATCAAACTGATAGTGCAAAAGTTGTCTCCACATATTTGTTTTCAAGGTTAATGATAAGGTATCCCGAACATGAACCAAATCCAAGAACCTTTCCCGTATGATCCCTTCTGCATCAACAAATCTCAAAACTATGGCCATTTGCTCTTTTTTAGACTCATCTCGTGACTCATCAACCATGACACAAAAGTATGAATCCCCGACTTCACTACGAATATGCTTCCTAACTTTATTTGCAATAATACTAAGAATTTCTTTTTGAATATCTCCAGAAGTATATTTTGAATTATAAGGAGCATTCTCTAATATAACATTTGCAACTTCATCATTATAAGATGCTAGAAGTTTTAGTAGTTGAAGAAAATTACCTCGATTTTTGAATTAGGCGTTTGATCATGTCCTGGTAAAGCACAAGCTTGGAATGTCAACCAACGAACCGTGTCAATTGAAGATTTTAATCGTAAACGGTTCTTCAATATTTGTGCTTCATTTTGCTTCACTATGATATTTTCAATGTGTGTTGCTTGGTTCATCAAGTTTTCAGCAAATGTAACAGCATTTCTATGTTGTGAATAACCAATGTGCTTCAAGAATGCACATTTTTTTCCCATCGTTAACTTTTTTCCAATTGTCAAATCCTTTAACAATAAACGCATCATAACCATGGCACACACTTGGTTTATCATTAAATATATAACAAATAAAACAATAAGAAGCATGTGTTGTTGGAGAATACTCTAACCAATTAGGGAAAATGTTAAACCAAGAATATTGAAATCTACGAGGATGTTTCTTTGAACCTTTAGCTTCATATTCTTGAAGACGTATTTGGAAAGGTCCTAAAGTCATATAAGCTCGTCTTACTTGTTCCCTTAAATTAACTGGATATTCCCACATTTGTTTTCGCTTAGCGGAATCTCTTTCTAGATGCTTAAGATCCACTTCATTAGGATTTGATTGTGTAGCTTCAGCAATATTATTCTCTTGTTGATTTTCATGTTCTTGCGGTTGCGGCTCACCTATTGCAGCTTTGTGGCGTTTACTCTGTTGATTTTCATTATGAATTTCTTCATCGTCATTCTTTCTTTTATAAAAAAGAATCAATAGTTTTCATCTTTCCCATGAAATTGTAAGATTTTTATGATTGTATCTGTAATAATCAAAACTATAATCATAAGCTTATAAACCAACAACCCAAATTATGCAAAAAAAATATTATTTCTACAAATCTTGTTTTTGTAAAATTTTGCAAAATTCTAAAATCAGTTAATTAACAATGCTTCAAATTCTACTAATATTATTTGTAAGAAATCATTCAACTAACATTCTAACAATACTCCTAACAATCAAAAATCTAAATCAATTAACTAGCAAAATAGAAATAACAATTGTAAATAGTTAAGCATTGTCTACACTGAATGAGTCTTTGATTCTGATTTCTAAGATAAATAAATAATTGAGATTTTGATTTCTGCATTCTGAAAAAAAAAGGAAAAAAAACATGATCATCAATTGATTCCAGGCTTCCAGCAAGATTTTAGAACTTCAGACTTGGAGAATAATTGAATAAGATAACTGTGATAAGTTTTATTTAATGATCACTGATCTTCTGATCAGCAAGACAACAATGACGTCAGCGTGACAGCAAGCAACAACAACGAATGCAGGGTTCTTCACAAGGGACGAATGAATGAGATCAATTTTTTTGTTTGATTTGGACAATTGGAAAGCGCAGGAGGGGCCAAAGCCCAATTTTTTAATTTCTAAGCCTAATATGGATAAAAAAATATACGGACTATTAGCATTCTAATAAAAAAATCAGGGGGGGGGGGGGGGGACACAACCCCTCCTGGCCCTTTATATACTTCGCCCCTGCTCATACTCATCCCAAGTATTGTCTCACAGTCCCAAAGTCCTAAAATCACAAAACAATTTAACACATGCGAATGTGTCCAAATAATCATAAAAATTTCCCTAGACTCTACTAGGACTTCTTCCATGCGTATCTTCAATCATCAATTCTGCTTCAACTCGGTTGGTGATAGAAATTCCAAACCATGGGATAACTTTATGGATTATACCAAAAATTCTTTCTTTCTGCCAACCGAAAGTGTACTTCTACCATAGTAGACGTATTATTTATTAGACGCATTCGAAAGGCAAGATACCTCTCTTACGATATCTTCCGATAGGTTTCATTCACTATCATAAGCCTTTCATTTACTCCATCTACTCAATTCTCTACAAGTCTTCACCATAACGTTTTGTACACCCAAGCAGACGTTCGGCGTACTAGGCGAGAATTTAAGATAGGAAAGCTTTATTTACGATAGACGTATAAATCTCGTTATCACTCCGAAACGTTACATGCTAGTTCTAATTTCGTAGTCATACGCTAAGAATCCTAAACACATAAGGTTTCCAGATCTGGTCGGCAACAGACCATAGATCCGAACAAATAACATCATATATGGCAAACATATAACATTTAGCACATAAAAACATTTTAGGCATCATTCCTAAAATATAATAGTGCTTGTGTCAATTTAAGTGTACTATCTAACATATTTTAGACATACTCCTCATGATCATTACTTAGCATTCTAAGTTTAAGTCTAGAAATCCTACAAATTCCTAGTTCGCTTAAACTAATGCTCTGATACCAACTGTGACATCCCCAATTTTACAGCCAGAAAAGACCGATTTGTTTATGCTTTAATTGAAAATCAGGGTATATTTTTAAATAAATATATTGCGGAATTTGTTCCCAGAAAAACATGATAAATATATTATCAAAGCCTTTCCGAAGAAATGTATTTTATTCATATTAAAACTTTGGGATGTCATCGTCAATATTGAAACATAAGCATAAATAGACCTTAAATTTATTTACACTAGTGATCTACATCTCCTTTAATCTCTCAGTGTAAAGTAGCTTCGTATCGACACCTGTGATACAAATAAGCTTGAGTGGGTCAGGTTGGGAAACCTGATGAATACATAGGGTTTTCAACCCACAATAATATAATTATTATGTTTAATCATCAAACAATTAACCCAATTACCCATCCTCATTATCTTCATTTAATCTTCCCTAAAGATATTATCCTAAGGGTCATCTCCTATATCATATTTACCTCTCATCTCCTTACATCTTATTTCCTTATATGTTTGTTCCTAAGAACTTTTCCTAAGGATCATCGCCTACATCGCATAGACAATACTAATTCAGGGATCAATCCCTCAATATGTGTCAAGTAAGGGTTAGGGTATCATCGCATGATTACAAAGCCACACCATCGCCTGGACTCGTAAATCATAATAAGGGGTTAGAGTATCAACGCATGATTACATAGTTACAACATCGCCTGAACTCGTATTCATCACCTACAGGTTATGAGTCTGCTGGTGTTTCCACAGGGTTGTCTATAATAGTCCGTGGTCGCCATCTATACTCTGGTAGACGACTACATCTCCAAATTTCCGGACAAGGTTATAGTATCTTTCATCCTACATCACCGACTCATCATCACCTATCTATCACCCAATTTTCATCACCTTCCTATCATCACCTATCTCTCATCATTTTATTTCATCACACACCAACTATTGCATCTATCCATGTTTTATCCCAACATATTTGTAGATATAAAATAAATATATATTTTAAATCATTTAAAACATGTATAAAATCATTCATCCAGCATAGACAGCAGGTATTCAAATAATATGCACACATGGCACGTAATTTATATAAAATACTTCATATCTATGTGTAAGATGAAAGGGACCATGCACTCGCCTTATTAGCGTGAGTTGATAGAATCTAACTACAAACGGTCGGCGGCTCGTGATCGCCGGCCTCGGGATGCGGAAACAGCCTTCGGAAACGAGAGAGAGAGAGAGAGAGAGAGAGAGAGAGAGAGAGAGAAAGAAATGGTGTAAGGAATGAAAGGGCTGACCTTGCTATTTATAAGCTATTCTGGGCCATTTCACGTTGTGAACAATGCTCCCACGTCGTGGGCATAAACGTCATTGCATGCGTAATCGGTCCAGTTGCTCTGTCAGGCTCCAGAAGCATCAGAAGTCAGTTCACGTCGTGAACACTGATTTCACGTCGTGGTCTCTGACAGTTTGGGGTTTCGCGCCCCGAACTTCAGAAATTCATAACGTTCGCATACGAACTCCGTTTTCGACGTTCTTTACATCCACACGTAGGTAAAAACAAGGTCTACAACTTTTATTTAGACTTAGTCGGCTAATTTTGAGTTTAATTTTTATTATATTATTTTTAGTAGGCCGGGACAGGAAAACTCCGTTATAAACTCATAACCCCTTCGTCTAACGTTCGTTTTCGTCTGTATTTCCGTCGTTGCACTACTATCGATGAGATATTCGATTCTTATTTAGAAAGTTTTGGCTAAATATCGCTCGATCCCATATTCGAACTTCGGGTTGTACAATGCTAAGCCGAAACTTCAAAAAATCATAACTTCCTCATACGAAGTCAGATTTGGGCGTTCTTTTTATGCACACTCTCAGCTTAATGTATTCTACGAATTTCATTTAGATCGCTAAGGCCAAATATCGCTCTAACATAAATTCACTATTTACGTCGCGTTAGGTTGTGTCGGTTCTGTCGCGAAACTTCGACAGATCATAAATTCTTCATTATAACTTGGATTTTGACATTCTTTATATATTCAGATACCTTGTCACGACCACTACAAGTTAGTTAATATTATTCATTCTAAATAATCTTCTATCAAAAGTTATTTTCGACACTTATTGTCTCTTAATTAACTAGACCTGATCTACGGGCATTACATTTGCGCATCTCCTCTCTCCTCTTACACTTGTTGGTTTGTTTTTGTTTTTTTAGGTGATGCTTTCATGCAATATTGGGTATTAGAGCTTTGCATAAGAAGATCTCAACTTTCATCTATTTTTGGACCTTTTAAAGTCACAAAATTCCTTGTTTTTTGGTATTTTGTCTTTGGATCTTGAATTATTATGAGTTTTAGTCCATGAAATGATGTTTTGGTCCTAAAAAACTTTGTGGTCTTGGAGTTTTGATGAACTCCAAAACTTGTAAGTGATATATTTAGCTTATGGATCTTTGTCGATGAAGAAATAGGGTTGCCTTGAGTCCATGCACAAGTTTATGACCTTTTGGTGAGGTTTTTAAACTGAGGGTTTTAGATCTAGGTCTATGGAGTTGTTTAGATGGATAAAGTTCGAAATTTTATCGATTAGGATCCTTAGAAGAATAAGATGTGAGCTTTTGAGCTCTGGAGATTAAGGATTAAGTGCTTAATCCATTAAGCTGTTTTTTATGATCATCACGGTGTCGTGAGATGTGGTTTGTGGCATGGTGGTGGGTTTCAGTCGCGTCTATTTTGTCACCTTGTTGCCACAGGGCAATCATAGGGTTGGCCATGGCACGGTGGGTCAACCGTTGACTTTTGACTAATTTGACTTTTGGTCAAACTTTGGTAGAATTTAGTATCTGACTAAGGATTGGTCTCGGTTTGGCTTTAGGTAGCTTGGGTTAGTTGTTATGTTGCTGAGTTTGCTGTTAAGCTTCTGTTGAGTAGTTCATGTGAGTTTTCTCACTATACTATGTAGGATACTATGTGTCAGGATATGTTGTTTGTCTTTGTGGCTTACATGAAAGACCATGATTTGGCTCATAGCACTTGTATACAAGACTATGGGGGACCACAACAGGAAAGACTGCAACGAGGTTGTAGCAATAAAGTGATTGTAAGACTATGATTTGGCCCATAGTATTCACATGGCTTGAAATAAACCTGTTGGCTGAAATAGGTCATTGGGTTGAAACAGAATCGTTAGCCGAAATAGGTTGTTGGATTGAAACAAACATGTTACTTTATGTATGTTTATATGTGGTATCTTGGGGAACTCCCTAAACTTTGTGCTTACGGTTTTAAGTTAAGTTGTTTTAGGTTTTCTGGTAATGGAGGAAGGGCGTGACTTGATTGTATCGTATCCATTGGAGATTCCACACATAATAATTCTTATGTCTATACTCTAATAAATATTTTGTATCAGATGGTTTTATTTAGATCTTTAAAGCTATAATTTGAACAAATGTTTTTAATATTAAATGAAAATTTTGGTTTGAAATTTTGAGCGACACAAAAGTGTTTGAGGGCGAGACTGATGATGGTAGGGACAATGCTAATTATGATAGTGAAATGTCTAAAGGAGAAATTAAAGTTTCTACAAAGTACTTTTAAGTTAATTGATCATGGAAGTTGGTTAAAAAAAGACGGTTCAAAAATTGATCATCGAAGTTACAAAAATGTCACCATTTAGCCATCAACGTTCAAATCGGGATAACCAAGCCATTGAAAGGGAAGAGAATTTTATAACCTTTTAAAAACTTTTAAAGCTTTTAAAAAAGTTTTACATGTTTTTAAAATTTGATTTATAGTTTTATAAAAATCTTTTTGTACTTGCATACTAACATTTTAAATGGAAATATTTTGAAATGTTTTAAACTTTTTTTAAAATCTTTTTAACACTTTCATACAATTTTTTTACAAATTTCATATCAATTTTTTCGAACGGTTTTTACAACATTTTAGAACTTTTTTTATATACTTTCTTTATAACATTTTAAAATACATTCGATTAAAATTAAAAGTAGTTGTACTAAAATGTAAAAAAAATAAAAACTTTATGTCAAAGCATATAGATTGATGGAATTTTTTATAAATCCTTTGTTACCTTTCTACTAAAAAGTTATAAACTTTTTTTCTAATTTTTATATATAACTTTTTTTAACTTGTTCGTATAATTATTTTAAACCTTTCTACACTGTCATACAATTTTCATATGTTCATATGATTTTTTTTAATCGACAGTACTTTAAAATGTTACAAAGAAAGTATACAAATATTGTAAAAAATTTATGAAACATTTTGAAAAAATTGAAAAAGAAGTTGAAAAAGGGTTATATGAAAAAAAAAACTAAAAATTAAAAAAAAATAAAAATAAAAAAATAAAAAAAGCTCATAACAATTATTAATAAAAAGTTAAAAAATTTAAGATTTTAGAAAAGGTTGTATGACAAGTTATAAACATATAAAAACTTATAACGTTTATAAAAGAATTTTAAAAAAAAGTTGTAAATAAGTATAGAAACTTAGAAAGTTGTAATAATTTATAATTTTTTTTAACAAAGTTGTAAGATTCATTGTGGACTTCACTAGCATAATTTTTCATTTTCGTAGGTCAAATTTGTGTTTTTCTTAGAATCGATTTTGTTTTGGTGATTACCGTATGCCAATTTCACACATGAAGCCTTTGTGGTTTAATTATTGTGCTTTTCTCCTTTTTAAGCACAAGAAATGAAACCGCAAAATGTGTTTAATTAATTAATTGTTTTTAAACAATAATTTAATTTTCAACATTATTTTTTGTGACTCTGCCCCAAATGGTTGTTCGCATTTGCAAGTGGTAGGTTTTTTAACCCCTTATTTATCCTTTCATTTTCTTAGTTTGATGGCAATTTAACACAAACAACATACAATATGTCACAATATATAATATCTAAAAGAACATATATTAGTCGAACTAGTTCTTATTATAAAATTTGAACTAGTTTTTATTATGATGTTTCTCAAATAAATCATTTTGATGATTTTTCGAACAAGTTAATTTTCAAAGTTCTTATGAAGATTCTCTAATATAGGAAGAGTTTTTTTTTTTTAAATGCTTTGAATGTAAATAATATGAATATGTCCTAACATATAATAAAAAAACTTACTCAACAACTCAAACTCGTTCTTCATATATTTTTTCGACAATCTTCTTCATTCTTTTCGAACATTTTTATTTCTTTTGAACAAAAAATTTTGCAAAATGGGTACCCCCTTTAATAACAATTTCAACCTTTAAATAGGGTAGCCTAAAAAATGAGTTCGAAAATACCCTTTTTTGAATATGGTGGCCATTTAAAATTTTGCAAAATAGATGGTTATTATAAACTATATGTTTAGCAAAATACGGTCATTTGGATAAATATTCCATAGTTCTTTTTTTTTTTTTTTTTTTTTTTTTTGTAAAGTATCCTTTGATGTAATGCTCTTTTTGAAAGGTTTATATGTTAGCATTTTAATTATGCATTGCATACATGATGTGTATGTGTATGATTGAATGTATTGAAAGCAAAATATATTTAGGGTGTGCCCAAGCATACATAGAATTATTGTATGAATATCAATTGCATTGGTTAATTGTGAATAAGGTGTAGACCGAAATAATATCTTTTAATTATCATTGCCAAAATCCAAACCACCTGGGCCTATTCAATTTTAGTCCAAAGTACAGGGAGTCTAAGTGTAAAATAACCTTATCCTCACCCTCCACCATAGAGAAAATGTATGTGGTGGGAGTAGCAGCTTGCTAAAGATGATGCTCATTTTGTGCAAACAAGGCTATGGGTTGTGGCCTTCATCTCCATAACACCCCGAATTTCACCAGGCATGTTCCACTTTCTGTACTTGTTTTTCTCTCACACTAACTGTGCTTATTCTTGAAATACTATTTCTCTTCATTTTGTTTTAAATTGCGTGAAATAAATTTTTGAAAAAAAAAATAGGTGATTTTAGACATATAAATATTGGTTTGGCATTTCAATGGTGTTTGTTGAGAAACTTAGGCTCTCTTTCATGGGCGGAGCTGCCATTACAAAGTCGATCCATAACCCACCGTCCACCATTTCTGGATACCATTTCTTCATATATGTCCACCATTTCATCATATTATTAAAAAAACCTATTTTAACTTGAAAGCATATATTAATTCATTTGGAAAATGTATTATTAGATTAATTACTGGATTAATAATATTCTAGGATATAATTATATGGTAAATGGCAATTGAATTGAATCCTTAAGAAGGTGTTTTATAATAGTATCTCAATAGTAAATTACTTATATATAATCATTTTCCGTTTCAATAGGGTTTACCCCATAGTTTCACTATCGGGTAACTTAAAAACTTCATCATGGTGTTGTGGCCTTCATCTCCATAACACCCCGGACTTCAATGGGACTCATATAAGACGCTTGAAGCTCTATCGAGAAAGAAGAAGAAGAAGTCAACCAACTTCCATCAAAAGTCAACCAGATGATCCCGCCACCATTTCTGTTCATGCTCATGAAGATGAGATACCTAAAGCAACATTAGTATGGAGAGCAATCAAATTACCAATCTATTCCGTCGCACTGGTTCCCTTGACCGTAAGTTGCTGTTGTTCCAAGAAGTTGCATTCTTCGTGCACTCCAACTGCTCGATGAAATGACATGACATCGTTTCTAAATAGGTTGGAACTGCAGCAGCTTATCTTCAGACAGGCTTGTTTAAAGCCAAACAATATGTTCTGCTTTTGGCTTCATCAGTTCTTATAATCACTTGGCTCAATTTAAGGTAACAACAACACCACCTAATTCATGAAAACCTTTTTCTCTTATATATAGCAACTGCATTCATGTTCCTGTATCATCTGGGCAGCAACGATGTGTATGATTTTGATACAGGAGCAGATATAAACAAGAAAGAATCTGTTGTTAACATGATCAGCAGGTAAATTACATTAATCTCCCTCTCTCTCTCTCTCTCTCTCTCTCTCTCTCTCTACATCTTTCTGTCACTAAATTTTTATGTATCATGCCTATGCAGCCGATCCATGACCCTAACTGCTGCTTTGGTGTTTCTTGGTTTGGGGTGTATGGGGATTCTTTGGGCATCCATGGAAGCTGGAAATGTGAGGTCAACCTTACTACTTGCTTCTGCCATCACTTGTGGATACATATATCAGGTACTAATTCAACACGTAAAAGTAACTGAAAAGTTCCCAAAATGCATTTCTTGATTTCTACCTCAAACTTTTTTCAACTACAAAATTACACAACAATGGAACAATTATGAAACTTGGTTATTTTAATGACATTGTCCCTAAAACGCTATAACTAATCCCTTACAGTGTCCACCTTTTCGGTTGAGTTACCATGGTTTGGGAGAACCATTGTGCTTTGCAGCATTCGGTCCGTTTGCAACCACGGCCTTTTACTTGTTGCAGGGTGGCGGCATAAGGGCGGAGATGCTACCAATAACCACCACAATTCTATCTGCTTCACTCCTTGTTGGCATTACCACATCTCTTATTCTTTTTTGTAGTCATTTTCACCAGGTATTGTTTTGTTTTCTTTTTTTGCATTGTTATCTTCATCCTTCTTAGTTCTCTGAAGTTTTCTTTATTTGAAAATTCAGATTGCAGGAGATAAGGCTGTAGGAAAGTTCTCTCCACTAGTAAGTAGTTTGTCTTTTTATCACTCACTCATGGCCTCATGTGTAGTATTAGTATCCTTTCAAAAAAAGTCAATGGTTTGACTTTATACAGGTGAGGATTGGAACAGAAACAGGTTCAAATGTGGTGAAAGTGGCTGTGATTTCTCTCTATTCACTTTTGGTTCTTCTTGGCATATGCAAAGCTCTTCCAATTACTTCCATTGTAAGTTTTTAAAATGAGCATTGCTATTTCTTACACTTAATCTTATGAAAACTTACATGAATTTTGTGGGTTAGTTTCTGTGTGCACTTACAGTACCCATGGGAAGGATTGTGGTCAGCTTTGTTGAGGATAACCACCAGGTTAGTTAGTTACAAAATCACAGAAAAAGTATTGATAAATTATCGAAGTGGTTCAAAAGATTTATTTATTTTTTTATTACAGGATAAAACGAAAATATTTATGGCAAAATATTTTTGTGTTCGATTGCATGGGTTATTTGGAGCTGCTTTAGCTGTTGGAATGGTAGCAGCCAGGATCATAACGAGAAATAATGTACCCCAACCATTAATTTCTTAATTAAAATATAAAAACTTTTTCTATAAGTGTTACCTGAGATATGAGTGAATGTACAACGGCTTTTAACCTCTTATGATTATAATTATAAGATTGAATTAATAAGATAATGCATAGTATTATTTTTAATTGTTAGAGGATATTTTAGACATTTAACTAATAGTTTGATGTTACATGTTAACCATGTATAAGAGGTGATTGGAGTAATTTTATAACAATACTATAAATGAAATTCAAATAAAATAAGTGGAGTTTGGTACTGAATGAATCGAGGAATAAATGGAATGATTCATTTTATTGTAATGAAAAAGATGTTTTTTTTTTGTTTGAAGGCATGGAATGGAGTATTCTTGAAAGAACATGATTTCTTTTGTTTTTTTAGTTTTCAATGTTTACATAGAGGGTGTTTTCGTCATTCCATCATTTAACCGATAGAAAAGTGCAATATAATTATTTTATTTATATAACTTATTAAATTTTTATTAAAATCTTATTTGCACTTTTATGAGATTTTATTATGCTTAATTTGTATTTTTGTAAGGAAAAAGCTCGTTAATTATAATTAAATCATGTATATGGTAAGAGTTAAAATCATATACATTGTGTTTATAATATAATATAAAAAGTTTGTATCAGAATTTATTCTCTTTTTACATTCCAACAAAAAATATGACCATGAAATGTAATGACTCGTTTCATTACCTTGTTTATTCTTTTATTTTGTCCATTCCATTTTTTCGTCGTTCCATTCCATCTGACCAACGGAAACAAATACATATATACAAAACAAAAATATCTACTTACATAGTTACATTGAACTTGAGAATCAATATAGCCCCAAAAACTTCCACCAAAAACCGCCAACAACCCCCCATATCACACCATTAACACACGCCATAACGAACCCAATTCTGAATATATCCGGGAGGTCTACATAACCAGCTGTCGACACCAAAAATAAATAAAAAATATCAGTCCTAATTCATTCATGAGAAACAATTTGCAACAAAATTATTTTTCCAACAAAATCATGTGACATAAGACTCCACTGCCCACAAAGGGCCCAGTTCACAATGGAACTGAAACTCTCACACTAAAGCTGGTGAGATTCGAACCCTGACACTGATAAGTTTGAGGAAACAAAAAGCACACCTCCAAAGTAGACGGCAGCCTGGCCGCTACTATAATGTGTTAAAGCGCCAAATAAGTTTGTATTAAAAGCAAGAACAAGTGCAGCCATCACCCCAGGCACCCCGGCTGCCAAGTGCATGGCTAGAAAAGCGGAATATAAGGCTCCCACGTGACCTGTTTGACTTGCAAACATGTAGTGAATCAAGAAGTAAGCTGCTTGAAGAACACAAAAAGCTAAAGGCCAACTTAATGAGAAAGATTGCAGAGAATTAGCAACATAATTTGATATCCATGTTACTAATCCAAAGTTGGTCAATTGACTAGCCATGCCCACAAGCACTGCAAACCAAGCCAAAGTGTCCCATGCCGATTTTTCATTCAAGCAGTCTTCCCATTCAAGCACTCCTAACAACAAAAGTATTGATAAACTCAGCATTGCTGTTACAACACTTGATATCCCTATTGCATCCCTGTTTAAAATATTGATAAACGGAAAATGTCACTAAGTAGTAATCAAGTTTCACATTTGTCGCTAAATAGAAAATTTTAGGGCATACCCAAATACCCATAGAGAGACAGCAAGAAGCATGGTGAAGATCATCACCCATTCATTAGTTGTGATTGGACCCATAAGCTCGAGCTTTTTGGCAGCCATGGCAGGGGCTTCTGGTGTATCTTTGGTTTCCGGAGGGTAAATTTTGTATAATATATATGGAGTAAGAAGAAGAGAAGAAAAAGCAGGTACACTCGCCGCCGTGAACCAAGAAAGCCATGGGTCTGCGACCACCACCCCGAGTTCCGCCGCTAATTGCAGACATAAGAGATTTTGTGCGGCGGCGGTGAGGAAAAGAGCGCTAGAATTACTAGTACACTGTTAGAAAAGACCACCAGATTTCAAATTGAATGCAAATATGATCAGATAAATTCAAGATTTTAGTCATGGAGGAACCTGGAACTGTGACTGAATGAGATAAGAACCAAGCTTCTTCGAAGAGGGGTCATTGGGTTTACTCCCGGCTGACAGAGACAACGACTTAATAATCGGCAAGAAAACGCCACCGGCCCTGGCGGTGGTACTAGGCATCGCCGGAGCAATCAGAGCCTCGCTTAACGTCAATCCGTAAGACAACCCTAATGTACTCTTCCCTAACCATTTGACGAAATAGGTGGCGATTCTTTCACCTAATCCAGTCTTAACGAACCCACGAGCGAAAAAGAAGGAAATCACAATCAACCAAATTACTTCATTGGTGAAAGCACTGAACGCCGTTGAGAATGTTAAGGTTTTGGTTACGATGGTGGTGGTGAGGCCTAGAAAAGCCCAAGCGCCGACTGGCAATGGCGATAAAACGAGCCCGGCGATGGTGGAGAGGAATATAGAGAAGAGTTGCCATGCTTCAGGCGTGACTTCATCAGGTTGTGGGATGAAGAAACGTACAATTAAGCCAACTCCTAGTGAGACTACTAAAGGTACGATCTTTGCGCCTTGTAATTGGAATTTTGGGGATTCTATGATCGATTTGTCATCATTCGACGACGATGCTGAAAAGGGTCTGATGGGTTTCGGGAGTGGAGTAAGGATGGAGGGATTGGAGGTGGTGAAGAGGAAGAGACGGTGAGGAGTGGAGGTGATTGGTGGTGGTAATGATCGGAGGAGGGGAAGAAAGGTGCGTTTTGCGGTGGGGCAAATGAGGGGCAATGGACGGAATTTGAAGTGTAAGGAGGCTCGTGAAGATGGGGAGACTACAGCGGAGTAAACTGCAGAGCTCCCCATAACCAATTGGAGAAGAAAATGGCGGAAATTTTGAAATTGATTTATAGAATTGAACAGGCGAGTGTGTGTGATTCACCGGAACTACGAACTGAATCCGCCACATATTCTGTTTGGAGCTACATGACATGACAGGAGGGTGAATTGCATAATTTGTGAAAGGTCCACCATTTCACCACCGGAAGTAGAAGACGCTCGTGGTTAAATGGGTAAGGAGCATGTGTGGCTGTGCATGGTCACCTTTCAATGTCTTGTATGGTCCGCATGCCAAGATAGGACATCCTTTTTCCAACATTATTAAAAGAGTAAACTGCAAAATTAGTCCCTGTCGTTTTGGGATTGAAGAGTACCAAAGAATTAGCGAAAGCCTTGAAAAAATCCAAGAAATCTTTCATCTAGGTGATCAAGCCTGTAAATCCGGCATTCAATGTTCTTTCCAGGCAAAATGAATGAAATTTTCGAATCTAGACACAATGAATCTCTATTCCTCTGTTGGATTTGGGTTTAATTTCAAGAATCCAAAAACAAAATATAAGGTTTTTAATAAATGGTTGCAGGTATAGATTTAAGAAAATCCGTTTGTAGGTTTAAATAATTAAATTATTGTTATTCATTTTAAGTTCAGATTTATTATACTAGATCAAAAAGGTTGCTAAATTGTATCATTGGCTCTTGATTGACATTTCTAACATTATTTTTGCGATTACTATGGACATATGCAATCTCAATATATGATAATATGAGTGTATTAACTACTATCATTATCAAACCACTTAGGTGTGATGATTTGGTAAGGTAAATGGAAATCCATGACATGAGACTTAACCTCATGTTCAGTAGAGCTCACCTAAAAAAACCCTAGTCCTTATTAAAAAAAAAAACTACTATCATTATTAGACATAAAATTAAACGTCATATTCGACTTTTTATTTTTATTTTGTGTATTGAAATCATAAAATTAAAATTATTATTAAATAAAACAATTAATCGTTATATATATTGCTATTACTGATATATAAAGTATATCAACCAAGTGGATAGTCGAGTAAATTCCACTACCAAAACTTATCTTGCCATTTCCGGATAGCCATCCTGAGCTAGTGAGCTTCCCTCGCCTTTGTGGTAATCTTGATGAATAAATGGACCATAACGATATGTTGAGCCCATGAAATGGGTTTCTTACAGGTCCATTTTTAAAGAATGGGGATGTTTAATTTTATGTATTATTTTTGATTATTTTGATTATATATTCGTGATAAGTTGAAGTAAAATTACTATAACAGTCTACCCTTGTAAAATGTAATGGTTTTTTTTTCAATACATTTTGTAAATGATATTTCGTTTGGTTCATGTCTTTAATATTTCTCAAATAAACATAAAACTATTATGGAAGTTTGTTGCTTGTCAATATATTTTGTAAATTATATTTCGTTCGATTCATATTTTTAGTATTTCTCAAATAAACATAAAACTATCTATTATTGAGGTTTGCTTCTTTCCACAATACATTTTGCAAATTATATTATTGATGTTTGTTGCTTTCCAGTACATTTGGTAAATTATAGTATTTCGTTTGATTCATGTTTTTAATATTTCTCAGATAAGTAAAGTGATAATTCAAGGCTATAAATTGCTTTTTTTTATGCTAGTTAAATAATAATTTTATGTTTATGTAATTAATTTTAATTGTTTTATTAAAAATGGTTTAAAGATGAAAAAGATGACCTGTCTATTTCTGTGTATTTAGAGATGTGATGGAGGTAGATAGAAAGATATATACTAAAAAAAAACTAATGTGCCGTTTATGTGGTTTTAAGGATATGAGGAAAAATAAAATAAATATCCACTACCCTAATTACTAATAAAAATACATATACAAACAAATACAAATGAAAAGATCTTCCAACATTCATAAGTAAGAAACGAGAACTCTATGGATCGTTAATTGAACTTGTAGTTTAAATTAGCTGCCTCATGAATTAATAACATATGAAATTTTACTTTATAAGAAAAAATAACATGACTTAAATCCAAATTCTTGTGTTCTGATAAGACGAACAGCGTATTGTTTATCCGTGACAGAGCTATTTCGGGACGACCCGTGAGATGAGCAAAACCGCAGTAACCAAGCAAAAATCGACACGTGGATTGGGGGTTTAGGGGAAACAAGAGGCTGCTATATTGTGGCCTGTGGGGATGGATAATCATTAAAAAAACATGCAATGTATATACCAACCTGGCTTTGTGTTCTATCGTGGCATGCTCTGACTTTGACTTTTTTGTTTAGTCAATCGTTGGTCAGCGTTATCTTTTCCTTTGAATAAGTTGTTTAACAAGTTTGAATACGTTATTCACACATAATAATGGTATTTGATCGATATTGAGTTCGCTGAATTTTATTGATGGGCTGATGGCAACTTAGCTCTTAAGTTAGGAAGATATTTTTTATGACAAGCATGATCATTTATTTGTAGCAGTTTTTTTAAATAAAATAAAAAAATAAAAAGATCATTTATTTGTAGCTGTTTAAAATAACGGTGACTATTCGAGACTTCGTTTTTTTATGACAAGCATGATCATTTATTTTTAGTGCAATTCAAAAATCAAAAGACCTCTTGCTGAAGTCTGACTACTCGAGACTTCGTTTTTCAACAGGTATTAATAATCGAAGGTCTAAAATCTACTCGTAACTTATGCTTTAGCTTCACTCACAACCCTTTTTTTTTTTTTTTTTTTTTTTCAAATTAGCCATAAATGATTACAACCCCAAATCAGTTAGATTGAAATATGCTTCAATAATCTTGTTTTACTCTTATTTGTTTGTTAATCGATCAATTTCTTAATTGGATATCAACAAAATCAATATCATTAATAATTTTTGAGATTATTATAAGGCAACTACTGTCGATTTCTTAATGCAAAGCCGCCGAAAAAATGTAATTATCTTTGCTTGTTTTGTTTCAATTAGTTTATTATTTCTTTCGAAATTCCAATCATTCTTTGTTTCAACGTAATATATATTGTCAAAACCCTAATCTTGGAAATTTGATGAGTTTAAATGTTTTGAAATTAATTTTTCACTATGTTTATTTTTTCAATATATGTGTGGCGTTTTTCATTTTTGTAATCATCATTGCAATAGGTAATCGGAAGTAAAAGAAACATAATAATAATAATAATAATAATAATAATAATAATAATAATAATAATAATAAGTGGTATGTAATAACCATCTTGTAATAATTTTTTGGCATTTTAGACATAATTAAATATAATATGAATATGATTTTTCATGTATATATGTCTTTATGGTTGTGTTCTTTTCTTATCTTCTTGTTTTTTCTTATAGGTTGGAGTTTGGTAGTGATAGATTGCACTTGTAGCGAACTCATTTCTCGGCTAAGGAAAATGAATTTGCTAAAGATGTCGATTTGATAACTCTAATATTCATCATAAAAACGAAGTATATTGTTATTGTGGGTAAAACATTATAAGTTCATTGTTATATTTGTTTTATTATAGGCGAAAAATATTATAAGTACGTTGTTATTTTTTAGAATAATAATAAGATATATAGTGCTACATAGTTACATAAACTGTGAGGCTCTCGTAGCATTTTTAGAAGAAAAGTTGGTCACTGACTCTTCATAATCAATATTTTCCAATACGTTATTCTCAATAACTAGCATGCCAATTCATTATGCATTCTTCGTGACATTGTGGATCGTAAGTATGACTTTAATGACCCCAGTTTTGATCTCTATTAACACCCCCATTATCAACATTAATATCACCATTATTTTGATTATGAGAAGAAACTTAAGGTTTTTTTTCGGATAAATATATCAAGAGCCTTACTTTGAGACTTGCTTAATTCATCATATCTTTTTCATTTTTACGTTTTTCACTACCCAATAGATGCCTATGAGACATAATTTTTGAAAATTATATATGAGATAACATTAACAACAATGTAAAAAATCATAAACATTATTCTAATCAGCTAAGTGGATGCCACAAAACAAGAACATAATTACATAAACTAGAAGGATAAAGGATCTATAAATTATAGGAATCACTAAAAACATAAATCAGATTTTGTAATGCACTAATGTGGAGTCAGAAATTCAGTCATTCAAAATATGTATGTTAGTGTGTTACTTCGTTAAACGAGAGGTGATTAGATTAAAAAAATCAAGAATAATGGAATACTTGTTAAATTCAGTCGGCGATAAAAAATGAGAGTGGGGGTGCAATAAAAATGAGAGGCAGTCCAGTGGGCTCAAAAAATCAAGAAGCAAGAAACATCGCTTTTGTAACACCCAAGTTTTGGTAAGTTTCCCTTTTAAGTCCCTAATGTAAAATTTCTTTCGATTTAGTCCCTTGGTTAGTATGTGGGGCATACTCATTGAGTACGTTTAGCGTACTAGCCACATAATTGGTCACAAATATTAACCACGTACGTTGGGCGTACGTGGAGTACACATGGCATACGTATGTATGAGCTAAACCCTAGTTTTTAGGGTTTGCACTCTATTTAAGGACCTTAAGTCCCCCAAGTCCCTTACCTTTTTCAGCCTCCATTGCCCTTGAAGTGAAAATCTAGAACCCTAAGCAACCTTTAGTGAATTTGTGAGCTTCTTGAGTTATTTTTGGTGTTCTTTAGAGCCTTTGAAGAAGAAGGAAGCTTGAGAAGAAGACAGGACGTTGGAAGAGCTTGTAGATCTAGAAGTTTGGCACCATTTCTGACCCATTGAAGGTATCAAGCTTAAAACTTGACCATTGCATGCTTAGATCTAGTTTTAGGGTGGAAAATGTCATCTTTTGGTCCCATAGTTTGGATTCTTGGAGTTAAGGAACTTCATACCATATGAGTTGTCCTTTTGAGCTCTTTGAGGTGTTTTGAGTCATAAAAATCGGATCTTGATGGTTAAGCCTCAACCATGCAAGTGTTAGGGACCATCCAAGTGTGCTTATAGACTTGATTCATGTTTTGAACCCCGTCCTTGCATGCAAAATCATAAAGTTTGCAACTTTACGGCTTAGGACGTTTCTAGGGATCTGGATCTAAGTTTTGGATGTAAGGTCTTAAAGGATTAAGACATGGAAGTAAGATTGGGTTGGTAGACCAGTACGTCGTGCATACTCAAGTGTATGTTATGCGTACTAGGTTAGCACCTCGACCCCTGGTCAACACCAGTGTACGTTGGGCGTACAAGCCAAGTACATCGCACATACACAATATGTGGGCTTGGAAGATTTTGGGGTTGTTTGGTGTTGGGCTTTAGACTTGAAAATTTTGGGCCTTGGGCCCACCCGAATGTAGAAAGTAATTTTTGGGCCTAAGGCCATGTTTGGGGTCCTTGGGCCATATTGGGCCTTAAAGGCCCTATGGTGGGCTTGGATGCCTTTTTGGATTTTTGTGGATTTGGGTCTGGGAGAGAAAGAGGCCTGATAAGGCGAAGGTAAAGGAGTCTTTTTGCCTTAAGTCAAGAATTAGGGTTTTGGACTTTTGGGTTAGATTGTGACCTAATTTCTAATTAGGGTTTTGTGCTTGTGCGATAAGGAGAGGAGTTCGCGAGTCATCCACTGAGTGCGATTTGATACCCACAGTCTGAGGCGAGTGTTCCTTTGCAGTAGTCATTGGTCAAAGGCACCAAGGCCGACCCACTAGTTTATGTTATAACATGAAGATTGTCTTTGTGATAATTGCCAGTTATGTCTAGGGATGAGATTTAGAACCGGAAAACCGTAACCGGAACCGTTAGAACCGGAATATATAGAACCAGTTCCGGGTTTAAACATTGGCTTTATCCGGGTTCCGGGTAATCTGGGTTTGGGTACATCGGGTCCGGGTAAACTGGGTCTAAAAACCGGAACCGATGTTTGGCACTACTTTTAGGGCCGGAACCGGATTTTATGAAACGTTTAAAAGATGCATATCTCATTTGTTTCAACTCCGATTGACATGCGGTTTTTTCCAACATGTAGTTTAGAGTTTGTACATGATTTTAGACTATAAATTTGCCATTTTTAGTTTTATATTCATTGAGTTACAGTCCCTCAAAGTCGAGATATCAAAGCTGGAAGTTTTTAGTTTTTCAGTTTTTTTGTATTCAGTGAAAGTTTTAAAACATGCATATCTAATTCGTTAGAAATCGGATTGACATGTGGTTTTCTCCAACTTGTAGTTTATAGTTTATACATGAGTTTAGACTATAATTTTGTCATTTTTGGTTTAACATTATATGATTTACAGTCCTCCGAAGTCGGGATATCAAAACTGAAAATTTCCAACTTTTCAGCTATTTGTTTTGTACTTTGTATTATGTGAAAATGTTAACACATGCATATCTCATTCGTTTAATGTCGGATTGACATGCGGTTTTTTCCAGAGTGAATTTTAGAGTTTGTACATGATTTTAGACTATAATTTTGCTAATTTTGATTTCATATTCAATGAGTTACAGTCCCCCAAAGTCGGGATATCAATATGAAAATTTTCAAAGTTCAACCCACTAAGTAATAAGTAATTACAAAAAAATTCCGGTTTTTCCGGGTTTTTGGTTCTAAACCCACTTTATCCTGTTCCAACCTACCCACTTTGATGTTTCCGGGTTTTCCGGTTCTAGACCCACTTTACCCGGAACTGGTTCCTATATACCAGTCCGGTTTTCGGTTCTACAAAATCCCGTTAACCGGTTCCGGGTTTTCCGGGTCCGGGTCCATCCAGTCCGGGTTTGGACCCACTTTCATCCCTAGTTATGTCTATATTTGCTTGATGAATTTGTGATTACTGTTATGATATTATATGGTAGTAGTATGGGGTGAAATAGACTTGGTATCCGGTTGAAATAGATTGAAGTGGTAGTAGTATGGGGTGAAATAGACTTGGTATCTGGTTGAAATAGACTGAAGGGATAGGTCAGCACCCAAATATGCTTGGCAGTATCCGGTTGAGATAGACCGAAGGGGTAGGCCAACACCCAGATATGCTCGGTAGTATTCGATTGAAATAGACCGAATGTGTAGGCCAACACCATATATGCTTGGCAACATGTTTGTTTAGTATGTGATATGTTGGGGGAACTCACTAAGCTTTGTGCTTACAGTTTTCAGTTTTTGTTTCAAGTACTTCCAGTTCGAAGGGAAAGGGCTCGACTTGATCGCACCACATCACTCTATGTTTTTCCACACTTAGTAATTTTTGGATTTGTCCTCTGATAATATGATACAATGTGACTCTTTTTGAATATTTTGGTATTTGTTTCTTATGAATTGGATGAATTTAAAAACAAAATTTTATCTGTATTTTTGGGATGTTTACAGCTTCAGTTTTATAGTTGCCACAAATTTGGAATTTTGGAATTTGAACAAACTGTGAGCACTTGCTTGTCGAAAATCTGCATTAGCCATTATTATACCAAATGAAATTTTTTACTTTAAGCCCACTTTTTAAATATGAGTTGTTACAATTTTAAATGTAGTGTGGTCTCTTGGAATTGAAGGGTGTTTTAGATTTCATTTAAAAATAACTTATTGACTTTATAGCTATTTGAAAAGTTAACAAGTCAAAAAAAAAAATGTTTGCCAATATGAAAGATTTTTAAAATAACTTTTCATCAACCCTTTAAAAAAGAAGATTTCAGTAAGTTAGAATTTTAAACTTTTCAAAACTCCTTATGACTTTTTGGGTTGTAAAATCTAGAATACCCCTTACAAGATGTATAAGTTAAGAGAAACACTTTTTAAAAAATAACTTTTTGACTTGTTAACTTTTCTCACTACAAAAGTTAATCCAAATGTTTTTTAAAACTCATTTTCTTACAACCATAAGTCAATGAGTCCTTTCGCGTAAAAGTCCTTTTGAGATTCAAAATGAAATTCCAAACACCCTCTTGGAACAAAACATGATGGTATTTTGTCTTTGGGATTACCAGTTTGTCGGTTATTGGACAATGGACAATGGACTGAATCATATGCCAATCTATCTCATCTTATCCATATGTATCTTTTCTTCTATCTCTTCTTATGCCTTATCATTCTATTATCTCATTCTTATACTCTACTATTTACTAATCTTCTCGAATAACATACACCACTATTCTTCCCAATCATCTAACTCTTTTATCTGTAACGCCATGTTACGAATCGTTTCCTAATGCGGGGTGGTGACCCAAAGACCGAGTATCATCAGGATTAGGGCCTTTGAGGAAAAGAGATTTAGACCCATTTGGGTATGGGTAATGTAATTTGGATGATCTAGGAGTTTAGTTTGTGTTTTGGAGCCAAGGGGTATTTCGGTAAAGTGTCAGTACGGGCTTTTATGGAAATTGGAATTTTGTTTGGGAAGATTTTATGAGTTGATAGAAGTGTAGAGCTTCTCATTACCTATTCGTGGATATAAGGATCATCGGAAACTGACTTATAACGAAGAAGTTATAGCCTTCGGAAGATTCATTGTTTTATGGTTAAAGCAAGTACGTAGAGCGTACACATGTGTACGCATGGCGTACTAGTTCTAAGGCCGGTACGCGAAGCGTATAATGGTGTACATTGGGCGTACAAATCATTTTGATCGCGGGTGCTCTAGGGAGTACGTTGGACATACCAGAAGTACGTTGGGCATACTCCAGTCAGACACAAACCCCAATTTAGGGTTTTGGACCCTATTTAAGTTCCTTAACTCACCACCAAACCCTATTATCTTCATCCTCCATCCCACCAAACCATAGAACGAAACCCTAGCCCTATTTGAGTGATTTTTGAGCTTTTGGTGGTATTTCATTCTTTTTGGTGTTCATAGAGGAAGAAGGGACTTCTTAGAGAAGTGTGGGATTGCTTGAAGCTTTTGGATCCAGGCTTGTTGCATTTTGATCTACACTTTGGAGGTATAAAGTTTCTATCTTTGATGTCTCTACGTGTTAGATCTAGTTTAAGGAGTAATTTGGGTTCTTTTTGGTCCTTAGATTAATCCTTGTAAGTATGAGTTACTCCAAGAGCTTATAATGACAGATCTTGGCCTTTGGGAGATCCCTTGTTCATAAAAATGTCATCTTGATGAGTTATTTTGGAACATGCATGATTTTGAATGTTTATTATGGATGTTATTAAGGATTTGGTCCCATTAAGCCATGCAAAGGAGTAAAGTTGCCAACTTTACGTGTTAAGACATCTCATTAGGGTCACATCTAAGTTTGGAAGTCATTAGCTTAACCATTAAGCGCTTAATATGGATTTTTGGTCCCTGATGAGTACGTTGGGCGTATGCAGGAAGCACGCTTAACGTAATGAAGGTTTTGTGCATCATCCGTTTGTACTCTATGCTTTGAGGGTGACTACTCCCTAGTTTGCCATTTTGGGCTTTTTGAGATTTGGGCCATTGGACTTCTAACTTTGGGCATGGATGAACTTAGGGTTTTATTGGAAGTAGTTCCATGATGGTTTTGGGTCCTAATCGGGTTATTGGGGCATAATGGGCTTTTGTTGCTTTTGATTTGGGCTTTGGATTGCCATTTTGGGTTTTAGGCTTTTTATGCATTTTGGGTTGGGACTTGGTTACGGAACTAGTAAGAAAAGGGTAAAATGGTCATTTACCCTTTAGGAAGTTGGTTTATGGAGTGGGCCTCGGATTTTCGGTTATCTGGTTAATTATTGATTAAGGTTGTATTTATTGTTAGTTGGTGCGAGGTTATCCGGTTCAGCGGCCCGAGTAGTTATTTGATTATCAGCAGATTGAGGTGAGTCTCCTCACTGAGTTTAGTGGGTCGAAGGCACCAATGTCGTGTAACATCCCAAAATTCAAGAAAAAAAATTCATTTTTAATATGACTAAAAGACATTTTTAACTTTTTTCACACACTGAAAAGCATTTCAAATAAAACATTTATCAGAGTGCATTCCTAGAAATCACACATTGCAGAAAACATGGGTATATGCGTTGCGATCGTCCCAAGCTCCTTTATTTGAAAGCCGAAGGTACCTGAAACCAAAACTGAAAACCGTAAGCACGAAGCTTAGTGAGTTCCCCAAATACCACATACTATACAATTAACATACTGCCTAGCATATCCGGGTGCTGGCCTACCCTTTCGGTCTCTTTCAACTGGATACTGCCTAACATATCTGGGTGCTGGCCTACCCCTTCAGTCTTTTTCAACCGGATAAGGGGTCTATTTCACCCCTACCCCTACCACATAATATCCTAGCATATAAGCATATAAATCGCATACTGTCATACATAACTGTGAGCCATACATATCATTCATATATCATAATTAATAAAGGTGCTATGTGTCGTACATAGTATTGCCATTATGCCACGGGCCGCCTTGTGGTCTTTCTTGCCAAGTCTAGGGCCACTCCCTGGGTCTTATAGACAAGTGCCAAGAGCCACCTCCTGGTTTTCCATGAAAGTATCACAAAGACAACTAACATATATATTGTTCTACTTAGCTAATTAGCATACAGTATGCCAGGAGCCACCTCATTGCCTTTCATACATAATGCCTAGGGCTAACCCCTGGTCTTCCTACAATACATAAACCAAATGGGCCAACATTGGTGCCTTTGATCCATACAATCAGTGAGGAGACTCACCTCGAACGTCAAAGCTTACTGCACGGAATCCTTAGTTGCTGCCCTGACAATCCCCCGAGCTATCCATACCAAAACATCACCTAATTAGTAATTAGGTTCCAAACCAGGATCCATAATCCTTACTTGGGGTGAAATGACCGTTTCACCCTCGACCTATCAAGGCCCGAATTATAAAATCCATGAAAGCCTATCAATGGCCTAATTTTCCAAATTAGGCCCAACCCCTACATGGAACAACCCTTTTGAACCCATTCCATACTTCATAACGCTACAGGGGTCAACCTTGGTCAAAGTCAACATACTAGTCAAAGTCAAAGTCAACGGTCCGAGTTGACTCATATAAGTATGAGTTATGGAGAACAGTTATTTCCAAAAGAGACATGATATATTTCAATATACATAATTGAGGTTTTATTTAAAGTTGAAATTAACAAAATACCTTATCTTGAGGATTTTGATTTCAAGAACAGAAAAAAAAATGTTATGTTAACATTTAAAATCTTTTTAAATAGTGCAAGAGATGTTAATTTAGCTATGACAAGGTTGTTAAAATGACAAGAAAAATACTTTTCAAACATCAAATATCTTAACCCATATAAGATGCCCCTAAACCCTTGTTACAATGTTATTGCAGCTAAAACAACAAGAACAAAAACACATGTAATCATATTGTGATATATGTGGATTTTGGAGTCCTTGAATTTCTGTACAAAAGATCTCTTAGGAAGAGAGGTGAGACTCCAATATCTCACATGGTATCATAACCTAAAAACTCAAGACACGTCTAGTCTAATCTCATCATTCATCAAGACTTATTGAAGTCCGACATCGACTAAACACAGTCTTATCTACCTCTATATAAGTAGGTCCATGATGGTTTTGGGGCCGAATCGGGTTATTGGGCCATAATGGGCTTTTGTTGCTTTTGATTTGGGCTTTGGATTGCCATTTCGAATTTTGGGCTTTTTATCCATTTTGGGAGGGAAAACGAAACATTTCCTTATAAGGGGAGTGGATACCTTTCCTATCACAATGTGTTTTAAAACAATGATGGTAGCAGATCCCATAAGAGCTATGCACTTAAGCGTGATCGGGCGGGAGTAGTACCAAGATGGGTGACCCCCTAGGAAGTCCTTGTGTTGAGTAGACGAGAGCGGACAATATTGTGATACATTACAGAGGGGATGCTACACCTGGGATGAGTTTGTGACCTGATTTAGAGCCGAGTTTGCACCAGCTATTGAGGTTCAGCAAGTGGTGAAGGAGTTTTCAGGACCTGCGCCAGACGATTGAGACAGTGGTAGAGATCATTGCCAAGTTCCGGGAGAGAGCTTTATTGGTTTTGCAGTATGCTGCGGGCGAGGAGATGAAGAAAGTGAGATATCATGACATGTTGAGAGATGAAATTAGGGAGTTCGTGAGTCTATCAGGGGTATGAGACCCTGAATGATATGATTGCTAGAGCCCGAGAGCATAAGATTGATTTGGAGCAGATCGGGAAGAGGAAGCCAAAGAAAACTCAGATTTCAGTGGGTAGGGTGAAGAGGTTTAGGACTCAGGATTCACGTTCGAGAGGCCATCAGGGTCGGGGACGTTGTTCCAAGTGCGGGAGGACCCATGAGGGTAGGGAAGGAGCCCTAACATCGAGGATTCAATCATTTCAGTGTCAGTCAGGGGAGGCTAGAGTTTCAGCATATGTTATTGCAGGCATGTTACCATTTGCTTTCTTCATGCTTATTATCAGTATTTATATTGCTTTAGAATCTTGTATTGGTTTGGGTAAGCATTATCTTTGGTTTAGTTCTCTGTTATTGCCTGGGTTATATCATCAAGAATTGTTATATTCCATTTTGCATGCCAAGAGTCATTTGTGGGACATATCTTGCTGAGTGGGTTTCAGTTTGTCGGATTATTGTTCCGGTTCCTTGATGGGGTCGATTCAGGGGTATTATTTGGAAGTTCTATGGTTGGATTAGCTGGTTAGTTCTCTAATGAAGTTAGAGTTCAATTGTATTAGCATTTGATCTGGTAAGATCGACATTCATCTATAAAAGAACCTTTGGGTTCAATCACTGCCGTTGCTAAGGAAGGAACGGTAGCAAGAAGATGAAGGTGGAAACCGCATGAGTTTTTTTTGTTCATTGGAAATGTCAGGGGAATTTTATTATCACAAGGGTTGAAGATGGTTAAAATGCATATATTATTTTGAGGATGGGAAGTTGGAATGAAGGTTTGCCAGATTCAGAGCAAGGGTTATGGTTTTCTTCACCAGCATAAAGGACTTAAGGATTTGGTGTTGTTTCATGGGAATCGATTTGGGTTATCGGGTTTGCTAAGATTTCGAGGAGTATTCATCCGGATTTCAAGAGTTGTGCAATCATCAATATTGGCTAGTAATGGAATGCTAGTTCTTAGTAAGCTCAGGTCGTCGACAGTTCGAGTTATAAGGAGGTAATATGGGTTGGAAATCCATCAAATTTTTTGGTTTGGAAGAGCTTCGACTAATCCAAGTGGGGGAGAATCGTTCAAATTTCTGGAGTTGAATAAGGTATGAAACTAGGGTGAGTTTCACATCCCAGTTAGGAGGGAAGACGAATCAAGTGGCCATCTGGATTAAAGATTATGTAAGTTAGGAGTTCAGGAAACTTCTAACAGCGAGTTGGCGTCTTCTTTGTGATGGATAGCAGGCGTATGGATGGATCTAAGTTGAGGGTTGTGTTAGAGCCACGCTACATGTTCTTGTCTGATGATGACTTTGGGGTTCGAAGCATGACCCGAACACCTGATTGGGATTTATTTTGATGTGGGTTCGACTCAAGATGATTTTGGTTGATATGGTAGAGGTGTGGTAAGACCATGGGCGATGACCATGGTGAGATAGACGTGTTGCAATACTGCGGGGTGGCCGTAGCGTTCACTGGAGTGGCAGATAGTATGGAAGTGTTGTAAGTCTATAGTGGGATCATAGCGTTCACCAGATTAAAGTAGACCATCGTTGGGGTGATCGTCAGTATAAAGGAGGATTAGCTCGTGCCTTGGGCAAGGCGGAAAGTGGGGTCGGAGAGCATCTCTCTGTGTTATGGGATGAAGACCATTGGGGTTTGAGGTGAGGTTGGGCTTGTGTAGCTCTCGATGGGGTGAGAGTCGTGGGCATGGCCCGTTCATTGGTATAGACTGGGTGAGACTCATGGGCGAGGCCCGTGTGATTATAGCAATATAGGTGAGACCTGGTAGAGACTAGTTTGGGTAAAGGAATTAGATTATGGTTTTAGTAGGATGATTATGTAGTCAGGGTGTGTCAGAGTGTGGTACATAAGCTAGGGTAGCCTTATCGATTGGACTCTCAGGAACCTGGTGGTTGGACCAGGTGTGAGACTGGTAGTCTCAGCGGTGGCTGGGGATTCTTACATCTTGGTTTCATGAATGGATGCAGTGGATCAGAAGATTTCAGGTGAAATGCAAGTGTAAATCCTTGGATCTTCGGTTATGAGTTATATATTGAGTTGGCCTTGGGTCGAGACTCTTGTGATTATATTTCGGATTGGTTCCACCTATGTGGATGTTAGGCAAGTAATGGGATTTTTGAAATTTTCAGAGTATCATGTTGGTTCGATAGTTTTGGGATCCATGTTTTGTTCAGCACTAGAAGGTTTTGATCGGAGCGTTGTTTCCAGGGGGTGGTAAGGAGCGATTCTGCGGACGAAATCTAATTTAAGTGGAGGAGATTTGAAATGCCCGGTTCCGAATCGCTTTCTAATATGGGATGGTGACCCAAAGACCGAGTATCATCAAGCTTAGTGCCTTTGAAGAAAAGAGATTTAGACCCATTTGGGTATGGGTAATGTAATTTCGATGATCTAGGAGTTCAGTTTGTGTTTTGGAGCCAAGGGATATTTCAGTAAAGTGTCAGTATAGGCTTTATGGAAATTGGATTTTTGTTTGGGAATTTTTAAGGAAAGTATGAGTTGATGGAAGTGTAGAGCTTCTCAGTACCTCTTCGTGGATATAAGGATCATCAGAAACCAACTTATAACGAAGAAGTTATGGCCTTCGAAAGATTCATGGTTTTAGGGTTAAAGCAAGTATGTGGGTCGTACACATGTGTACGCATGACGTACTAGTGCTAAGGCCAGTACGTGAAGCGTAAAATGGTGTACGTTGGGTATACTAATCATTTTGATCGTGGGTGCTCTAGGGATTACGCTGGGCGTACTCTAGTCAAACCCAAACCCAAATTTAGGGTCTTGGACCCTATTTAAGCTCCTTAACTCATCACCAAACCCTATTATCTTCATCCTTCATCCCTCCAAACCATAGAACGAAACCCTAGCCCTAATTGAGTGGTTTTTGAGCTTTTGGTGGTATTTCATGCTTTTTGGTGTTCATTAGGCAGAATGAACTTCTTGAAGAAGTGTGGGATTGCTTGAAGCTTTTGGATCCATGCTTGTTGCATCTTGATCTATACTTTGGAGTTCTAAAGTGTCTATCTTGATCAATCTAGTTGTTAGATCTATTTTAAGGAGTAATTTGGGTTCTTTTTGGTCCTTAGAGTCACCCTTGTGAGTATGAGCCACTCCAAGATCTTAGAAGGATGGATCTTGGCCTTTGGGAGGTCCATTGTTCATAAAAATGTCATCTTGATTAGTTATATTGGACCATGCATGAGTTTGGATGTTTATGATGGATGTTATTAAGGATTTGGTCCCATTAATCCATGCAAATGAGTAACGTTTCCAACTTTACATGTTAAGACATCTCATTATGGTCATATCTGAGTTTAGAAGTCATTGGCTTAACCATTAAGAGCTTAATACATATTTTTGGTCCCTGATGATTACATTGGGCGTACGCACGAAGTACGCTCAACGTAATGAAGGTTTTGTGCATCAGCCTTTTTTGCTCTGTGCTTTGAGGGTGAGTACGTTGGGCATACCATTCTGGTATGCGGGATGTACTCCCCAATTTTCTATTTTGGGCTTTTTGATATTTGAGACTTGCTGGGCCATTAGACTTCTGACTTTAGGCCATTGATAGACTTAGGGTTTTATTGTTGTGCCATAATGAGCTTTTGTTGCTTTTGATTTGGGCTTTGGATTGCCATTTTGGGTTTTGGGCTTTTTATCCATTTTGGGTTGAGCCTTGCTTATGGAACAAGTAAGAAAAGGGTTAAATGATCTTTTACCCTTTAGGAAGTTGGTTTATGGAGTGGGCCTCAAATTTTGGGTTATCAGGTTAATTATTGGTTAAGATTGTATTTGTTGTTAGTTGGTGCGAGGTTATCCGATTCAGCGGCCCGAGCAATTATTTGATTATTTGCGGATTGAGGTGAGTCTCCTCACTGAGTTTAACGGGTCGAAGGCACCAATGCTAGTCCATTGTTTATATGTTAGGATGTTATATGTATGCATGACTCTTGCATGCATTATGTGATGGTATGCTTACCGAGCAAGGCCTGATGCCAGGCGGGGCATGATAAGTATATTGTGTGCTAGTTATGTGTATGTCTTTTTATGTTACCTAGCAATGCCCGATGTCGGACGGGGCTCGATGACTGTATGTTATGCTACTGTCTTTGTGATTATCTAATGTGCTAGTATGGTTATATGTTTATATGATTATATATATCGGGCGGGGCCTGGTGATTGATAGATCTATAAACCGAGTGAGGCTCGATGTCAGGCGGGACTCGAGGCCAGGTGGAACTCGATGTCGGGCAGGGCCCGATGTAAGGCGGGGGCCCAGTATGTGTTTATTATTTATGGTATGTGGTATTTTGGGGAACTCACTAAGCTTCGTGCTTACGGTTTTTATTGTTGTGGCTTTAGGAACTTCCAGTTCGAAAAGGGAAGGACCCAACTTGATCGCAACACATCCACCCATGTTTCTGCATCATGATGATTTTGGGATTGTACTTTGATATCTATTTTCTTATAAAAGTACCTTTGAATATTGGATCAAAAGATATTGAATGTTGACTTAAAGATAATTAATTTTTTGGTTGAATTAAAAATAAATTTTTTACCTCAAAATTTTGGGATGTTTCACTATCTGTGTTAGCCTCTTCTCATACTTTCCATATTTTCCATCTTTGTCTCTACCTCTAGCCTGTCTCTACTATTTTGTTAATCTTTCTATCTTCTTCCATAGTTTCTTAATCTTTCTGTCTCTACTATTTTTTGGTTGAGTTAAAAATAAATTTTTTACCTCAAAATTTTGGGATGTTTCATTATCTGTGTTAGCCTCTTCTCATACTTTCCATATTTTCCATATTTGTCTCTACCTCTAGCCTGTCTCTACTGTTTTCTTAATCTTTCTATCTCATTCCATAGTTTATCTCATGTTATATTTCCTCTACTCTTCACTATGCTCTATGCATGCTCTTATCTTGGTATCCCTTCATTTCATACTTCTTATCTCGATCCCTCACGGAACCCTGACACTTTCTTTCTTCTATTGAATCCTTCACAAATTTTTTACTCTTAACCCCTCATAGATTATTTCTAAGTTCTTAAAATAAATCCATTACCGTGTTCCACTCATGGAACCTGAAGGATCCCTTGATCTATGACGATTAACAATAAGGATGAATGAAAGAACACAAATAAGTAACACAAAGGTTTTTCACTAAGAAAAATGTTCTCACAAAGAGAACGAACACTAAGCTCAAGGGTTAGATAATCAAATAATGATACGAACCCTAATATATATATATATATATATATATATATATATATATATATATATATATAGTAAAGAAATACCATGTTAATCCATACAAATCAGGGATATCACCTAATTTATGTAAATAATAGAATATATCTGATATCCCTAATATATTATATCTATTAAATAACTATATATCTATCTTTATATACAATATATTACATAATAACAAATATCACACTGATGCGGCTTTGCAGACATGACTTTACGTTGGTGCTGGTGATATGTTGTCGCTGATGGAAGTCAACGTGACTGTTATACATCATCAAATTTTAAAGTTTGACATTATAATCTCCCTTAATCTAATGATGTTAAAACCCATAATCTTCTTCTTTAGAACGATGGTAGAACTCATTAACATCTTCTTCAACTTCTGGCTTGACCCAAATATAGTCCGAGACAGAAAGCTCTTTCTTTCTATTGTTCAACTCTAGAGAGATTAAGAAGTAATAATTTTGAGCAAGTTCTTTGAAAACTAAAAACACAATTATGAGATGAGCCAAGTTCTTAATGGGAGCCTTGGTAACATCTCTTCAACGATGGAAGTACATGTAATGTGATTCTTTCATGTAGAAGATGTCATGTTCTGGTTGAAGAATGAACATGTGTTGAACATGATCAACAGCTACTGGTAAAGAGTTTTTAATGATCTTTGTGTCGTAAGGAAGTAGAAATCCGACACCCTTAAAGGTTCTTTTCCGAGGCATTGAAGTAGACAATGAGGATGAGAAAGGTTTATTTTAGGTCTTGGTCACTAAGTAAAGATCCTTAACCTTTGTGATTAGTCTTTCAAGTACAAGCGTCAATTTTTCAACATATTTTCCCTTCTTCTTGTTGACCAACTCTAGAAGCTGTAACCACTCGTTGTACCCAGATTTCACCACCTCTCGGGAGGATAAAAATTCAATGTATTGGCCAACAACTTTACCCTTGTCACTATGCCTTATGATATACACTGTAAGTATTTTTTTAGTTTTGGGCTTAGTACATCCCACTTTGATGATTGGATTAGGGTCACTCCTTTTGAAATATCTTGTATACCCAAGAGTCATTATAAAATGATATTGCTAATAATATATGATCATATAGGGTCACACCTTATAGCAAGTTAACCTCAATTGATTATTTATTAGTATAATTTGATTATTAATAAATATATCAACACTTGTATTTAATTGCAAATTATTATTTCATGGAAATAATATTTTACTAATTGGGAATTTATTATTTATGAAAATAATATCTATTGGAGAAATAACAACTCATGAAATATATCATAAAGTATGGTTATTTATAAGTTATATTTATATCTCATTAAACTAGCCAGAGTATATTTATATAAAATGTAGTTTTGTATAAAAGATATATATATATATATATATATATATATATATATATATATATATATATATATATATCTTAGAGTTACATTATATAATTGATAACCTTTTATATAAAGTTGGTACATATTTATATATAACATCTAGTCATACCTTTATATATAAGACACTCCATACTTTTTCTTTTGTCGCCTTATTATTGAATTTAATAATGCATGGGCAAAATATTGATTTTCCATTTGTTTATTAAGTTTTGCATACATGTAAGAAAGCCTTTACCATTTTTTTTTCTTTTTGGTCTTTGCTTTTGGTTACATGTCTTGGTACTTAAGGAAGACTTACAAGCATTTTGGAGCTATATTTTGTGCATCATTCTTCTTCTTATTTTGAGGAAAAAATAAGAGCTAGAGAGCTCTAAAGGGGTTGCCATAATTTCTAATTTGGAGCTCTCATTCCCTTCTTCCTTTCTTCCAAATGTTGTTAGATATGAAGAAAAATAAGTTCGTTTCTATTAAGACTTATTTGGATATGTCTTAATAGATTAAAAGTATTTTATTCACAAGTGAAATACTAGAATGTTTTGATGGTTCTACTCTTGCTTTGGTGGATACTTCTAAAGAGCATAATTTAGTGCTTAATGCCACACTTCATCAACTTCCAAACTCACGTGAGGATAAAAGTCATCAAAGGTTGTAACACTTTCTTTCTATGGTTGTTTTAATCTTTCTAAGTCTTGCAAAAAGATCTTTTGGTGGGAATAAAAATAGTTATATTTTGTTCAAATCTCAAGTCTCTTGTTGCATTGTTTATGTTTTTGAAACAATTTTTGAATAAAAACCCAACACCTTCTTGTTAGCACATCTCCAAACATGCTCCATTTAAGTTTGGTTATTGCGCTTTACTAAGCCACTTTCTCTTTTGACATTTTGATGTTGAACTTGTTCAGGCACTCAATCTGATTGATCATGGTGCCAATAGCAATCAGCCTTTCTTGAATCTTCTTAGAGTCTTTTCTGGAAAACATCTGATCTGCAGACGATGTTGTGTTTCCTAGCAAACTCTCAAGCTTCTTCAAGAGATACTCCCCACGCATTTTCCATTTAAAATACAGTAGGATCCTTATGTTTCATTTTGGATGGATCAACATTTAGAGCATTTTAGGCTTTTCGCTTCGTGTTCATAGGAACATCATCTCCATCTGATTCAGTATCACTTGGTTCCCCTTAAGGGGCATGCTGCCCCCCCCCCCTCAACATCATCACTAGTAGTGTTAGTGTTAAGGAATACTGTATGTAGAGGTTTTACATCAATAAAATATAATTCTATACAATAGAATTCGTCATCAACATCTGACTGATGAGAAATGTCAAGAAATTCCTCAATATTTACTTCATCATCAGCATCCTTAGTATCAGTACCAGTGCTACTGGTGAACTCCTTAAGTAGATTCTCCCCCTTTTTGGTATCATCAGTCTGAGTATGGGGTACAATGACAAGTAAAAGTGTTTTAGAGTGAGGTTTAGTTGGAGGAGGAGGACTTTTAGGAGGATTTGATGGTGGAGGACCTGAAGGAGGTGGTGGCAGAGGAGGAAGCAAAGAGATGGAAGGTTCGTTGGATAGATAAGCACCTTTAGAATCAAGAGGTAGTTGTTGGTCATCCCCTGATGTAGACTAAAACCCACCATCCTTAGTTTAAATGTCAGCACATGTAACTATGCGCTTGATTTTAGCGATATCAGTCTCTATACAAGACATGATTCATGTTCGTAGTTAGTTGTACCAGAGACTCCAATGTATAAAGAGTTTTCTCCTGGAAATCTTTGAATACAGCAAAAAACTGGCATGTTTATGATTTCTCCCCTTAAACAGGTGCCCGTGTGAGAAGAATTTGTTGAATAGGATGTTGTTCAGGTTGAGTAGGTGATGTAAGATCACATTATACTTATGGGGCTTCAGGAGTGAGAAATAGTGAATTTTGAAAACGAGTAGGAGTAGGTGTACGAGCAAGAGATACATTACCTCGATCATGTAGAGGAGTCTTGGAGAAATAATCAATGTCAACATCATTACATTGCTAAGTTGGAGGAGCTTCAGGGACACCATCCTTTTCTTCTTCCAATGATAGAGAAGACTCAAACCGAATGTGTTTGCTTTGAAGACTTGATTCATCCTCATTGTAATTATGAAAATTCACTTGAGCTTCTTGACCATGATAAATAGGAACCATCTTAGGATCTACACTATTGTACTAAAAAATACTTCCATCATCCAAATTCTCATTGGCAACTTCAATGTCTTCATCAGATTAAGAATGACTCTTAGTGTCTGGTTGTGGATTTGCAAAATCTTATTGGTTTAACACTAAGGGGTTCTCATCTTCCATTACTTCATCCACATAAGGGACTTCAAGAGAAAGAAAAAGTAGTCTTTCACAAACATAAGGAGCCTCTATCAACTTCTGTGTTCCCTTTGTAATGCTCTAATCGTAATCAAGATCTAGGTTGAACAACGTGGAAGAGGTAAAGGAATGAATCCAATCTTCAGCTTGATCGTCAACATAATCGGTACCAACATATATAAGAATTAGTTCAAACCATCTAGGATATGGGACATGAGTGGAACTTTTATTTCCTCTGATAATCTCATCAATTTGATTAAATATCAGCTGAGTAAAGTCTAGCTGCTTATTCTTGATGACAGAGAATAGGATACGTTGTTCGAAGGAATTCATTTGATCAAGACTCCTAATCTTGTGAGTAAGACATTTTCGTAGAAAGCCAGTGAAAAAATTCTAGGTAGTAGGAAGATGCAGCCAGAGAACATTGTGGCTTCCCTGTTTCTTAAAATCATAGTCCAATTTTTCTAAAACAGTGCGACATTCCTCCCTAGTATGAAGAAGAAAATATTCACCGCAGATTGGAAGTCATAAAGCTCTTCGTATATCCGTTGCAATTATTGAAAATGTATGATTGCCACCGTCAATTATGCCAACAGTTACTCCAATATCATAGTTAGTAGAAGTATAGTAGAACTTATAAACATGTTGCAGAAGAAAGGGAATAGCAACATCGGCAAGAGCATAGTGAAGCGGACATGTTGTAAGATAGACCACAAAATCTTCAAATCCCTTGTTTTTGTACCTTTTAGGTATTTCACATGAGAATGCAACATAATTGGACATGATAATGATAGAAGTATCAAGAGTTCCAACAACTTTGATGGCATTTGGTGTAGGAGCATAGTGTAGACACGATAATAAAAAGGGATATCAGAGTCTGACATAATTAGTCTTCGATGGCCAATAATCACTCTCTAATGATAATTAGAGACAAATTTTTCTAGTCCATACCTAGTCCTAAAAACCTAGTCCTAGATGGTGGATTTTTTTTGTATCCGAGACTGAAAATCAATCTCTAATACATCAAAGTATGGAAAAACGACTTACAAGCGCAACGGGGTTTCCAAACAATAAAAAAACCCCAATAATGTTTTGGTTGTTCAAGAAAACCCAACGAACTTCACATTTTCTCTAAAAAAAACCCAACTAACTTACGTTTTTGTTTAATTCTCATTAGGGCCTACCAACATATGTGGGTTAACAGAAGACTTTACCAATTAATGGAAGTCAACGAAGAGAAACATATGAAATGGCTTATTACGTGGAATTAAATATCAGGAAAATGACTTATAAGACCAAAAAAGTTTCAAAATCATTCAAAAAATCCCAATCATCTTTTGTCTGTTAAAAAAACCCTGACGGACTTTTGTTCAATTCTCATTAGAGGCAACCATATTCATTAGGTATACAATTCGTCGGCAAATGACATGACATTATATTTAATTCCATGGAATAAACATATTAGAATTTCCATTTATATGTCAATTTAAGGCTTGGAGAAGAGAAAAAAGGAACGACATTTGTGTTCGATCTCTTGTAGTGGATACTTCTTCTTCTTCCTTTCAATCATTGATGTCCAACTCAAGGTGTACAAAGAAGATATTTGATTATGCAAGCCCTTGTGGCTGTGAATGCCCTTCTCAGATTTGGACATCTAGAACGGAGGGTGATCCAGAGAAAAAGTTTAGGGCTTGTTCGAACAGATATGTAAGTGTAATTGAAATCTTTATCATGTCCATATCTTATATATTTGGTTGATTATCTAAATAAGTTCTTGTTTTTGAACGAACCAAAAAAAAAAGCCCAGTTTGGCAATGGGTTGATGAAGATAATGGTGTCGACTCAGTTGAAGCGAAGATATCAATTTTGCGAAATGATTTTAATGTTTACAAAGTGAAGACAAATAAGGAATTGACATCATTGAGAAGGAATTTATGAATCCAAAAATTCATTCTCTGTATTACTACAAGAGATCGAACACAGACACCGCTCGTTTTTCTCTTCTCCAAGCCCTAAATCGATATATGAAGGGAAATTCTAATATGTTTATTCCATGTCATTAAATATAATGTCATGTCATTTTCTAACTAGTTTTATACCTAATGAATATGGTTGCCTTTAATGAGAATTGAAAAAAAAAGTGTAAGTTCGTTGGGTTTTTTTAGACAAAATGTTAAGTTTGTTGGGGTTTTTTAAACAGACAAAACATGATTGGGGTTTTTTTGAACGGTTTCGAAACTTCATTGACCTTATAAGTTATTTTCCCGATATTTAATTCCATGTAATAATCCATGTCATATGTTTCTCTTCGTTGACTTCCATTATCCAGTTGCCCTAATGATAATTGAAAAAAAAATGTAAGTTAGTTGGTCTTTTTAGACAAAAAAATTAAGTTTGTTGGGTTTTCTTGAATAGAAAAAACATGACTTAGGTTTTTTGAACGGTTTGGAAACTTTTTTGGGCTTGTAATTCATTGTTTATTTGTCTTTGCTACTATCTCATTTAGTCTCTAATATATTTTCTTCAAATCCTCAAATTTATGTCATATTAGTCCTTGATAATATCTTTTAGAGACTAAATGTCAGTCATTTATACTATATCACTTAGTCTCCCATATGTTTATTCAAAATCTTATTATATGTCATGTTAGTCCCTAATACTATCTTTTAGAGACTAAATATTAGTTTTTAATACTACCATGCTCAGTCTCCAATGTCTTTCCTTCAAAGTCACACGTATATCGTATTACTTCTTCATACTATCATTATAGGGCTAAATATTTGTCTTTGATAATATGTAATTTAGTCTTTATTATTATTTTTTAATGATTGAATATCAATTTTTAATACAATTTACTTTTGTAACAACAATATTCTCAATAATAAATAAGCAATTGTAATAAAAATGGTTTAATAGTTCTAAACTATTAGACTAATTAAATACTTGTTGGAGAACAAATACGATACTTAATTCCATATGAACTTTGTAGAATCGCTCCTTTTGTTGATCCAATTTACAAACAATCATAACCAAAGGTGCTGATTTCCCAAGAAATATATTTTCTCACTACAACACATTCTAACAATGCTTGGATACTTAATAGATATGTTAATCCATAAACATTTGCAAAGTCATCAATTAGGTTAGAATAACCATAGTCTACCTGCATAATTTCACATACAAAATAAATTTCTTATCAGATTATTGTAATCTAACTCACTAACAAAGGCTAGACTTATAAGTTCGAAAATAAAAGTAATTGACATTTATGTTTTCAAAAATCAAACTACTAACATGAAAGAAGAGTCAAATATTCAAAGATAAATAATCAAATACAATCAAAAGAGGCTATGAAGATACCTTATATGAAGAAATAGCATGTTGATGCATCAAATCACAAATGTAAGCGACGATTTTAGGAAAAATATAAATATTGAACATGAAGCGTAATCAAAAAATGTTTATAAAGAACCATGTGCTAATCATTCCATTTGTTTTGATAATAGTTGCAAATAGCCCACAATCAAACAATGTTTATGAATATTTAACATGACATATAATCAAAACATTTTACTGAACTTACCAACCATACCCTCACTATAAAATTATCCCTAAATCCAACATTACCCCTCATGGTAGCTCTGATTCATGTAAGTTTGAGCAATGAATCTACTTAAATTTCATTAGATCTGCACTTCATTATAACAATTTCTTGCACATAAACTTGACATTTTGAATTATCTCTTGAAATACAAAGTTTCTAGCAATGACATATGATGGTGAAACAAAAGGTTCACCAAAAGCATTAAAGAAGCACCCGCTATAAATAAAATTACATATAATTAGTTTATTTATAGACCTACAATAGCTTTAGTCCTTTACTATGAATACATTCTCCCACTTCAATCTTTTCAAATACAAGTAATAATAAGATGATAAATAAACTAAAAATCAATAATTAAATATATTTTAACTTAAAGTGTGCATTAAGCCAACAAATTAATGGTAGTAAAAGTAACAATATGATCATTATCATGTCGCCACACACAAATGTTTTCTATTTCCTGTTCAGATATAAAATCAATAAATGATTGAAGTACATTTAAACACCCTTTCTATTTTATTGTTTTGTATAATCTATATCAAAGTTGTATAATTTTAGAAATCGAGAGACATCATCTAATAGATATTGAATAACTTGCATAAGATTTATTTATCAAGTAAATTTTTTTATACAAATCTATTTTATGTAGCAAAGAAAAACCTATTGTTCAAGAACATACTTCTATAAAAAAAATATCACTATATGCAATTTTCCGGGATTCTAATTTTTTTACTATATGAAATTGATTAGCAGTATTTAAAAATATGATTCATAAGAAAAGAGTGTTAAGAAAATAAACATTTCACACAAACAAAATGAACTTCTGTTCCTACTCCATACAACATTATGAGCATGAGTTTTTCATGTTCTTCACCATCGATCTGTTCCATACAACATAATAAACATGAGGTTTTCATGTTCTTCACCGTCAATTAGTTTTTTCCATGGTTGATGAATATTAAGTTTTTTTCATGTGTTTTAGTTAGTGAATTGAATCACTTTTTAGCATCGCTTTTGTTATTATTAGCATCATTTGTCTGATAAACCCTCAATCATATTCTTATTAACATCACAATCACACACATTTTAGACTAAAACCTAATTGGGATACTTTTTAAAGATCAAAAACTATGTGAACCTAATCACTCATATGAAAAAATAACTAAGAAAATACACATTCACACAAGCAAGTAATGCATTCCAAAACAGAATACTCAAAACTATTTATACATCGATTATGCATTTTAATAGTTCTAAGAATAAAATTAAAGTCAAATTATATACTATCATATGTAGCATCATATCCATTTTAGAAAATAACGTTTTACCGATCGCTGCAGAATGAGAATAGGAACGCAGCCCGACAAGAAGATGAGTCGAAAAGGTTTTTGAGGTTTTTGTGTGTAACATAAAAGTGGGCCATCCTTATAAAACTGAAAACTCTATCACTCGAGCCTTATTATTTTGGTCTTTGAGTTCCTCGGTAAGAGATTTGACTATAGCCCACAAAATACATGTATCCAAATTTCGTTGAACATCTTTAACGTGAATGCCCTTAAGTTGTCGAGAAGAGGATCAGGACCATCGATCGAAACACCAACAATGTCGGGTGCAGCGATAGTGGATAATGTAATGCCCACACATCCGGGCTAGTCAATTTAGAGGTAATAGGTGTCGAAAATGACTTTTAGGAAAAAGATTATCTAGAATAAATAATCTTAACCAAGTTGTAGTATATGTAACAAGGTTTTCGTACATATAAAGAACACCGAAATCCGAGTTATAACGAAGAAGTTATGGCCCGTCAAAGTTTTGCGACGGAACCGGCACGACACCGGGAGAGTAAATAGTAAAATTTACGATGAAGCGATATTCAGCCTTAGCGATCTAAACGAAAGTCGTGGAATTCGTTAAACCGAGAGCATCCATAAAAAGAACGCCCAAATCTGACTCCGTATGAGGAAGTTATGATTTTTCGAAGTTTCAGATTAGCAATGTACAGCCCGAAATTCGAATATTAGATCGAACGGTTTTTAGCCGACATAACCTAAATGAGAATCAAAGATCTCGTTAATAGTAGCGTAAAGATAAAAAGACAGGCGAAAACGGACGTCGGATGAAGAAGTTATGGATTTTTAACGAACCAATCGTGTCCCGGTCTGTTAAATAATATAACTTTTAAAATAAAGTCAAAATTAGCCGACAGAGTCTAAACAAAAGTTGTAGAATACGTTCCCGCCTTCGCGTGGATATAAAGAACGTGGAAAACGGAGCTCTTATGCGAAAGATACGAATTTTTAAAGTTTAGACTCGAATTTACGAAGCCTATTGCTCGATCGATGACGTGGCACAATCTGGACCCTCCATTGCTAACTCGGTACCCGCCTCGGATATGTGACGCGTCACCCCTCGCTACGCCAAGCGTCCGAGCTCGGAACGCGCGGCGTACTGTTGTCTTCTGCTACGTCTACGTTATTTTTAATGTAGCTTCTAATTAATTATAGTAACATTATTAGGACCTTAAAATAATTATTTAGGCTATTATTATGAATTGTATAGTGTTGTTTAACGCTTATATAATAATAATAACAGTTAAACTATTAAATTAGTCTCAGTAAATATTGAACTAAACCCTAGTGGTAATGATACTAGGTTTTTTTCGAGGGAAAGTGTTTTAAGAGTAACAAAGTGATGTCCGAGTACCGAGTCACCACCGTATCAAGTGAGTGCATAGTTACCTTCAGCTTACACATAGATATAAAGTATTTTATATAAATTACGTGCTATGTGTGTATACTGTCTGAATACTTGTTGTCTGTTTTGGGTGAACGATTTTCATACATGTTTTAAATTATTTAAACTGTATACGTATTTTATATCTACAAAATGTGTTGGGTAAAACATGGGTAGATGAAATAGTTTTTGTGTGACAAAAATAAAATGATGAAGAGGTGATATAGACCATGAGGTAAGGGTGAGAGATGAAACATGAGAGAAGCCTTTTACCCAATTCATGGCCCCGTCATACAGCAGAGTATGTATGACAACCACGGACTATTCTAGACAGCCCAGTGGACACTAGCAGGCTCGTAACCTGTAGGTGTTTTGAACTGTGTATTCACCATGTGTACTCTAAAAACCCATCCACATGTATTGCAAGTGGATTCTCGGAAATGATATCGTCGATAAACGAGATAAACCCCATTGACCTGTATTGCGAGAGGAGTCTTGGAAACGATACTGTCAATAAACGAGATAAACCTTGGTAACTATGGATTTAGTGCCTGTTGAGTAAACCTTGGCAACGATGGATTTCGTGCCTATTCCTCAGGATAACCCTTAGGAATAAATAAACGAGGAATAACTGAATTCTTAGGGTAGAATAAAGAAGATAATGGGGATGGGTAATTGGGTTGATTGTTTAAATGTTTAAACATAATAATTATATTATTATGGGTTGAAAACCCTATGTACTCACCAGGTTTCCCAACCTGACCCACTCAATTTATTTATATCACAGGTGTTGATATGAAGTCACATTACACTGAGAGATTAAGGAGATATAAATCACTAGTGATAATGAATGTAAGTTCTGTTTATGCTTATGTTTCTGTATTGACCATGACATCCCAAATTTTTTTAAATGAATAAAAATACTTTTCCTCGGAAATCCTTTGATAACGTATTTATCATGTTTTACTGGGAACAAATTCCGCAACATTTTTATTAAAAGAGGTACTCTGATTTTTATAAAGCATAAAAAAAATCGGTCTTTTCTGGCCGTGAAAATGGGGATGTCACAGATAAAATGACTTCCTGATGTTGGTGAAGAGGTGTTGAAAAGTGATAAATAAGAAATAGAGATAAAGGTGTGGTTGGGAGTGCTTTTTAATTTTCTTTAAGAAAAAGTGCTTATTCGCTTATGGAATTTTAGAAAAAAGTTTTTAAAAAGTGTCTGGCTTAGTTTTTATTGTGAGAAAAAAAATGTCAATAAGTTGGTTTTAAAAAGTGTTTGGAATAACTTTTTAGGGGTAAAATCTAACATCCCAAAATTTTCAAACTTTTTCATATTTTAAACTGCTATGGTTTTAAAAAAATCAACACCTAGTATTAACCTACATTTAACAAAAACCGGTCCCACAAAACATTTATGATTAAAACATTAGGTGTTACCATTAAGCATCATACAATCCATAGCAAGAAAATAAGAATTACATCAATAAAATACATAAGTAACTTAACAAGTTCCACTCCATTGTCTATCTCATAAATTCTACTTCCATCTATCATATTTCTCCTTGAATATAACCTAGGATACATGGCATTAAAAAGAGATACATAAGACAATAACGTCTCGTAAGCTATGCAAGTTTGTGACCCAAAACATTTATCACATTTTCATCAAAAACCTTTCATATTTGCAAAACATATTTCAAGTAGGTATTTCCACATTCCGTTCCATATAAACACATTTCATCTTTGTAAAATATACTTCAAATAGACATTTTTCCACATTCCATTCCATATCAAAACATTTCAGTAGTCATAACATAATTCAAAAGTTATTTCTTTTCACATTCCAATCCTTCTTTCGTTAAGGGCTTATTCTGGTGTGAACCGTTGCCATTTTTATACGTAGGGCCTAGCAATATCCCCAAGCCTATACCAAGGTGGAAAGAACAAAATCAGTCCACTAAGACATCATTTCCATTAGGACATCTATCTCGCAAAGGGGATGCGCCACCCCAATAGATTCCTCTATATCCCGTTACGGGGACATCATGGATCGAGCAATATATTCTTTTCATTACTTTCTAATTATTTCCATTATATTAATTACTTTCTATTTTTTCCATTCTTTTCATTACTTTCCATGCTTTAAATAATTCATACATTAATATCAAAATAGTCATTTCAAAAGTAAAGCATCTATATTTCAAAACATTTCAAACAAGTTAACAAAACATGTGTTCTTCTAAAACTTTCTTTCCTTTCAAAAACATTATTGCCTTTAAGGCGTTATTTTAAAACATTCTTTCCAAAAACATTTCATATATCAAAGCATTACATTTCATTATCATAAAATCATTTTTCCATGTACCCTAAAATGGGAAAATTGCCAACACGTACTCACCTCACTCACACATAGCTTAGCTAGTCATTTTCTAGTTCCTTTCCTTAGAGCAACACTCTAAAACAACACCTATATAACATATACACAAGTCATTAAAATGATCAAAATACCCCTCAAAGGTTCCATTACTAAATTTTATTGTCTCATCTTATTACTTTATGTAAAAATATGAACGTAGACGAAAATCGATCGTAAATTCGAGTTCTTATGCAAAAGTTACAAAAAAATACATGGCATTGATCAGGTTATTCCACGCATGTGGAATGATTTGCCTTGCCATTCCACGGTCGTGGAATGAGGTCTGCACACACAAAATTCTCGTATTTTTAAATATAACACAATACTTTGCATAGTTCTTGAAGACCCCTTTCCCATTCACTTTGTACCATTTTTTAGGTTCTCACACATGATTAGGAGGTGTTTTATCATCCTAAAACACCCCACTTAATTCATTAAGTGTTCATTAAAACCATTTAAGAACATATACATCCTCAAGTTCTACAAGAAGGGTTTACTGGTCTATTGTTCACTTGAATATTCCAAAATTTAAAATGCTTGTTCTTAAGTTATTGAACACTCATATAAATGTGGTCAAGCATATAAAACTATAATAAATTCCATTGTAAGAGTTTAATTTAATCATGGAATTGTCACTTCCATCATTACATTCCAATGCTTATAAACACTCCATTGAAAGGGTTAAGAGCTCTAATTGCCCAATAACATTCTTCAACCTATATAAGTTATTTCCAAATCATTTATTGAATCATTGGGTGTTGTCTAATGCATAAAACATGTTATAACACAATCTAATTCCATATTAAGCTCTTAAAAATTGAGGGATTGTTCAATTCCATAGCAAATTCCTAAAATTCCCTTATGGCAAAATACTCCATAAATTCAACTAGATATCATTCAAGTATTTATTTCTATGCATTCAAGTCATGTTATTAGTATCAAATCATGTTTATGAGCATCATATAATCATCAATTTCTCATATTCAAAGGATTCCATTGTTTCATCACAATTTCCCCAAAACCATTTAAATCCCATGTTTATGCAACATTCTACCATCATATATGTGTTTGAGCATTCCAATTGGATTTATTGCTCCTAAACATCATCTAGGTCATTGAACATATCTTAATACTAACATAACAACATCAAATCTCCAAGTTGGATTTCTAGGGTTCATGAGGGTTTTCACCAAAATCCTCAAATCCACCATGGAATGAGTGGAGTGAGGTTGATATCATCAAAACTACTCACGGTAGGTTAGAAAACCAAACCCTAACCATTTATTTGTACTAAAAACGATATTGGGGGTTTTCTCCAAGCATTAAACTTGAAATTTAGGAGTAATAGGGAAGATATTATACCTCGTTAGCTTTTAATTGCTTCCCTTCTTACTTGAATGCTTCAAAACATGTTTCATTCAAACCCTAGGAGCTCTTGAGATCAAAATCACCATTAGGGAGTTATTCCTTTGCATAAAACAATCAGAAGAAGAATGAATGAATGAGGCTTGCATCTTATTTCCCAATATTTTCCCAATTAACCCCTCTAGTTTACATCTTTTGGCCAAACCCCACTAAACCATAATATTTGTGACTTTAACTTGAGTTTTTGACATAATAAGTCCTCCCACGTCCATGATATAACTTTTGTAATCCATCCCATTCATTGAGTTAACCCTTTGGTTAACTCACTTTTCTAACTTGACACTCTTGACCCCTTTAACTTTCAAAACGTTATTATTTTCCACCTTTAACTTTCTAAAATTCATATTAACTAATGATATGATTAACCTATAATGATTTAATTATATAAATAATATTTCATTTATTTACTTTATTAATTTAAGAACACAATCTTAAATTTTAGGATGTTACATAAAAAGTGGTGGGAAAAGCTAAAAAGTCAAAAAGCCATAAAAAAATAAGGATATTGTGGCTTTTTAAAACTTCCTTATTATGCCTACCCAAAAGTTATTTGAAAAGTTGTTTTGAACAACCCAAACACTTTTTTAGCTTATTGGCTTTTTGCAAAGCCAATAAGCTAATAAGTCAATTTGAAAAGCACTCCCAAACACCCACTAAAAGTGGAGGGATGACAATGAGGAAGGGAAAGAGTCAAAATAAAGATAGTTGGGGACTTAGGAAATTAAGAGCGGGCTACTAGAAATTAAGAGCGGGTAAATCAAATTTGAAATTTTCAGTCATAAAATATATATAATGGCAAATATGTTTCTTTTAAAAACATAATATAGTAAATAAAATAAAATAAAATAAAATGGTCTAGAGTGAATTCAGTTTGATAAGAGGGAAATGAAAATTTACGAAATCAATTTCATAAGAGGCAAATGAAAATTTATGATAAATGAAATTAAAATTATTAGAGGGAAGTAAAAATTTAGGAGGTAAACTGAATACAAAATCTATAATGTTATTTTAAAAAATCATAATTTTCCCCTCTTTCGGTAGTAAATTGAAGTCCCGGCCCCGATCCATTCCAGTCGGGTCCCCAAGGGTAGTAAGGAATGCAAGATCCATTTGCATCCTTAGTGCACAGTGAGTTATAAGTGTTCATTCGATTGTCAAATAGCGCATGTATATTAGGAACTGAAAGTCAAACTATAGAAAATTTTCCATCAAAATGACAAATTGGTGCAATTGTATCAACGACTAAAATTCAGTCCTAAATTAGCTCCTTACAAAATTGAAACTTGCACTGGTCTATCAGAGACTGAAACTCAGTCCCTCATAACTTTCCCTCCAAAGTGAAAAGTGACTCTAGACTATTCGAGACTAAAATCCAATCCCCATTTTGTTCACTTCCAAACATAAATTGGCTTACACAAACTAGAGACTCAATTTTAGTCTCGAATAGGTTCGATCAATCTCTAATGATTTACACTTAAAAGTCAGTCCTAGATAGTATTCAAGACTAAATCATTAGTCCCATATACATGGTATCCAAGACTGATTAATCAGTCTTAAATATTTTAGTTACAAATGCCCCTTTTCTTGTAGTGAGAGAACATAAGGAAGAGCCATGGAGGTTGCGATTAGGTTTTTTGAGATTGAAGACAAACGAGAGCTTTTGAAGATAATTAAAAGAGTAAAGTGTTGATGATGAAATTAATCCCCTTTTATACCCTAGATAACACCGTTGAGAAGCAATCATAAGAAAGAGAAAAATTCACCCCACATCTCGCAGTTATCTAGGAATGACACATATCCCCAGATTTAAAAAGTTACAGTGTAAGATAAGCTTCTAAGAAGATAGTAAATTGACCCATGAGTAGCATTTAGTAAGGAGAGATCATCAATGACAAAATAATAGTGTTAGTATCAGTGTATGTGACATGCATTAGGAAGATAGGAGGGATTTTGGTGTATCACACTGTTGTATTGTTTCAATAGTAGATCACTTACACAGTGTTGCAAGGTGTCATCAATGTATGATTTTATAAGTTGAATCATTTACCAGTTTTATTAGAAGAATAATTTGGGAGATAATGGGATGATGCGTTTAATACATTCCGATACGGAATGTGCCCATTAGTATAAAGTGTCAATTTTTCATCAGTGTATGGCTTATATAATGAATCATAAAATTCTTAATTAGAATCTTTTTAGGGAAAGAACAAGTTGGTGCGCATAATACATCACGATACATAATATACCCATTGGTACAAATTTCAAGTACTCATCAGCGGTTGGTATCTGATGCTAAATCACAAAAACTTTTAAGAAGAAAAAAAAGGGCAAGAAGGGGTTAGTGTGTGTGATAAACTATGGTACATATCTTAACCATGTAGAACTCGCTACTCGGTACCTGCTCGACCGACTGAGGAGTAGCGAGTACTTGGATTCGGTAATTCATGTAGAAATACTTTTACGAAAATTATATATGTTAAAATCATAAGTTAAAAATCATAATTTGATTGAAATATATAATAAAATTAAATACATGTGAATACATAAAACTGAAAATACACACAAATGTCTCACTTCATAAATAATTACTGAAAATTTAAGATATATATGTAGTAATAATCACATGTGTGTGTTAAATAATAAATCTTTAAGTGTATTATACATATTAATCTTAAAATTCTTGATTTTTTTCTCTTTTTATGACAATTTTGACCCTTTGACTGAGTTTGACCGATTTTGACCGAGTTGGCCGAGTTTGACTGAGTAAGACCGAGTAATACCAAGTAGGCCCAAGTTAGAGAGATATTGACCGATTTTTGACCGAATTTGTCTTAATCTGGTTTTTTTGCCGTGTTCACATTACTCGCGTCGGTGGAGGGCCGATTCCAAGTAATCGGCCGAGTAGGCCGAGTTTTGCAACACTGCCATGAACACATTGTTTTTCACGTTCTCATTAGCTTCTGGTATCTGATGTTGAATCATAAAAATTTTAAGAAGAAAATAGAGCAAGAAGGGGTTGGTGCATGTGATAAAATACATTACATTGCTTAACCGTAAGCACAAAATTTCAAACTTTTATCAGTGTATGGTATTGTATAGTGAATCATCAAGTTTTTTGATAGAAGACAATGAGAGAAAGGGATGTCTCAGTCATACTTTGGTGCAATCAGTGTGAATCATAGATAGTTTCTAACTCATCAGCTAAGAGTGGTTCAACACTTCAACTCTTAGCATCATAGAGTTATGTTTATAGTTTTCAGTCTAGAAACAATGATTCACCATCAGTTCATTTGATATGGTACAAGACAAAATTAAATGAAAATAAAAATAACAAAAATAAATACTCAAAAAGTGGTCAAATGAGAAACTTGCAGCTTTTTCGAAAAAGATAATGACCTAATATATTGTATCTTTTGAATTGATTTCTCATAAAGTATTTCCTCTTTTCAATATTTCTTCCATACCAACTTCTGTGTATAAAAGAAAGACATATTAGCACACACTTCACACCTTCAAACACATTAAAATATAGATATTAAACATATAATCATGGAGAGAGATGTTCTTATTCTTCGAATATGATATTATTCTTATGGACTCCAAGCTTAAAATCCATCACCATGAGATGAGATCTAAAGAAACAAAGTCTTTGTAACCACCGAGTTAAGAGGTTCTAATCCTTATAACCTTCGAGTTATGAAATTCAGTAGGACAAGACTTGAAGGAGCAAAGGATCATTGTCTTGACAATAGGTAATTTAGATCTTGGATGAGGGTTAGTATAGCTGTGAGGACGTCTATGGAAATTAGTTGTGCCATACTCATTGTCTTCACATGAACATGTCGCAATAGGTTAAGGGTTCAAGAGAAGGCAAAAAGAGCATTCAAAGCATTTTGTCCAGACACAGTTCTTTCTTATCTTGTGTCGAAAGTAAGACGCTCAATGTCTATCACCCTAATCATCATCTTCATGCTGAAGAATGCAGGAAAAGATACAGTACCTTTGAGAATGGTTCGAGAGACCAAAATCAATGATAAGATCTTGCAACAAATGACGTGTGTAACATCCCCCTCTGACACGTATCACAATATTGTCCGCTTTGGGCTCCCGGCGCGAAAACTTCCCAGGGGTCACCTATCCCTGGATTGTTCTCCCCCGAGCACGCTTAACTGCAGAGTTCTTATAGGATCTGTTGCCCTTAGACTTTAAAACACGTTGTGACAAGGAAGGTATCCACACCCTTATAAGGGAATGTTTCGTTCTCCTTCCAAGCCGATATGGGATCAGGTGCAGGTACCACCCACCTTCACCCCCCCATTATAGGGTTCGATGTCCTTATCAAACACATCGACCCATGCCTTAGCTCTGATACCATCTGTAACATCTCCCTCTATAACGTATCACAATATATATTGTCTGCTTTGGGCTCCCGGCGTGAAAACTTCCCAGGGGGTCACCCATCCCTGGATTGTTCTTGCCCGAGCATGCTTAGCTGTAGAGTTCTTATGAGATCTGCTGCCCTCACGACTTTAAAACACGTTGTCACAAGGTATGTATCCACACCCCTTATAAGGGAATGTTTTATTCTCCTTCCAAGCCGATGTGGGATCAAGTGCAAGTACCATCCACCTTCACCCCATTATAAGGTTCGATGTCTCTGTCAAACATATTGACCCATGCCCTAGCTCTAATACCATTTGTAACATCCCCCTCTGGCACATATCACAATATTGTCCGTTTTGGGCTCCCAACGCGAAAACTTCCCAGGGGGTCACCCATCCCTAGATTGGTCTCGCCCGAGCACGCTTAATTGTAGATTTTTTTGTAGGAAAGTAAAAAGTTTTTTTTTTTCTGCATACTTTTTGGCGAACAAACAAATGAATCACTAGATGAATATAAAATGATACACAAAAAAATTCACGAAAAAACATCTTGATGATTATTTTTACTATGATTTTGTTGATATTCACTAAAGTTGTCGAGAAAAGTGAATTTATTCTTGATTTACTTAAAAATGAATCATGCAGGTGTTTTTTGCGGAATTTTTTTTCTTATGAATCATTTTATTTTTGAATCATCTAATGCTTCATTTTGTTCGTTTGCTAAAAAAGATGTATATAAAAAGTTTTCTACTTCCTATCAGAATTTTCCTTCTTATTTGATTTTGATTATATATATATATATATATATATATATATATATATATATATATATATATATATATATCAATCACTTTTTATAACAATGGACTTTATGTTTATTAATTTTTATAGAAAAATATTTTTATTTTTATGTCATCTTGGACCATTATGGTTAACCGATATTAACCATTAACAATAACCTTAACCGATTAAAACCGTTAACCAAAACTAATATTAACCACTACCCAATGGTTATTGAAATAAATTAACCAATTTTAATGATTATGATTCGGTTTTGACAAATAATCAAATTAAACTGTACCTTACACATCCTTACCCTTAAATTTGATAGCAATTATCAGTTTATCAAATAAATTTAGAAAAAAATGATAAAATTGATAAAAAATTGCAAAATTTGAGTCATTAATAGACTTAGACTTTAGATAAACGGATAAAAACTTAGACTTTAGAATTGCAAATTTTAAGAATTTTATGCATAATAATAATATATAATAATAATAATAATAATAATAATAATCAAAATTTCAAAGCTCTTGTGAGGATTTCAAAGCTATTGTGAGGAATTCCTTCATGGGTCATGGTGAAGTATCACCCGCAAACACCTTCGGGTTTCTACACCCGCTCTTTCCAAGTTGTTACTTCCTCTTCTCCCATTCCACTACTTGTCTCTTTCGTCCTATCTATCATCTATAAAACACCCACCAATTTGGGTTCTTTTTCGCAGCACTTGACTACATCAAATTCCCCTTTTCTTCAATTTAGGGACGCAAACATAATCCAATTCTAGATTCTTCTAAAGCAGATTAATGGCTTCCATTAACATGTCTTCTGCATCCACCTCTTTACTTCGCTCAAAGTAAGCATCTCTGTCCGTTTTTCTATCTTCTTATCCTCTTTAATTTGATGCTGATTAATGCGTGCTTCTATTGAAATCAATTGGGAATTTTCTTTTCTGGATTTTAGTTTATTTGCGAGCTTTTTGGGTTCGTTCGAATTAATGTTGATTTGAGAAATTTCTTATCGATTCAGACCACTGGATCTCTGTTTCTATTTCGTAGTAAAAAAGAACCGGTTATTGTTATTTTATGATTGATTTTTATCAATACCAAACAGGTATACGATTTGAGCGTTATAGTTCCAAATACAGAAATATCAAGCTAGTGCTTTGAACATAGAATCCGAGATTTTCAAATCCATTTGAAGCTAATTACGTTCAAATTTCAATTCAAGATGCTTTGATTCCGATTCCTATAGATAGATTCGCAATTGGATGTTCTATAAGGACCAAAAGGCTCTCTCAATTACCCCATGCAATACTTTTTTTTTTTTTTTTTTTTTCCCTTTTTGGTGATAGAGAATTTTCTTTAGTGGCAATACATTTTTTATTTGGTGATAGAGAATTTTCTTTAGTATCAAGTTCCATTTAACATTTTCACCAATCTTCATCATTTCGAAAGCTGCCATTGCCTCTCATAATTGACTACCTATCCTATGCTGCAGGATGATCACAAACTTCAGCTCATACAACAGTCTTCACTCTGTAAATCTTATCTCATCCAATGGGCATACATCAGAGACATTTCTCCATCTCACTACCAAATCATGCTCCAAAACTAAACCTGATGGTAGACTCAGAGCTTCACTATTGCCTCTAGATGGTGGTTTCAATCAAAAAAGCATTAATGGTGTTAGTGTATCATCTGGAATTCTGATACAACCTGATTCAATAGCTTTGGGTACACCAGCAGCTGAAACCACTCCTACCATGAACAGTTTCTCTAATGAAGCTGATGAATATGATTTAGATCAACCCACCACAGGCTTTTCATCCATTCCAGAAGCAATTGAAGATATACGCCAGGGAAAGGTTTGTACACTTTCAATTCCTTATTTAACAAACTATAAATATATCCAATTTCCCTCCAAAATTTCTCTTTATACTGCAGATGGTAGTTGTAGTAGATGATGAAGACAGAGAAAACGAAGGAGATTTGATAATGGCAGCATCATGTGTTACACCAGAAGCCATGGCTTTCATTGTTAAACATGGAACTGGGATTGTTTGTGTAAGCATGAAAGGGGAAGATTTGGATCGTTTGGAACTTCCATTAATGGTAACTCACAAAGACAATGAAGAGAAGCTCTCTACAGCATTCACAGTATCAGTCGTACGTCTACTTTTCGCATTTTTGTTTCAAAAAAGTAACCCAATTTGTTATTTTTATTAGAGTTCTATTATTGATTTGTAGGATGCAAAACATGGAACAACTACTGGTGTGTCTGCCCGTGATCGGGCAGCCACCATTAAAGCTTTAGCTTCTAAAGATTCACTGCCCGGTGATTTCAACCGCCCGGGACATATATTTCCATTGAAATACAGAGAAGGTGGTGTCTTGAAAAGAGCTGGACATACTGAAGCTTCTGTAGATTTAGCAATGTTAGCTGGATTTGATCCTGTAGCTGTTTTATGTGAGATTGTTGATGATGATGGTTCCATGGCTAGATTACCAAAGCTTCGGGAATTTGTCAAAAGGGAGAACTTAAAGCTTATATCTATTGCTGATCTAATCAGGTAAATGAAATTCTTGCTTTTAATTAATGGACTTAATGAGTCCAAATGTCTAATCATTATTATTAGGCTATGTGTGACAGAGTAGCTGAAAAAACTAACTGATAGCTAAAAAGCTAGCTGGTAGTTGAAAAGCTAGCTGCTAGCTTATAAGCTAGTTGAGAAAAATGACAATTGGTAAAAACTAGCTAAAAGATATAAAATAACATAAAAGGACATTTAGAAGAATATGTTTTTTTTTTTTTTATTTTTTTTTATTTTTTATAATTAGTTAAGGGTATATTCGGGAAATTTAAAAAAAGCTACTCAAAGCATTTAAGTTCTGAGTACGCATGAATAAATTTGTGACATTTATTTAAATTTGCAGGTATAGAAGGAAGACAGATAAACTAGTGGAACGTGCTTCTGCTGCACGTATACCTACTACGTGGGGCCCATTTGTTGCGTATTGTTATAGATCAATCTTAGATGGAATGGAACATATTGCAATGGTGAAGGTAATAAGATAAACAAATAATTAGTTTTGTTTTTTTTTCAACTTTTTGTAGAAATTGAATAGTAAAGTAATAAAAGATTATGTGGTATGATTAAAATTAAAACAGGGTGAGATTGGTGATGGGAATGAGATTCTTGTAAGGGTACATTCGGAATGTTTAACAGGAGACATATTTGGGTCTGCAAGATGTGATTGTGGGAACCAATTAGCACTTGCAATGCAACAGATTGAAGAGGCAGGGAGGGGCGTTTTGGTCTATTTGAGAGGTCATGAGGGTAGGGGGATTGGATTAGGGCATAAGCTTCGTGCTTATAATTTGCAAGATGATGGTCGTGACACTGTTGAAGCTAATGAGGAGCTTGGTTTGCCTGTTGATTCTAGGGAGTATGGCATTGGTGCTCAGGTATAGTAATTTATATATTTTTCAAAGGGTATTTTAGAAATTTTGATTATTTGTATGTAATTTTGATGAAATCACTTTATCTTGTTTTTTTTTTTTTTTTTTTGGTGTGTAGATATTGAGAGATTTGGGAGTGAGAACAATGAAGCTGATGACAAATAATCCTGCTAAATACAGTGGACTGAAGGGATATGGTTTGGAAGTTGCAGGAAGAGTTCCTCTTTTGACTCCAATTACAAAACACAACAAGAGATACCTTGAGACCAAAAGAGCCAAAATGGGACACGTGTATGGATCCTCTGGGAACAACAACAATGGTGTCCCAAATCTCATCACTAAGAAGGAAAATCCAACTGATTAAGTTCATCTTCATCAATTGACCTAAATTCTTCTTCTTACTTACTTGGCTCTTTTAAAAACTTCATATAGGCCTCCCTCCAACTAAACTTATAAAATGTAAGATGAAGGTATTAAGAACCTGAGAAAAATTCATTCTTTCAAGTTGATTTTTTTTACATGAATTTGTAATACATGGGAAAAAGATGTTGCGAGTTTTGTTTATGTATGATGTTAACTTAGAACAATAAAAAATGAAGCGACATTTAGATCTTTAGAAGTATTTTACAATGCAATCAACTAACTTGCTTAAGATTAGAGTGAAGTCATGTTTTGGGAAAACTTTGAAGTCATGTTATTGCAACACAATAGACATGCCCTTCTCTACTACAAATAATCAATCTTCAAACTTCCATATTCACATCAAACTCATCTCAAAACCAACAAAATTTAATCAATCTCATCATAAAAATTGAGAGATTCAACAATGAAGGTCATATTGGTAGTTTTTGTGTCGTTTGGCTGTGTTTTCTTTCTAGTACCCATTTTATTTGCTTTATGTTACATCATAAAAAAGCTTAAATGTAGCAAGATGGCTGAAAAAACTGAAATGGTGCATATCGATGAGCATTTGAAGGTGAGGGAGAATGTTGTGCAAGGTCCAAATGGCATGAAGGCAGTTGCAATTACAATCGATGATGATTTACATGTTGACGAAGAAGAAGAGTCGAGGAAGAAAGAGAAGCTTGGAAAGGAACACCATTAAATAGTTTGTGATGACATTCATGATCAGATTACAACCTCTAAAGCTTTAAATTTGAATTTGATATATGGTGTAATTAAAGTTGCGGAATTTATTATATTATGCAAGGTGATTGCTTTCTTATTTTATTAATCTATTTAACATTTTAGTATAAAATAAATTTAAATGTTACAAAAAGAATATTGACTAGCCTAATACTTGGGTGAGTTGGGCTTGGTCCTAAGTCAGTAAAAGAGGAGGGTACATAAATTTAGCCCAATATGTTAATAATATAGAAATTATTTTGGCCCAATATCTAATGTCCATGACTCATGGTTCTAGACCGACAACTGTGATTCTAGGCTAGGCAAGGGTGCGAGAAATTGAAAAGATGAAATTTGTAATCGCCAAAATCGGTTGCTAGAATGACTAACGCCTAGTTCTCGAGTTTTAGCAAAGGAAAGAAAAGAAGAGAAAAGAAAGTAAAGAGAGAAAAGAAGAGAAAGGAAATAAAAAGAAAATTGTCGTTTTTATTCTTGAGTTGGAGAGAAACGAAAAGAAAATTAAACATTTTATTCTTTTCTCTGAATCCTTCCAAATTAGAAGGAAAGTTATGAGGGAAAATGATTCTTCCACTTCCTTTTTTTTTTAATGAAACTCGGGCACACTATTTTTTTTTTTTTTACTTTTTTCTCACTTCTATCAATTTTCGTTCTTTTCTCTCGTTAAGTTGAACTTGGGAAGGGGGTGTAAGGGTCCAAGATGTAGACGATGATGAATCGATTCTCTCCTGTCAATATCTTTCTCTAAACTCCAAATTTCTACCCTCTCTGCCTCTCGGCCTTTCCCATTCGAATTGTATCTCATTAGTCATTCGATTTCTTAAAACTAAACTCCTGATTTCTTGATACCATCTCACAATCGATTTATGTTAATATGAAGAGTGAAAAGTGAAGACAAGATTTAGAGGTCAAAGTTTTCTTCAAACTTTAGGTGTGAATTTCTATTTGATTAATTTGAGTTCTAGTTTCTGAATTTTTGGAATTCATATCTTCAGTTTTGTATCTTTAATTTCATTTGGTTTTTCATTCAGGATGTATATTTTTCTAATCTAATTTTTCTGAATATCTAGATACCAAATGTATAATTTTTATGTTATGATATTTAATTTTCTATAATGTTTGTGTTTCAGCTAGTAAGGCTTTCGATCTACCAATTTTGTGTATCTTATCTATTGTTTCCTACCTAAAAGCTTTTGTATTCATGAAAAGGATGCCCTTGGCTTGACCGTCTTAAGATTGATAAAAAAGCTATCATTCTAGAAAATAATCTTTATTGTTCAACGGAGGAGCTTAAAGTGTCCAACAGAATGAATTGAATCTAAACCAGAAGGTAATATAAATAGGAATTAAGAAATCCACAAATAGAAAACTTGAACTACAAAATGTGGTTTTATTTTGGTATATATATATATATATATATATATATATATATATATATATATATATATATATATATATATATATATATATATATATATATATATATATATATATATATATATATATTTCATTATTGATTATTTCATGTGATAACATTAGTAGATAAAAATGAGATTTTGCACGAGTAACATGAAACTTGAAGAAAAAAAAAAGGATACAATCTTAAAATAGGACATCAAATTTAAGAAACCATGTTACGTTTTTAGGCATTATATGCCTGATGCTAGGGTAGTCTTTTAATTCCATATTTTTCAGTTACACATGAATTAAATTACTTAAAAATTCAATCATAATAAATTCATCATTACCTCTCTTCTTGTAAATTTTTATGTTAGATAAATGCCAAAAAATAAAGTTCTTTTTAACATCTCTTTATTGTGTTATCATAGGACTCAAGTGGTGATGCCATCAAACAAAAAGAAAAGAGGAATTGAAGCAAGTAGGTGGATTTGGTAGGGATTTTTCATAAAAAAAAAATGCACAAAGACATTGTTTTTGATGGTTTTTGTGTGTATTAATATGAATTTTATTTTATTATAAAACTTATTGTATTTTTGTCGTTAAATCTTTTTATATAGACAAAAGTCACAAATTGCAAATTTAGTTCTTGTTATTTGCAAAAAACTTTGGATAGGATTCAAAAGGTTTCCGACTTGCATGGAAGGTCCAAAATTAAAATTTTTCTTTGGTTTTGGTACAAATAAATATGCGAAGACTATTTTAACTTTATTATTTCTTTTTTATATTTTTTATTTATTTCAGAATTTAAATAATTATAAAAAAAAAACTCAAGGATTGCCCGCTTTGCACCATAAAACACAATTTGTACGCCTCTTGCAATTATGCTCCACCTTTGGGGGAATTTTCCCTGAAAATCCCTTTGAGGCTGGGTTTGCCCGTTTTGTGGGGCTCGAATTCAAGGTCTACTCTGAAATATTGGGTAAAGACTTCTGCTGAATCGTTTGCCGTTTTAAAAAACATAATAATAATAAAATTTATATTTATTATTAATAGTATCATAAATATTAATTATTACATCCAAATTATAACTGATAAACAAAATTAAACTAGAAATGTGTTAACATAAAATGAAAAACTAAATTAACAACCGAAACTTCCACTACGTTAACGGTGCAAATGAATACTATTATTCAATATTTGCAAATTAATAATAATATTCAAGTAACATTATTATTTACACCAAAATAAAGTGAAAATAAAGTGAGGTTAGAGAGCAACAGACGAGGAAATGGACATGTGGGTTGAAAATGCTATCTATTTGTAGATAGCGTGAGTGGGAGGGATGGTGTCCGCAATAAAAGGCAATAACTCAAGGACAATTTTTATTTATTATTATTATTATTATTATTGTTATTATTTTACAAAAAACCGAACATGGACTACCTGAAAAACTAACATACCATAAGAACCAACTTTGTGATTTACTTTGGAGAAAATGGTATGACCCTCACCAGCCATAATACCTTTTTATACAAAAAAAAATGGTATAAAATTGATCTCTACTCTAACATCATTTTTATACAAAAAAGAATACTCGAAATATATTCTTTTTTCTTAATTTATTTATATTTTCAAAAATATCCCTTCTATTTATTAGCTTTTTTTAAAAACTGTCATCTATTTTTCTTACAAAAAACTTTATAAATTATGTAATTAAATAAATATATTATATATAATAAATTGGAATTTATTGTTATATTGTTACAGAAACATTTTATTAAATAAATAAAGTTACATCCATAACACATTTAGGTAAATCTACACATTTATGATTTATATGTTATAAAATATATTTCCACAAATGATGAATTAATGTATTTGTATAACCATCAAACTTGAAAGACTAAGGTCCCGTTTGATAGTTTCTTTCTGAGAAAATGCTGTTTGGGAAAGTTTTTTGACTGGGAAAGAAACTATGATGTTTGATTGTACATGTGATTGACTGTGTTGAATGATGAAAAAAAGTAATAATTCAATAAAAAAATAAATTTAAAAAAAGTTATTTAAAAAAATTAATAATCTAATAAAGAAAGAAAGAGGCGAGGTTTGGTGTATAATTGTCTTTCCAGCCCATTCAGCCAGAAAGATATGATTTTGAGGCTTTCTGGGAAAGACATATCTTACCGGGAAAGACCATTTCTTTTGTGCAAATCAAACAGTCTTTCCGGTCCATTCAACCAGAAAAATCTGTTTGAACCTGAAAAGATGCGTATCAAACGGGGCCTTAATTGGTATTTAAAACTGACACCAAAAATGTTGTTAGTGAATAGTAATACTTCATCATTGGAGTAGTAATATTTATAACACAAATGCGACCTATTTTTTGGGTAGTATTTTTTATTTTTTATTTTTATCATTATTAGTTTTCCAAATTGGCAACCATGTCCTGGTAATGTTCATTTGGAGCGCATATAATTCTTTAACAATCCACAAGCTGAAAACAATAAAAGAAATATATATGAAATGACATTCAGATCTTCAGAAGTGTTTTACAATACAATCAACAACATGCTTAATATTAGAGCGAAGTCAAGTTTTTGGAAACTTTGAAGTCATATGCTATTCCAACTCAATAGACAGGCCCTTCTCTAGCTACTACAAATAATCAACCTTCAAGCTTCTTTATTCACATCAAACTCTTCTCAAAACCCACAAAATTCAGTCAATCTCATCATAGAAATTGAGAAATTCAACAATGACGGTCATATTTGTAGTTTTTGTATCGTTTGGTTGTGTTTTCTTTCTGGCACTCACCTTATTTGCTTTATGTTGCATCATAAAAAAGCTCAAATGCAGCAAGATGGCTGAAAAAACTGAAATGGTGCATATCGATGAGCATTTGAAGGTGAGTGAGAATGTTGTGCAAGGTCGGAATGGCATGAAGGCAGTTGCAATTACAATTGATGATGATTTACATGTTGATGAAGAAGAAGAGTACAGGAAGAAAGAGAAGCTTGGAAAACAACACCATTAAAGAGCTTGTGATGACTGATGACATTCTTGACCAGACTACAACCTCTAAAGCTTTAAATTTGAATTTGTTGGTGTAAATAAAGTTGTGGAATTTAATATATAATACGTAAAGTGATTGCTTTTTTATTTTATTTAACTTTGTGACATTTAATTTGTTACAAAAGAAAATAATTTAAAATGTTGCAAAATGAATATTCATTTTCTAGCAAGTGTACGTAGTCTCAAAAAATTTTCATGCAAGGTTTGGGTATGGGATTTTTTAGACGCTTATAGAGTTGTAGTACTTCTAAATGGGGTCTATGCTTTTGGTCAAAAGGTTCGGGTCTCTTTAAATTCACCTCACCTAACCCGAAACCCGAATACCTGAAATTCAATTCGGTTCGAGTATCGGTCACTACTACACAAGTGATTTAATAATGCTAACCATTCTTTATTTTTGAGGCGGTTGATAGTAAAAACCGCCTCATTAAATGTATACAGCCTTAAATAATACACGAACCGCTTTAAAAAAGCACCACATAAATTTCCAAAAGCTTTTGTTAAGGCGGTTAACAACGAATAGCATCAAAAAAAGATTTTTTAGTGCTACTTTATGTAAAAACATCATTAAATAAGGATTTTTTGATGCTTTTTTTAATATAATAGCATCATTAAATTTTTATCTCTTTCCCTCTAAAATTTTCGTTTTAGCTTTCTAAAAACCCTCCATAGCCACCACCAAATTTCACACAAATCGCATCAGTAAAACCTAAAACCGCCCCAAATCATCTTTTTCCCTCTAAAATTTTCGTTTTAGCTTTCTAATATTTTTAGCGGATTTCCCTCCAATGGCGGTCGAAAAATTCTAATCTTTCCCCAAACCTAAGTTCCTCTCGCCTTCAAAAAAATTCTAATCTCCCTCCGACCTAGGTCTCTCTCCCACTCGAAAATTTTGTGATTGAAATCCAACCGACCCCTCATAAATCGCTTCATCAACCATTCATATTCCTAAACGTTACTGGTTATCTCCATTTTGCATCTGATGAAACCACTAAATCCTCTGCCTCTTCTTCATAAATGAGAATTTACTCCTAAGAATTCATCGTCATCTCTTTTACTTCGACTAAACTTCTCCCTAGTGCAAAACCCTAAATATCTCCATCCTTGTAGCAGTAGATTTCAGGGTGCTAAGATTCAGTCTTAAAATGAACGCAATCAAGTATGTCCTACACCTTCTGCATCAACTTCTTCCAACTACAGTATTTTTTTTTCCCTAAAAAGGCTGTGGAAGGTATGCAATATTGATCACAATAACTATTCAATTAAAGAGCATTATTCAATTTGGTGATTTTTTTCGATTTCATCAAGTATAGTTGAAATAATCATGTTTTGTGTTGTTTTTCTTTTATTTAAACCGGGATTTCTATGACTTTTCAAGGAGGGTCTATAGATATAAGAAAAGTGATTCAACATAAAGATTATATTAGAGGATGTGGAGCATATTTACATTTAGGAAGCACAAGTAAAGAAGGAAATGATGATGGGAAGAGAGATGTTGGCAATGAAGAGAGGAGGTGTTCGATCGGAAAAACTAGTGCATATCTGAGCGTGGTTTACTGGAACATCTTGCAAGAATGAAACATCAAACCAAAGTGGCATATTTGACAACTGAAAACTCTGTCAAATCCATGGAGTCTGCTGAGAACTCATTTGAATGTGTTCCAAATGATTCAGAAAAAGATAAGAAACCACCACCACCGTCATTACTAGTTATTGCAGGTTCAAGTGAGGTTTTAAAGAAGAAAATGGAGTGGATATGTCTTATTTGTAACGTGAGTTCATCAAGTGAGATTGATTTACAGAAGCATCTGGAGGGAAGAATACAAGGTCAAAGTAGCAATCATAAGAAAAGGAAATAACAAGTGAGATTGGCGCCTTTCTTATCTATATAAGACGGTTCTACATTTTCCAATGTTGTTGACTAATAACATCAACAAATGATGTGATATTTTATGTTGCCAATCGTATTGTATTTTAAAAGACAATTTATTTTCTAAGGCTGTTCAATAACAACATCAAAAAATAAATCTATTTTATGAAGCTATATTTTATAAGGCGGTTTTGGACAACATAAAAAATTAAGTGTATTTTATGAGGCGGTTTTGGACAACATAAAAAATTAAGTCTATTTTATGAAGCTATTTTTATGAGGCAGTTTTGGACATTTTCTAAGGCGGTTGTAGAACCGCCTCAAAAAACAACACTATTTTATAATGCTATATTTTTTGAAGCGGTTGAATAACCGCATCAAGAAATAAAAAAAACCGCTTTATTAAACATTTTCTGTACTAGTGGGTTATAGTTTCATTTGATAGTTACCCAAAAACCCCGAAACCCGATGGTTATACCCGAACAACAGACTTGCAACATATAGTTGATGCTAAATCAAAAGAGGATACGATGGTCATCGACACTTAAAAAATCCACCTCAAAGATATACATGACATAATAACGAGTTCGCAACTCAATGGGATCCAGTAAAGAACTAATGAACATGAAAGAAAGCTCAAAGAATAAAATTATTTAAAAATAATTAACATGAAAGTGACTGCAACTGGAAAACTGGAAAGAGTAGAAGATTACAAGAACATTTCCAAATCAGCCCTACCTCCTAGAACCAAAAACACCAAAACAGGGGATAATTGAGTACAATGCTATTAGTAGCTTAAAATAATTTGGTATCATCAAACCAAGAGCACAATATCCAGACACATCAACATCAGCATCAATGTTTGAAAAGAGAGCCAGCTAAATCAGGAAGCAAACCACCGCTATAAGCAATGCTATAGAATTCCACTTTGATTATAATCAGCAAACCATGATGCCATACAACATCATGAGAGGAGCCACAACTATTGAGTCATGTGATTCAACCACAATGAGAACGGCCACATGGCCACTGATTTTGAGATTAAATTCCAAGACAATTCACAATTTACACGGTTATGTAACAATATTTTTCACCCTAGCTTTTATTACGTGTATAACCACATCACGGAGAATAAGCTTCAACCCACTAACCACAAATGCCTTCCATAGACTTTTGCATATTTACCCCAATGTGAAACTTTTTGCATCCACTTCTCTTTTACCTTTTCTATGTATGTATGCATATCATGAATAATCGAGAAAAAAAAATCACACACACACCCAAAGACAATATTTAACATGGTTCAGTTAGGTCATCCATAGGATAGGAGGAAGTATTTTTATTCACGAGCTTGAAAATGATCATACATCACAATTAAAACCCTAGCTATTAGACTTTATATATAGGTGTAAACTAATGAACAAAATATGCAAGGGTTTCGTTATTGAATCATAAAAAAGAGTACTATTATAATAAAAGAGAAAGACAATATAAATATGAAAGCTAAAACCTAGCTATAGGGCTAAAGAGCCAAATAAGGCCCAAACTAGAAAAGGCATAATAACTTTATTATGCTAACATTCCTCTTCAAACTCATAATGCGACAACAATAAACATTGAGAGTTTTTCAGTCAGAAAATGAAAACAAGAAGCTGTCAAGGCTTTCGTAAATAAATCACAATCTGTATAGTACATGGACAATAGTCCGCTGCTGAAAGTGGTGACGAGTGAAATAACAATAATATGTTTTGTACGCTCATGAAATACCAAAGTATTGGCAATTATTATTGCATTATCATTGTCACAATGCAAGGGGGTAGGCTGAGAAATATGAACATCCATGTCCGCAAGAAGCCATCGTAACCACACAATCTCGCAAGTAACAACACCCATATATAACTTGATACTTAGATTTTGTAGATGATCGAGAGAAAACATCTTGTTTCTTACTCTTCCATGAAATCAATGAATCTCCAAGAAAGATACAATACCCAATAGTAGACTTGCGATCATAAACATTGCTATCCCAACCAACATCGTTATAGGCACACAACTCAAGAGAGGAAGTGGAAGGAAACACTAGACTGCAAAACTGAGTACCACAAATATATTTCAAAATAAGAAGAATAGCTCTTCAATGAACCATGGAAGGAGCACTTACAAACTGGCTAACCACATGAATTGCATGAATAATATTTGTCCTAGTGATGGTAAGATGGACCAAACTCCCCACAATGGTACAATAAAGGCTCATATATGTCAAGGGAACTAAGTTGGAGAATACTTGGAAATACTCTATAAAGGGGTATCAACAATTTTGTTATCTGAAAGCAGTGTTGTAAAAATCCCGATTAGGTCCCGATTAATCTCTGATTAATCCCTAAGCGCTACTCGACCGATTAGAGAGCGCCTAGCGATTAATCCATGTATACAAAATAACTAAAACAGTAGAACCCGATGAAATTTTAACACTTTGAAGAAGTTATATTTCAATAGAAACTATTTGAGGTATGATGAGTGTTGTATTTATCATATTAACCTATTTTGTTATGATATTAGTGGTATTTTTGAACTTTTATATGATATTAGTCATATTTAATTTTTAAAATCTAACAAATTAGCAATTAATGGTCCCCGATTAATCTCCGCCTAGCCGATTAATCCCTTGACCCCAGTCCACCGACTAGCTAACGTCGAGCGATTTTTACAACCTTGTCTGAAAGTCGTGCGAGTTCAAACAAATATGAGATATACATCGTCTGAGATAAATGATAAACCTTTCGAAGACTGTGCAACTTCAATTCCAAGAAATAGCATAGTAATCCTGTAACAAACGGTAAAAATAAGTCAAAATTCACTGGTCAAACCACCACGAACCCTCTTGTAATAGGACCTATTGTATAATATTATTTACTTTTGAATGCAATTAAAGTCATTATACTCAAATCTACATTTGTATTACTACTTTTATCTCTAAATGATGTCAAACGCTAAAGAACGAAACAAAATTTATATAAAATAATTATTATTCGATGTGATAAAAGTAAAATTTATGCATTAAGTATACTTGGAGAAAATTGATGATCAAATTGGATAGGGTATGTTTTCACGACTGTGTGGATATAACGATGTAACGACCCAAAAATCAAGGGTAAAATTTCATTTTTAATATAACTAAAACATTGATACCATTTAATTCAAACATTCCAAATCATAGTTAAGTAAATCATTTATCAAAATTTATCCCAAAATCATTCATTGCAGAAATAATAGGTGTGTGCACCACGATCAATCTGAGCTCTTCTTTTCCAAATCGATGATACCTGAAACCAAAATTGTAAACCGTAAGCATCAAGATTAGTGAGTTCCCCATAGCATACCAGCTATCTCTACCACATACTGTAACGCCCTGACTCTCAGGTGATAATTTTATGGCTTTAATTTTTCATAATTTAAAGGTCTACTCGACGAGTTGGATGCCCTGACTGGTCGAGTTGAAGCGGACTGGGCCACATATTTAAGTGACCTACTCGATGAGTCTAAGATAGGACTCGACAAGTATGAGCTAGAGGGTGAAACCCTAAATTCCGGGGTTTTGCACCCTATTTACAGGATCATAAGCCTCCTTTTAGCCCCATTGCAGCCTCTTGAGAGTCCAACAAACCCTAATCCGTGTGTGTGTGCTCCATTCTAGTGTGTTTTAAGCTTTGGAAGGTGGATCTTAGTGAGAAGAGTTTGGAGAGCAAGTGGCTAGAAGCAAGGAACGTGCGGGGATCTGAAATCTACCTCAGTTTAGCATCATTTGAAGGTATCAAGTTGTTACATTGACCTTCTTTCCTTCTAGATCTTATTTTGTTGAAGATTAGGGCATTTCTAGCATATTATGTAGCCTTTCTTGAGTATAAGCTAGGATTTGAAGTTGCAACTCCAGATCTGAGCTCACCTTGGTCTTAAAGTACATAAACTCTCCAACTTTAGCAAGTATGAGCCCTTCCTTATGAGTTAAACCCCATTTCAAGCTTGGATTTGATATTCTAAGTCTTTAGAGCCTTGCATGCACGTAAAGTTTGCAAAATTACGTGATAAACATGCCTTGGGAAGCTTGATCTGCAATATGGAGCCTCAGAATGGCTTGCAAAGCATTTTAATGAATAAAGGTCTGAAGGGACTCGGCGAGTTGCATGGGCAACTCGGCAAGTCCGATGAAGATTGTCGTGCAAGGACTTATGCATGGACTCGGCGAGTCAGAGGGGTGTCTCGGCGAGTCAGCTAGGGTTTCCCCGACATTTGGACATGCATGAACTCGACGAGTTGCAGGGAAACTCGACGAGTCTATGGGGGATTTCGCGACTACTCGAGTTCTGGAAGGACTCGACGAGTCAGTGAACTGCACTCAACGAGTCGGGTCAACATGAACTGTTGACCTTGACTTTGACCTAGGGTTGACCAGTTAACTTCTGGGGCATTTTGGGAGAATTAGAAATTTATGGATATGGTTCTATGGTGAACATAGGTGGTGGAGTTTGTGACGGTGATCCGAGAGTTGGGCTTATTTCTTCAGCACGTCAGTTGTGAGGTGAGTTATCCTCACTATATCTAATGGGTCTAAGGCACCAATGCTGGCCCTTGTCGGATTTGTATCCAGGTTTATTGTATGATATGCTTATTGATTTACATCGTGGTAGTTAGGATGGTGATATGCTTAATGACCTGGTTAGGTCTGTACCCTGGTAATAGGATGTTGCTATGATTAGTGATCTGTTAGATCATCTTGACTGTTATATATGCTAGCATATGATATGTATGTGCACATGTTTGTTGATTGAGGGTTGGGTTGAGGCGGTCTTACTTTGTGCTGAAGGCCCTACAAAGGGGTTCAGTTAGGTCGAAGGCTCAACGAGCGGTCCAGATAGGCTGTAGGCCCTACGAGGCGGTCCAGACAGGCTGAAGGCTCATTATGCATGCTGTTTGCCTATATGTTTATATGATATGGTTATGACTGTATGACGTTGGTATTTTGGGGGAAACTCACATTATAGTTTTCAGTTTATTGTTTCAGGTACATCAGGGGATCGCGACAAGGAAAAGGCATGATCGTACAAATCCTCATGTTTTGTTTATGTTTTTGGGAAAAAAATCTGATATTATACATTTTGAAAACAAGTTTGTAATGATTTAATGGTTTTGAAATGTTTTTAAAAGTTTAAATTTGGCATGACTATATGGGTGTTACAAGTTGGTATTAGAGCCTTGGTTTGAGTGAATTGGAGGAACATTCGTGTGAATCTAGTCTCAAACCAAGGAAGGATTTTCAAATAGTTTTAAAATGGTTTTCAAAATGAGAAAAGGAGGATGCAGGGTGTACGATCAGCCGAAGCCAGTAAGTAGACCCCAAAATACCATATGATTATTTGATATTGTGATATGTTATAACAACATGCTAGTACTAGGCTAGGGATTTTCAGGAATTGCATGATAGGAATGCCTGATTATATGATGCCTGGTAGCCTAAGGTTTTCCTTGTATGAAATTGACATCATTACTGTAGTTGCTTAGTATATGCATCAATGTCGTACATAATTAAGATCTTATAGCCTGAGAATGCTTGGTTTGGCCTTATGTTCTGTTCTTGTGTGATTGGGGGCTTAGGGTAGGATCATACATTCGAAAGTCTATAGGGTCCATTGTTAGATATGATTAGCATACACTAGCGCTGTAGGGTTGGTGGAAGTTTCATGGATATATAAGTTGTGTGAGGCCGGTAGGTCAGTTTTGAGACAGTTAGCCTTCCTCTATGAGTGATTGAGCGACCACCACGTATATATATATGTTGTTGGGGTGTTGTGGTGATACTTGAGACAAATATGGGTAGGTGTGGAAGGTAGTATGGGCCCGTACTACTGAAAGCATAGGACCCGTACACGTAGCAAGGAAGTCACAACCCCCAGGGTTCAATCGGGAGTTGGTTCCCTGTTATTTATGCAGATTATTTGATATCTTCCTGTTATATTTTCAATATGGTGGTTACGAGGTGTTTTGTGATTGGATCCGGATCGGGATCAGGGCAAGGTGATCAGGAGGCCCAGACAACGCTCAAGGTTATCGGCCAGGATAGGCCAGTGTTGACAGGATCATGTTAGGGAGATCATTCGCGAGGAGGTGGTCGAGATTGTCCGGGGTCAGATTCCGGAGTTGTTTGGGTCTATAGAGACCGCTATGATGGAGTATTTTGATGACAGATATGCAGCCCTTGATGAGACGGCTGTTGAAAGACCCCAACTTTCGTATTTATGAAAGACCCAAACTTTCATACTATTCCAACATTATTCTTAAGTTACTTCCTCAAAACATGCTACATGCATTTTTATAAAACAATATTTTATATTGATAAAGTGATTACAAAAGATTGGATACAAACCAACTAAGTTTTATTACATTTCATATCTACCCAAGAATCTACTATTCATATACATACATGAACATTAAAATACAGAGAAATAGTATCAACAATTCTAAATCTTTCAGCAGTATAAAACTATATTGGATACTCATCACCTGCAATTGTTAAATGTTGAGAGGGATAAGCGATAACGCTTAGTGAATTCAATAAATAGATACAATATAATCTTATGCCTTATATATATATATATATATATATATATATATATATATATATATATATATATATATATATATATATATATCAATATGACAGAAGCAAAAGGGAACACGAACAACAATAGCATTTGCGTATCATATGTCAGGCTTTCAATATCAACTCAAGATTTGATTTAAAGATTTACGATCAATGAGACATAACGATTTCAATACTTGATATGCATCAATAAAGCTTTTGCCTAAATGGCACAGAAGGCATATAATTTCTAATTAACATTTTGGTAGATTTCAGGCTTATAGCCCTGTCTAACCATTTACCAATACCATAGAATAGAGTTCATTCTCTTACGGAGTCATGCTCTACATGGTCAGAGGCCACATACCAGTCCTATCTAACCTTCTGCCAATGCCATAGAATATAAGTCATTCTCTTACAAGACATGTTCTACATGGCCAGAGGCTACATACCAGTACCACCATGAATCTAAGTCCTTTTACTGATCACATGGTCAAAGGTATAACTTTGCTATTAAAAATAGTGAATAAAAATAACACGGGAAAATAACTCAGAATAATAACACCGAAGAGCACATAGCACATATAACAGATAACATACAATTGTTCCTATATATTGAACTCACCTTAAAATAATCGGGGGTTAAAATAGTAATTTGAGCAGCATATCGGCTCCAAATATGGCTTTATTCGTTGAAAACCGGGAGAATTAGCTAAAAACCAGACTCTAAAAAGGTAGAGCTTCAAAACCGAAAAGATAAATTTTTCGGGCTCCACGACACTTCGGGGCGTGTTTCGGGTGTTAAAATTGACACCGGGGCTTCGGGGGATGTCAAAATAGTCAAAATATGGAAAAAGGGGCCAAAAATGGCAATTTTCTAAAATTCCTCGGCAAGGCTCGCAGGCCTTGTATTTATAGGGAGGATATGCGAGGGTTCGGCCGAAAAGGGGTGAGTCAGCGAGGGCACGAGGAAGTAGGAGGAACGAAGTACGTGGCTCGCATGCGAGCCTCCAGGTGGCTCGCTTCGCAGGTCAACACGGGAAGGGCAGGTGGCGGTCTCGGATTGGCCGAGCCTTCGGTGCGAGGGGGTTGCGACACGCGTTGCCAGATGCTCGGATGACTAAGTTGCTTCGAACACAAGGTGGACACGAGGCGAGATCCGGACGAGGGTGACGTGGCCGAACACCAACCATGCGAAATTCTCGGAAATTGAACCCAAAACTTCTAAAATCCATAACTTTCGCATACGAGCTCCGTTTTCGACGTTCTTTATATGCACGCGTAGCTAAAATTACGCTCTACAACTTTCGTTTAGACTTCGTCGGCTAATTTTGACTTTAATTTTTATATTATTATTTTTAACAGACCGGGACAAGATAATCCGTTAAAAATTCATAACTTCTTCATCCGACGTCCGTTTTCGTCAAACTTTTTACCGTTTTACTACAAATGACGAGACCTTCAATTCTCGTTTAGGTTGTGTTGGCTAAAAATCATTCGATCTAAAATTCGAATTTTTAGTTGTCTACTACTAATCCTGAAACTTAGAAAAATCATAACTCCCTCATACGAAGTCAGATTCAAACGGTCTTTATTTGAAAGTTGATTATATTTACGAGTTCTACAACTTTCATTTACATCACTAAGACTAAAAATTAGTTTATCGAAAACTAAATTTTTACGCGACAAAGTAGTTTTTAGATTTATCACGGATCTTCGTTTGGTCATAACTTCTTCGTTATAACTCGGATTTCGACGAGGTTTTCGCCTAAATGTTTCTAACGAGATTCTCTGCAGCATTAAATAACAAAATTTCACTTATTTCAAATTTTATATTTTTGCTAAATTTCACTATTTGACTATTAATTAGAAGCTCATAAGACTTCCAATATTTTATGAGTGATTCTAAACATAGTTTACTTCATTTCTAGTAAAAACTATCTGTTAGAACTCAATACTCAATTTTATTCAGTTTAAATAATAACAATACACGATTTCAGAATGTGTATGTTACAAGTACCTCCTCCTTTTGAGGATTTCGTCCCCGAAATCACATTGATTAAAAAAAATTGGGGATATTTCATTCTTATCTTATTCTTATTTTCCCCAAGTATAATTGGGGCTCGATGGTGTTTTCTACTTGGCATGCACCAACTTCACTTCTTTATTACGTAGATTAGTCGTTCGACGATCTCTTCTACTTAACTTATTATCCAGTTGCACATCGGATAATAGAACCATTTCATCATAAATGTTTAAACATTTATGCAAATAACTTACATGAAATACATCATGTATACCTGATAAATCTTCAGGCAATCCCAAGCAATATGCTTGTTGACCAACTCTCTTAGTAATTTTTGAAAAGTCCAACAAGTCTAGGACTCAATTTCCTTTTCTTCTCAAATTTTATAATGTATTTCCACGGGGTTACTTTCAGTATCACCCACTTGAAATTCTATGAATCGTCTCCTCCATTTCTGCACAGGACTGTTATCGATCCTGGATTGTTTTCATTCCTTCACGTATAATTTGAATCCTATCAGTAGTGTCTTGAATCATTTCAGGACCACCAAGGATTTTTTGTTCTTCTTTACACCAACATAGTGGAGTGTGGCATTTGTCCCTATTACCATCGAACTCCAAGACACATGCACGAAGCATATCTTCTACAGTTTGGATTGTTCTTTCCCTCTGACCATCTTTCTGGGGATGATAGGCTATGCTAAAAACAACTCGAGGTTCCAATTATCGTTGCATACTCGATCAAAAAGGAAGCGAGTATCATAATTGGAACTAATCATTAGTGACACACCATGTCTCGTCACAATTTCGTCTAAATAAATTTGTGCGTATTTCTCCATTGAAGCTGTTTCACATATGACGAGAAAATAGGCATTCTTAATCAGCCAGTCGATAATTATCCAAATGTTATCATTCACAGTTTTCTTCTCCTCTTTCAAGGTATTAACTATATAAGCCGGATAATTAGACTATCTCCTCGATATAATATATGAGTATTAAGAAAGAAATTTATTATTTTCACTGTAGACATAAATAGAATCCTCCTTTTTGATAGGGATGCTCATCATCTCTTCGTAGCACAAGAGTTCTGCGTGATTCTTTAACAATCGATCCATGTCGAGAATAATATCAAAGTTGGGCAAGAAGATAGGAATCAGGTCCGCAAGAAAATTATAACCTTTAATTCCTATGACATAATCTCAATAGACTTTGTCAGCAGTTAATGATACCCTTCCTACGGTATCTACATGAAATAATTGAACAATTACGTATTAAGCAATTTGAAATGAATTCTCGAATTCTTAAGACACGAAAGAATCTGAGACAACAGAATCAAATCTGATTTGAATAGACTGAGGGTTGACGAGAAATGTACCAGTCATAACATTTAGGTACTACCGTATTTCCTTTGTGGTATTCTAATATGTACTATTTTTAACTTTTGATTTACCAATTATTATTAAACTTTTCAAACTTCATAATTAATAGCGGTGATCAAACTTATACCCGCTTTTCATTTTCTATTGAACCTTCAATTCTAATCTTTGAGTTAAAACTCAATTCTCATTGCAGACTTCTGCTCCTTCTTGGTTTATAAACTAAACCCAAGATAAAATCTTTACTTTTATTATAACTATAATTCGAATGGTCATATTCCAATGACTTTCAATTGCATAATGCAAGAAACATACGATAAACCAAACTCTCATCTCTAACCGTCCTTCATGTTCTAATGTAATATAATTACATTCTAGCATGTAGCACTTCATACTACAAAATTCTTTACTATAACATTGATCGCGATACTTCTATTGATCGCATCGATTATCTTTCATTTCAATTTTCTAGATTAAATCGGATGTTACATTGATCTTGGTTCTCTGAACCATGTAACACATTCGTTTATGTCGGACTCGGTTTGATATGACCACTAGGGTTGGAAAGCAATTATTCTCTATGTCATTACCGAAACAATGGTAACGATATACATGAATAAGACGGAATCAATTACTAGCTCCTTGGTAACCTTGTGACTTTCCCTGGTCCAAGTGTGAGTCCTGTGCTTCCAGTAGTATAGGCTTCTACTACTATTCACACCTACTCATACTCGTCCCAAGTATTGTCTCGCAGTTCCCAAGTTACTATTCAAAAGTTTTCACAAAGCGACTTATCACACATGAATGTGTTCAAACAAGTACATACAACAATTTCCTCTAGACTCAATTAAGGATTTCACGTTTCTATCAAACATATCTTGGATTACTTATATTCGCCTTCTAGGATTCTTCTCTTGCATATGCTTGATCTAGCATATTTTAATACTTTTCTTAGGTTAATAGGAATCTCACTTCCAAATTCTTCGTATACATTATTTCTCGGGTAGTGTCTACTCTGCAAGACATGCAATACCTAAATTTACTCTTGTAACATGAAGACAAAGGGTTTCCAATTACCTGCATCATCTTCTAACTCATGCAATCCATCATGCACATTTGTTCATTTCATCATTCTTCCTTGAAATCGTTATTCTTGTATCTGAGTAAGTCTAAGTCTACTTCATTGGAGTTTATCCTAAAAAGTCTGCATCATAGCTGCATCTCAGCAAGCTCTACTAGATTCAACTTGATTCTCTGTCATTCCAGACTACAACATCTCTTCTCATACGATACTATAGGTGTATTTCTTCTTCAATTAAGCATTCTACCTTACTTAGACAAGTAAGTTGCTTAACCATTTACCACTAAATGACTCAATTCACCATCCCAATCTTGTATGTTAAAGTCGGCTTAACACACAATGGAACTTCTATAAGGATGGGATAGAAGTCAATCATCACTTAGTATTATTAAATACTAAGTCTGAACATCTTGTATAGGGTTACTACTCGAACTGTATACTACATTACAATGTTTTTGACAAAGTCTTGGCCTATTGAGTCTGAAAACTTCATTAGTCCTTCCTTTAATTCTTCTAAATCTTGTACAACATCGATTGAGATACTATCGAAGTATTGACCGCCATCTTCGGTTCTTCTGACTCTCTAAACAATCATTGCTTCAATCTGAATAACGGTGGAAACAACTTTGTGGATTTGCACCAACACATTTGTCTCGCCCAAACGTGTTTCAAACGCACATCTTTCTTCCAAAGATGTTATTATATATCAAACATACTTTAAATGCATATTACCACTCTATTGGTATTAATACACTTATTACGATAACAATTCATATTTATTATTTTACGATATCTCGCGATCATTTATTTATAAACTTATCGATGTCAACTATCATAATTCTCTTTATCACTTCGAAAAATTCTATTACGAAAATTCTTAGAATTCTGAACATAAAATTTTCTAAAATAAGGTCGGCAACAGACCTTAAGCTTTCTCAAATAATAGCAATTATAGATAAGCACCCTAAGGCATGCTATATTCATTTATTGTTTAGCACATAATAGAATATAAGGCATATCACCTCTTAATATTCTAGTGCTTGTCTTCATTAGGTATTCAACCTAAAATATACCAGATACATATCGTATCATCTTTACTTAATAATTCTTGTTTAAGTTCAAAAATTCTTAAAATTTCTAGTTCACTTAAACTAATTTTCTGAAAATTCTAAAGTAACTTAATATCTTAGAATACTAGGGTTTATTACTACCTAATCCCCCACTTAAATATTTCCTATGGTTTGTATCAATATACGTATTATGAATCAGCTCATATATTGAACTTCCAATAGTTTAAGTCTAAATACCAATCCGGGGTATTTAGTTCACTTAAACCACTGCTTTGATACCATGATTGAAAGACCCCAACTTTCGTATTTATGAAAGACCCAAACTTTCATACTATTCCAACATTATTCTTAAGTTACTTTCTCAAAACATGCTACATGCATATTTATAAAACAATATTTTATATTGATAAAGTGATTACAAAAGATTGGATACAAACCGACTAAGTTTTATTACATTTCATATCTACCCAGGAATCTACTATTCATATACATACATGAACATTAAAATACAGAGAAATAGTATTAACTATTCTAAATCTTTCAGCAGTATAAAACTATATTGGATACTCATCACCTGCAATTGTTAAATATTGAGAGGGATAAGCGATAACGCTTAGTGAATTCAATAAATAGATACAATATAATCTTATGCCTTATATATATATATATATATATATATATATATATATATATATATATATATATATATATATATATATATATATATATATCAATATGACAGAAGCAAAAGGGAACAAGAACAACAATAGCATGTGCGTATCATATGTCAGGCTTTCAATATCAACTCAAGATTTGATTCAAAGATTTACGATCAATGAGACATAACGATTTCAATACTTGATATGCATCAATAAAGCTTTTGCCCAAATGGCACATAAGACATATAATTTCTGATTAACATTTTGGTAGATTTCAGGCTTGTAGCCCTGTCTAACCATTTGCCAATACCATAGAATAGAGTTCATTCTCTTACGGAGTCATGCTCTACATGGTCAGAGGCCACATACCAGTCCTATCTAACCTTTTGCCAATGTCATAGAATAGAAGTCATTCTCTTACAAGACATGTTCTACATGGCCAGAGGCTACATACCAGTACCACCATGAATCTAAGTCCTTTTACTGATCACTTGGTCAAAGGTATAACTTTGCTATTAAAAATAACACGGGAAAATAACTCAGAATAATAACACTGAAGAGCACATAGCACATATAACACATAACATTCAATTGTTCCTATATATTGAACTCACCTTAAAATAATCGGGGGTTAAAATAGTAATTTGAGCAGCATATCGGCTCCAAATATGGCTTTATTCGTTGAAAACCGGGAGAATTAGCTAAAAACCAGACTCTAAAAAGGTAGAGCTTCAAAACCGAAAAGATAAATTTTTCGGGCTTCATGACACTTCGAGGCGTTCTTTATATGCATGCGTAGCTAAAGTTACGCTCTACAACTTTCGTTTAGACTTCGTCGGCTAATTTTGACTTTAATTTTTATTTTATTATTTTTAACAGACCGGGACAAGATAATCCGTTAAAAATTCATAACTTCTTCATCCAACGTCCGTTTTCGTCAGACTTTTTACTGTTTTACTACAAATGACGAGACCTTCAATTCTCGTTTAGGTTGTGTTGGCTAAAAATCACTCGATCTAAAATTCGAATTTTTAGTTGTCTACTACTAATCCTGAAACTTAGAAAAATCATAACTACCTCATACGAAGTCAGATTCAAACGGTCTTTATATGAAAGTTGATTATCTTTACGAGTTCTACAACTTTCATTTACATCACTAAGACTAAAAATTAGTTTATCGAAAACTAAATTTTTACGCGACAAAGTATTTTCTGGATTTATCACGGATCTTCGTTTGGTCATAACTTCTTCGTTATAACTCGGATTTCGACGAGGTTTTCGCCTAAATGTTTCTAACGAGATTCTCTGCAACATTAAATAACAAAATTTCACTTATTTCAAAATTTATATTTTCGCTAAATTTCACTATTTGACTATTAATTGGAATCTCATAAGACTTCCAATATTTTATGAGTGATTCTAAACATAGTTTTACTTCATTTCTAGTAAAAACTATCTGTTAGAACTCAATATTCAATTTTATTCACTTTAAATAATAACATTACACGATTTCAGAATGTGTATGTTACAGCTGTCGTAGCAGCTATAGCCGTTGTAACCGTGGCAGGGGAGGAGCTGGTAGGGCATTCCAGTACCGAGACTTCGATAACACGAATCCCCCTACTTTTAATGGGATTTAGGATCCCATCAAGGCCATGAGGTGGTTATATGATGTGGAGGGGTGTTTCTTCACATGTTTGTTTCCAACTGACCAGAAGGTCAGATATGCCCTGAACCTGCTGAGATCTGGGGCAAAGTACTGGTGGAGGTTGATGACTGGGTCTTATACTGATGATCAGAGAGCTGCGGTTATTTGGTAGTAGTTTAGGGATATGTTCCGCGCACGCTATATTCCACGAGTTGAGTGGTAACAGTTAGCTCATGAGTTCTTGGATCTGAGACAGGGTACCGAGTCGGTGACAGAGATCACCCGGATGTTTACCGAGAGGGCGATATTTTGCCCGGAGTTTGCTTCTGAGCAGCCTCAGATAACGCGTTATCTGCGCATGCTCAAGACTGATATCCATCAGTTTGTTGCCACCTAGCGATGTGATACTTTTCTAGAGTTACAGGAGGCCGCCAAGCGGCGGGAGCTTGAGATTAAGTTGCAGCTTCGAAAGCAGAGGAAGGCCCTGGCGCAGTCCCAGCCGGCGCCGAAGCGGTCCAAGACCGTTGATAATAGGTCTGGAGGGCAGCAGGGCCGCACTTGTGGGAAGTGCGGGAAGGTTCATTCGGGGGTGTGCCGATCGGGTAGCGGGTGCCACAAATATGGCAAGGAGGGCATCATGCGAGGGACTGCCGCCAGACCGCCCCTGCTCTAGATATGAGGATATGTTATCTTTGTCATCAGGTTGGTCATGTGAAGACCAGTTGTTCGCAGCTCGCTGCTAGGCCGACGCAGGCTCCATTGTCGGCTACATTAAGGATTACCGATGGGAGGCAGAGTAGAGCATAGCCCCCGAGGGCTCAAGGGCGCGCCTTCCAGCTTACAGCCGAGGACGCCAGAGCAGCACCGAATGTGGTTGATGGTATGTTTGTATCCCTTTGTTAAGTCTAGGAGTTGCGTCATTGGGCTTATGTAGTCGGTCCAATATTTTCACGGCTTGGGCCTGTCCATCCGTGTTTTTGATATTAGGGTTCAATATTTATGGTGCATGCATGCATTGTTATCAGTACGCTTCTTGATTATTATCTGTTGGATTGTACTGTAACCCCAGCACACCTCTACAGTATAAGTTATTTGTCTAGATCTTCTGAGGTGTTGCAGATTCAATCATATGACACTTGTTTGATTCATTATGAGTTCATACTTTTATTTACTTGCTAAGAATTTAAACGATCTTAAAAGAGTTTTCAACTCATCAATTGGTATCAGAGCGGAAGACTGTGTAATCCATACACATCTCTTTTGTTGAAGATGGTTTTAGGGTTTCCGCTATCATTGTTTTCATTAGAGTCGTCATCTTGTTATTGACGCAACTCTTAGATCTCGATCTTACCCTAACTCAGTTTACTAGTCTGGTTCTTGGCAGGTTATCAAACCGAATCATCATGTCACACGACGATTCTCAATCAAACCCCATCAACATATCCAATAGTATCAGATCTACCACGAGAATCCCGATTTTATACACTCATGATTATGAAATCTGGACCCATCACTTTGAGGACTATGTTCTTGGTTCGGAGGAAAATGGGTATCTAATATGGGAGGCGATCACCGTGGGTCCGTTTGCTCATTCTGGAACGAGTAAAATCATCAAGACGCAAAAGGAATACAATCAGCTTATGATTGACATAGAGAAAGTGCCTCAAGACGAAAAGGACAAACTGATGAGCAACATCAAAGCTATGCTGATGATCAGATTTGCCTTACAATCTGATACGTTTCGTCTAGTTAGTACATGTACAAAAACTAAAGAAATCTGGGATAGGCTTAAGGAGCTATATTTTATAGATGAGGATTTAGAGCACTCAATACAAACTCTTTTGCTCTCTGAGTTCGGTGACTTCAAGCAAAAGCCCGAAGAGAAACTTATTCAAGCGTTTGATCGTTTCAATCATCTTCTCAGCAAGATGATCAAACATGGAATTGGCAGAGAGGTAATTGAGCAGAAGGTCACTTTCATGAATGGCCTGAGACCCGAATGGATGACAGTGGTTTCAACTGTAAAAGCTCGATAAAAGATTAGATATAAAAATTTAAAAAAAATGAAAAAAAAACTAATGAATATAATCTGAATCATGTGCATCCAACCTTTTAATGTGCATTCATTTTTTTTCTAGTTGATAAGATTGGTTCCTTAGTTTATTGATTTAAAATGGTTCTTTGATGAACTTTTGCATATATATATATATATATATATATATATATATATATATATATATATATATATATGCATGCGTGTGTGTGTGTGTTATAAGAAATGCAATTCGTTTTACAACCTACAAAACGAGTTAAAATTATATAACTAAAAGCGTCTTTAATGGTTAAGGTATAGTAAGACTTAAAATTAGTGTCATATTATCATTCCAAAAACTTTAACATTTAATTCAATGTTCTCTCTAACGGTTAAACTTTTCTTATAGCTTTTTGTTATAAACAGTTAACTAATTTACCCATATCTATGTTTTGTAAACCTCTTATTTAATTATTTATTTTTTAAACACATATCATATTTTAATTTATTAAAAATATTACAATACATTGTTTCAAAAGAAATATGTTATAAAGTATCGTTCGAAAAAATTAATACAAAGTAACTATTACAAAATAGTCATAAAAAAGATTGAAAAAAAGTTTAATCATTATAATTTTATATTTTATAAATGAAAAGTCATTAAATATTTAATAGAAATAATTATTTAGTAAATAATTTTTAAATATTTAAAACTAAAATATATTTAAGAAGAAATAACAAAACATAAAAGAATATTGATCATTCAATATATAAATATATATTGAACAATCAATAGAAAAAACCATATAAATTGTACACTCCATTACTAGTAAGTGCTTAATTAAAAAAATAAAAATGTAAAAAATGTCATCATTGAAAATGCACTAATGCAAACAAGTTTAATAGTTAAAAAAAAATAATAGCTTTTTGTCATGGTTTAATAGACATTATCTTTTAATTCAATTATTTCAAATATTGTTAAACATATAAAACCATTTGTAAAAGAATTATTTCAAATTCTTCCGAAAATTATTTGAACGTATTTTAGTATGATTGGTGGTCATCATATAATGTTTTCATCAACCATCAGTTAAGATGCTTATTTTTATAATAAAATGTCAAATTAATTAGTACTACTTATGTAATAGAGGGTAACGTTGAGATATTTTAGAAAGAGTAAATTATAGTTTTGATCCCTGTTGGTTTGTGTCAATTCATAGGTTTGGTCCAAACTTTTGAATTTTGATAGGACCTATCATTTGGTTTAAAAGAAATGTACTGGCCATCATTGAGGTATATGTCATTTATATTTCATTCATCAAACACCATCACATGAGACACGTTTTTGTCAATTTGATTTTGTCTTCTTCCCAACGTCTATATGAACGCAAGAATAAAAGGTATTTAAATACCATTTCTTTCTCAATAAAGCTTCAGAAAACCCTTCCAAAAATTGAATCAGTGAAAAACCAAAGAATGGTGATATGTGCTTTTGTTCCTCCTATGATTGTACGTACATCACAGATGTTAATCCAGGTAGCCGTTTTTGGGGTTATGCATCGATTGGCTCACGACGTCCATTCACCGGCTAGTTTGACACACCGATGTGTTGTAGGTTTGTCGATATCATCCCAGGATTACTGAGGGAAAGAAACAACTTGGAAGCTAGTAGAAGGATTTACAAATACCTCTTTTTCCTGTCTTGGGTTTTTTTGGAGTCATTTTCTTCATGGGTGATGGTAACGATGATATATAGTTGAAATAGGTGCAACTTGTAGTCCGTGTGTTTGTTATTTTGGTGGGATCCCTTATTTTGGTTGTTAGATGTGTTGTTTCTTTTGGTGGGATCTCTGTGTTGTTTTGTTGGCATTAATTCATGCTTTTAACTGTAATGTTTAAGCAGTAATGTTGTATAATGTATGGGCTTGTTGGATTTTTGACTTGATTTGTAATTGTAATGTTAAAGTGGTCTTTGGTATTAATACAAAGGTTTGTTTGGCTTAAATGTTGTACATAATTTCAATCAACACAAGATCATTAAGATCATTAAGAAAAAACTACATTAATCACACAACTTAAAACCATAAAAGTGCAAGCATTAAAGTTCCTAATACCATCGGTATATGACTTGATCATTACACCACAAAAACGTAGTAGTTCAAAACAATTCATTACACAAAAGACCCATTGTTTTCAGGGAAATATAAAGATAATCTATTGTATCCTTCTCCTTATTCTTGCATCTTAAACTGTTGCACCCTTCTCCTTGCTCTTGCTTATTTTTCCTGCTTTCTTACTAGCTTCACCTTCATCCTATTGACATTTACAACTTCTAGAATTGCGTCCCCTATTATGACACTTACTGCATGTAACCGTGATAAACTTTCTAGTGAGCTTGGTTCCTTGGGACAAAACCTGACTTCCTACCTCATCTACACTCCTAATTTTTTTCTTTTTTGGCCTTCCCATCCGAAAATAGATAAACCTAAATCTAAATATTTGAACAACCATACTCATAAAAAAACTAATCTAGTTTTTAGTTGATTTTACCTGTTTGTGATGAGTTGGTGGGGTGATTGTTGTTGGGCATGCTGATTTCTACCGATATCTCTACCATTTATAGGATCCACTTTCACTTTGTACACCTCTTGCCAAGTAGACAACTAATAACATTGATGAAACCAATGCTCCACTTTGTCAACAACCTTTCCATTCTATATCATATCCCAAATTACTACCACGACATGTTTACATCGTATGCCATTCAGCTCCCATTTCCTACACCTACAAGATCTTTCACTCATGTTAACAACATACTGATCATTCCATACCGTTGTAACTTGGTACTTTTCATTGCCTGCAAAAAAACTCTCATTTGTTGTTGTTCTTCTTCAAATGTTTCTAGCAATTTTGCTGCAGTAGGTGTTAAAGGATCCATACTTTTATCTATGGCCTTTTGGATACTGCACACTCCCCTCATCAGGTACTCCCTAATGTACTCTAAGGCTGAGATTATTGGCTTATCTATCACATCAATCAATTTTCCATTGAATATTTCACACATATTGTTAAGTAACATTTGACAATGAGACCTACCTATTACACAATGAAAGGAAATAGTTAATCCATGGTAATTATATGGCAACATTAAAGAATAAATACATAATACATCATACCTGTGAAATGACTCCTAGCCCAATTCACTGGTGGAATTTTTTCTGCTAATCATATGCATCCTTACTGAATAAAGATAACTTCTTCATAGCCTTTTCAAAGTGGATTACAGTTGTAGCAATTGTAAGTTCCATAACATCTCCCTTAATTGATTACCTCTATACTTTAGTTTCATGTTTTCATGTATGTGTCTAAGACAAAAACCTTTGCTCAACACATGGGAAGATTTTTGCAATAGCTGGTAATAACCTCTAAATAACAATATAGAGTATTATAATACATCCATAAAAACATATATTATAACAAAAAACAGAGTATAGAAAGGGTACATTCTATCTACCTGAAACATAGCCGGTCCTGAGGATTCAAATGCCCAGGCTGAGCCGAAAAAAAGGCCCTTAGGCCCTAACGTGTAACAAATTAAATTTATATAAGCTAAGTTTTTTTAAACGAAGATAAACTTTATAGCAATAAATTTTTTAAAAACGAATTTTAAAGTCTAATGACCAAAAGAGAAATGAAGTGAAAGTATATTACTATTTGTTGCAATTTGCCCATGAGCTAGTCAGCATACTCTATCATATTTTCAAGATATTTTCAAGAAACAATCATGATTCCATAGGACAGATAATGGTTGTTGACATAGATTTTAAAGATTGAAAAAACATAGTTTTTAGGCTGAAAAAATAGAAAGTTTAAAGGTTTGTTTTAATGTTGAAAAAACAGATTAAATGTTGTAAAAAAGCTTAAAATGCTGTAAAAACCGGGTTTAAAATGCTGTCAAAATTCTAGCTTAAAATGTACTTAAAATTTTGTTACAGAATATAGCTTGCTTTTGGTTAAATACATGTGTCTCCAGTAGCATATATCTCCATTTAAAGCAATTGTTTAATACTTTGATGGCCTTGTTTGTAAGAATTCAACTGCCGAAAACAATCACAATTGAAGAGATCATTACATTGTCTAGAAGGGCCATAATCAAAGAACACACACACACATAAACAAAACAATACATAAACAAATATTACATAAGGCTTGATACATTACCAAGTGCCAAATTTTTTTAAAAACTTGTAATTTTTATCATCATATCATCTCAATTGTCTAAACACAAATCTGTTAGCATTAAATCATCATATATTCTTTCCACTGAAAAAAAGCTGCAAATTATTCATCAGGCTAATAGCTCCAAATCCATTACCAATGCAAAGAATACTCTTACAAATTTGATGTATCATTAATCACGATTTGATCCAAATTTATGATCAACTTTTTATTAAATATTTAAATTATGAACCTGTGAAGATGGTTGAAAACCTCCCAAAACATATATCTCCCCACCATTGATCTCTCTTCCCTGTAAAAATATTGTTCTTCATTGTCTTTTTAATTAAACCTAGTTCAAGGGAGTCAGGGTTTAAAAAACTCACAAATAAAATGTCTAGCAAAGACCTAAGGTTTAAAATTTCAAGAACCCTAACCTATTTATGCAATGGTAATAGTGAATTGATGGTGGTGGTAATCGATGATCGCGATACAACTTCTTTGTGGTGGTGGTGATATGGTGGGCATGTACAAAAACAGTGGCAATTGACATACGAAGGTCACAGTTTGCAAACTTGTATACGGGCCCTTGAAAAAAATTGGCCCTGTGCACATGCCCATATAGCCCCTGCCTATCACTGGCCTTGATCTGAAATGAAGGTAAAGTTGGCTCTTGTGGGTAGGTCTAGATCATCACCCAAACATTCTAAAAACCATGACTATGACTTCAATTTCTCTACTTCAACAACTGCATATGCAAACGCGAACATACCATTGTTTGAGTTAACACCGCTGTAATTAAGATATGGCCTGGGTAAGGTCTTTCCATGAATAACCCATCAAGTCCAAGTATTTCCCTTTGAGATTCCTTGAAACCATGTTTCAATGCACCAAGACAAACATAAATTCTTTAGAATTTTGTAGTTTTCAAATTAATGTTTGGCTGACTTTCAACCTGTATCTTGACTGTCATCCCAGTTTTTGTTGTTTGTAGCTCCAAGACATAATTTCCTAAGAATCGAGTAATGCTTCTCATAGTCCCCATGTAGTTGATGTTGAACTATGGCCCTTGCTCTAAATTTTTTTCTTTTTGAAACCCCAACACTATATTTCGTCTGAAACTCCTCTTGTAAAGCATGTGTTGGACAAATAGGGTTCATCTCTATTTGTGAAGCAATTTTATTAGCTATGAAGATCTGGGTGCAACTGTTAACATCTCTTGTACGCAAGCAGTAATGTTTTCTTCATAAACATTCACAGTCCAAATATCAAAGTCTGATGGCCTAGAAACCAACAAAACCCTAGGACAAGATCCCTTTTCTTTATTTACAGAACTACCATTACCTTTATTACACCCCAACAACACACTAGAGTTAAATTCTGACGTAACACCTTTACACACTACCCTTACCCTTACCCTTATCTTATCATTATTTTCTATGTGTAGGTCCCTCTGAGTCTGTAAAGCATGTTCCTTTACCAAGCCTGTGACTTCCTTCTTTGTTTGAAAAGTTTGAACCACCATAAATTTCCCATGCACCTTACCATATGAACAACATTTTGGCCAAGTCAACTCTTTCAACAACCTTGCTCGTTTATCCTCTTCATAACCAGAAAACTCAAATTATTCTTCATTAATTACTTCCATCTCTTCTTCCTCATGGTCATTACCTAAAGGTAGGAGTTCACAATCAAAGTCAGTCTTAGGAATGCAATAGTGGTAGTAAATACAATCATGTCTACCATATCCTAACTCCTTGAAGATCACATCGAGTTCGGGCACTGAGAACTCTTCGATGTCAATAAAGTCAACATAACGTACTAACCTTACCAAGAACTTATTTTTCTACCAGGTGCTTTTGAGATCATATGTAACACTCGTTTATTTACTAGTTAAATGAATTTAATAATGAATAAATAGAAGCCCTAAAATAAATAATTATATATCAAAGGTTGGTCTCGAAGAGCTAATTGTTATAATTTTAGAAGTTAGAGGTTAAAAGTGTGAGTTTCGGACTCAGTTTCTAATTATTTATAAAGACAGGAGCTTCGCGGTAATTATTTGGATTTAATTTAAAAGAAAATGAGGTGGAAGGGCTGATTATGTCATAATTAAGATATTGGGTGTTGTTTGGTCATTTATGGGACTTATTTTGAAAAGGATTTGTCATGGAGGGGCTATATGGTAACTTCTAGGACTTGAATTGTTATGAATCTTGAAGGTTGGGGGCTGTTTTGTAAATTACAACCTTGAATTGGGAAAGATTGCATGAGGAAGGACTAAATGTGTTAAGTAAGCATACGTTTGAAAGGAACACGAGACTTAAACACGTCATTCCCTTCCCTCCCGTCTTCCTCTAAGCACGCCTAACCCTAATGCTTCACTAGCCGCCACCATGAGATACCTTCTAGCCGCCATCGATCTCCTTGCCGACGAAGCCAAGGGGGTTGCGAGCCCGAGCCGACCACCACAGTTCTTTTGCCGGTGACATCGTGAACGGCCAAGAGGACTATCGAGATTGAAGTTGGAGCTGTTAACGACGAAGAGAAGGTTGCGAGCAACCATAATCCCCTGGTAAGATCAACCTCATCTCGTATTTTCGTTTCCCTCAAGCTGTTTGACGTCATACGTGCCGCCGTTGCCACCACGTCGTGCTGCCGCCAATGTCATGTTCGTGTTTCTCATGAGTTCGAGTGCGCTACTGCTTCAAGTCCGAGTAGTGTGCGTTATTTCATGGGTATGTAGTTGAGTGTTCATGTAGTTGTTGTATTGTGAGGATTATTGGAGCGATCTTGGTCGGAAAACCCACCGCCACCACCTCAAGGTGGTGGCTACCACCACTGCTGCCACCACCGACCACCATAGGGTGGCTGTGTGTGTGTTTATTCCGTTTAGTGTGTTTATTTCTTGGGTTGTAATTGTAATTTGGAAATGAAATAATAAAAGAAATTGGAAACCACGACCTTAAGGTGGTGGCTGCCGCCTTCTGCCGCCACCGGCTGCCATGTCGGGTGGCGGTGTGCTTGTCTTGTGAGCTGACTCGGTTGGGGATGGTTGAAACCCTAATGGGCCTTGTTAGCCTAATGGGCCTAATGAAGCCAAATGGGCTTAGTGAAAACCCTAATTAGTCTAATGGACTCTAATTGGCCCAATAAAGCCCTAAATAACCTAAGAGTCCAACATATTAATAAATGGGCGAGTATATGGGTTGGAAACACTAATTAGGGTTTTCAATAAAACCCTAATTTGGGGAATTAGTCGGGACACACGGGAATTATTTAATAACTTGAAATATTAAATCATAAACATTGGCAAGATTAATCTAAGCGATATTGGACTTAATGGATTAAGTCCTTAGAGGAATTCCTTAATGGGTTAAGTAGGAAACTTAACCCTAATCATCATTTTACGTAAAACCCTAATTTCATTTGGGCCTTGATGATTGGATTATTAATGGGCCATCCAAGAATAATCATATGGAATAAAATAATTTAATGGGCCTAGGGTAAGGCCCTTGTAAGAGGTTGAGCCCAATTTGAAAAATTAGGCCATAGATGGGCCTTAATGATTATATAATGTTGGGCCTTAGAATAAGACCATGTATAGGCTTGGGCCCAATTTGGAAAGTTGGGCCATATGTTGGGCTTTGATTCCTAGTTGGCTTTGGGCCTTGGGCTTAAATAAGTCAAGCTTGGGGTAATGTTGTAATTATCCAAGTATGTATTATGGTTATGTGTTGGGACCCAGTTATTAATTGGGTGTTATTTTGGTGTTGATAGTTCGGGAATCTGTTATCCAACAGCTGGGGTTGAGTCTGCGGGACTTCAGCAAGTGTGGGTTTGTGTCTTCGGGACTTCAGCAGTGTGAGGTGAGTTACCTTCCAGTAGCGGTGGGTCTACGGCCACAATGTCGGCCCACCAGTAGGAGTTGTATGTTAGATGATTGTCTTTGTGATATCATCTAGGTTTGCTACTACCTGATATGTTTATATGCTGGCATGATATGTTATATGTGATAGTAGTAGAGTTCGGTTGTTAGGACCGAAGGGTAGGCCAGACACCCCAGATATGTCTGACAGTATGTGATGATATGTTTATATGCTGGCATGATATGTTATATGTGATAGTGGTAGTAGGAGGGGAATAGTCCCCAAGTTCGGTTGTTAGGACTGAAGTGTAGTTCGAACACCCCAAATATGTGTGATAGTATGTTTTGTTGGGTTTTGAGCATTCTAACACTCCTAAGTGTACATGCAACCATAAATACCTTGGATCTATGTTTTCTCTATTATACATACAAATAAGAACTTCCAAGGTATTATCCTAATCTAGCATACAAAACAATGACTATAGCAAGATAGAATACATACCTCTTTGGTGTAGAAAGTCTTCATGAAGCTTTAAGCGCTTAGCCCCAATAGTGTGGAAGCCTCAAGTGGAATCACAAATCACCAAGACACCTTGGAATACTTTAGAGAATATGGATACTTTGTTCTCTCTAGTGAAATTGGCTAGCCCTTCTTAGTGTATCCACACTAGTGCCCCTTTCACCAACCAAGGACATCTTTATATAGTATGGAGACTAGGGTTAAACCCATGACCTTTCATTTCATATGATCCATGGGTTAAACACTCCATGGACTATCCATGAAAGCTTAGCCCAACCTAAATGAACTTGGCCCATTCCATATATATAAGAGTCCATATTTAATTAGTTCCTTTTGATCACTTAATTAATTATAAATTAATTCTTGATCAATACTAATTAAATAATATGATTCCATATTAATATATTAGAACTTATAATATATTAATATTAATCATAAACATACTATTCTCAAAAGATTATCCATATAAATTGTGTCGGTGAAGTGCAACCCAAATGGACCATGTCGGGTCGGGTCAAGTACATACCAAATATAGTTATGGACTTAGACATTAATCCAACAGTCTCCCACTTGGATAAGTCTAAAACTATTATTGCGTATGACTTCAAACCTAACTGGCAATCGTAGCTCTTAAAGTCGTTGTCGAACTCTGATCTTGTCAACGAACTTGTCCATTAGATAAGGGATCATATATTCCTCCATTCTAGATATCATATGGACTAAGACATGGATTATAATCATTCTCTCTGTCCATTTGTTGTTTCCCGATTTCCGATTTATGATGACTGATTAATTGAACAAATCAAATTAGTCCTGGCCCGACCGAGCACTTCCATTTGTCATCATCAAATCATCGAGGGGCCCACAGATATCGCTTTTATCCCGAAGGTAAAAGGAATGGATAAACTTCGACTCATATGGCTTGTTCTACTACTTGTTGAATCATACACAAAGGCACGTTTTATTGCACCGAGTTACCAAATGCGTTTTCGTGCAATCAATGTACAACCAACTCATAGTAACAACTCATATCTCTAGGTTTGAAGAATATAAGATATTATCGTCTCATGATCACTCGTGATAAAATCCATGAAGTGATTCCAATGAGCGTGGGTTGAATCCAATACTCAGAACTTATGAGCACTCATGAGTGTTGTAGCCCTTTGTCCAACACCTTAGACCTCTACAAGCCAACCCATGACAGTCTTAATTCATATATACTTCCTACATATGACCGACTGTGGATGGTTTGAATAACTTAGTCATTCCGGAAGAATAACCTAGTTTATTCGGGAAGTCAAAACATGCAAAGTGAAACACAATAATAATTGAATCCAATATGGTATCAAACCCTATGAACATAAATAAAACACCTTTTATTTATCACCATATGATTACACATTATTCATTGTATACTGTTTCAGCTATCAACTTTATTCTTGAATTTAAAACAATAGTTGTCCCATGCTCCAAGCATGTACACTATGTTTTTCTAAACACTAGTCATGCCATACACCAAGTATGCATACTATGTTTGTCTATGATCTTTACTTTGTGAACTAGATCCATTGAACATAACTTCAATGATTCTCTTTTCACACTCCCAAATCCTTACTGCAAATACAAGAATTCCAAATTCATGCCATTTACTGAAATCTGTTAGATTCTAAACTTATATGCATTGATCCCCTTGTAATGATTATGCACAAAGTCAGAAAGACTTGACAACAATCATTATAAAGTATTCCAAAGGAGATCAGCTCCTTGGAAACATCCTTCTTGCATTAAGTTTCCTAATCTTACACAGATTAAATAATTTCTAACTTTGAAACATTTCCATATTCCATTTTGACTATCACTTCTGAACAAGAGTTGACTCCTTACAGATTATGTCAATATGGTCCTTCCAGAATTATCACTATACTTCCAACTGTCCTTGAGCAACCAATCTTTGGTAAACCTTAGATTGTCCTTGACAATTGTTTAATCACTTTAGTCATATCCAGTTCTAAACCTTTTCCCTTCTTGATGCCCCAGGCATTTGGAAAATTTTAGAACGGATGAATATAGCACATGTAATCAATCCTATATCCAAAGCATATGGGACACGATTCATGTTGTCTCACATAAAGACTAAACCAGTCTTTTGCTATACTATTACCATTTCAATTTGCCAAGTTCTCATAATTCAGATTATGAAAAGGGATGCCGTAATCATAATCGAATTTTAGAACGCAAAAATGGACCCATATACAGAATTGCCTTATGTTGAGCCATTCCAACATGAAATTCATATATATATATATATATATATATATATATATATATATATATATATATATATATATATATATATCCTTGACTAAATGATTAAAACCTCACGATCTAAGCTTATAGATTTGAGATGAAGTATAATTTCCTCTCCCTTAATTATAGCATAACAACTCTTTCCCAATTGAAACTTTTGTTTTCTATAATTAACATTGCTAGCTTGCAATACTCATCATAATTATCATGCTCCCACTAACATGATGATTATTAGCATAACACTTATGCTCCCACTAGCTTTGACATGTACTTAGAAATCAGCTGACTTTCTTACTAAAGTTCAGATTTCTGATACTAGATTGTTTTGATAAAACTTAATCAAAATCATACACCTTCCCTTAGATAGCACACTTGTGTGTCTAAACAATTATGAAGAGGGATGCCGTAATCATAATGGTTAGACCTTTTTGCTACTTCTCACAAGTCCAGGTTAGTGTGCCGGTAAACCACACACGCTCCACTAACGACTTTGAGAATGCAAATATCACAATTGCTATCTAGCTAAATTCTACTTAGTGAAAGTGTTTCCTCACCATCATTTTCATGAATCGGAGAGAAACCTTATGACACTTAGATTTAATGGTGTATGTGTTCTTATCCATGTGAATTATCAAAACCATAGTCACAAGACAGGGATAATGACAAATTCAAACTCATATGGACTGAACTCAATCTTAATTTCTTGCCACCTGACAGCTCAAGGGCCTGCCATTGCTTCCAAGTTGTTGTGCAACAAATTGAGAACTCTAAGAACTCATATGCAAAGCCAACTTTAACTGGAATGGGCACAGAATATGTCAACACGATAGGTTATAAACCGCAAGTCGTGTGCTAGTGAAGAACTTCAGGTTCTATTCTTGATTAGTTCTTGAGACTTTCAAGACTTTAAAGACTCCCACTGTCCTCTTGACCTATAAGACTCCCTTGTCAAACATCCAAGAGATAGTGTGGATTCTAACCAAGACAAACACTTCACACAATTGGCCTAAGTTGGTCTTTGTTTTATCCAAAACATCACAATTTACCAATTTCAAATGTAGAAGAGTAGAAAACTTTTACTCTTACATTTGACAAGTGTTTTAAACCTTCTTTGAGACATGTCACTCAAGTTACAATCTTGGAGTATGACTCTAAGACTTGTATTAGAACGAAGTATGACTCATCTTCTTGATTTAACCATTTCAACGATTCAAGTTCCTCTTCTTAGTCACAAGAATGCACTAAGATTTTCCTTAGAGAACTAATTTTGATATGCTTTCTTAATCATTAAGATGATCACAAAACTAATACTAAAGTACTCTCCCATCTTTTCAGATTTGAGAAACTTTTATCCTTCTGCCTAATTTGATTCTTCTTATTCGCTCTGCCATACATTGGAACCTTTTCCAATGTCTCAGAATTACACTTAAGCTTGTAAGTATAACCATATTTAGTAAGCTTTAGTAAATTATGACGAATAATATTATCGATCTTTTGTGGTGGACTTGACCAGTGCACAAGAATGTGTACTCGATCCCTTAGTCCTTCACTTAACTCACACATCCATGTGAGCAAGTAATTAGTCTTAATTTTCCAATACTTGAAGGTTCTCATTCATCATGCTATACAACTTGCATGATTCCAAGTTCCGGTCCAATTGAAACTTGGGTGATGAGAATCTTTCCTTATTTGGTAAATCTAGACATTACCACAAATGAAAGAATCAATTTCATATTTCCACTCTTGCTATTAATGGAATCATATAAGCAACAATTTTTCCTCAAATGCCATTGTAAGGATATTTTAAAATAAATAAAATCAAAATTTTTCTTTTATTTTAAAACTTTGCAGAAAAACTTATCCTTACAATCCATATGAAAACTTGTTGTTATCTACTCCTAAGCAATATCTCATAACTCTTAAGAAGTAGCTCAAGAATCCGATCTTCAAACTATGCGATAGAAATCCATCTACGCCATCAGATTCAACATATTCTTTCTTTAAGTTTCTTCACCTTTCTTTGATTCTTAAAACATCACCATGTGACCCAGTCACATCATGTATCAGGAATCTCAGAATCGAAACTTAGCAGAGTTAGATAGTGGACTTTACCTGAAGTAGAGTCAAACTTATTGACTTTAACTTCCTTAGGTAAATTTGGCAGCTACGCAACCAATGCCCCTTCCTTTGGCAATATAAACATATGGACCCTTTGATAATGGTACACGGGACTATCACAGACTTAGCTTTTCTCTTTACCATTTGGTCAACCGAGTTGACTATGGCCGATCCCTTTCCATTGGGAAGAGAATGCTTTCCGGGATTTCCTGTGTCACTATTGTCAATGTCCATCAATTTTTAAGGAAGTTGATCTTAACAAATAGATAAGATCATTAAGGGTCTTGTCATAGCCTGTTTCATAGGTGTCCCAAAGGAACTCGCTATGTGACTTAGAAAGTGATTGAACCACCGACTTTCTCAAGACTTTGACACCCAACTCTCCCGGCTTGTCAATATGTGACTACATCTCCAAGATGTGACCACACCTAGACCTTGCCTTGCCAATAGGGCCTGAATGACCTTAAACTTTTCAAGAACTTGTGGGTTAGGGAGAATAATTGGAGGAGGTGAAAGAAGTATGATTTCCTAGGGACATCATCTTCATTTAGGAAAGCTTGTTTCAAGAGATTTGGGAAGATCATAAATGTCTAAACCAGACATCTTTTGGGAGACATTCAAGATAGTTGATCTTAAGTCCTTAATATGACACCCAATCTGAAATATTAAGGCTAGGACCCAACAAACTATTTTATAACTTAGAAGAGGTATGCCGTAATCCAAGCTATAAAATATTTGAAGGTAGGTGAATGACGATTCACCAATTTCCACAAAGATAAACGAAATATATTATTAGGTTTTAATTGGTTTTGAAACTCCTAGATCTTTGAGATTCATTGAACTGTTCAAAGGCATGTTTCAATCTCGAGTGTGCCCTTCAGGTTTTGTGACTGGGATGCCGAGGATCACAAAACAAGGTGTGAAGTAACCATGCAAATTACTTGGTACCCTTAAGTGTTTACCCCTTAATCGATGTGCCGGTAAACCACACACGCTCCATCGATACTATGATAAATATTAAGTCACCCTTTACCTACCTTGTTAAGTTCAGGTTAGTGTGCCGGTTAACCACACACGCTCCACTAACGACTTAGACAAAGTGTAAAGTGTAATTTCATGGATTAGCACCTTATTCACATTTTCCTAAGTAACTAATATTGGGTATTATTAAGAGTTTAGTTACTTAGTATTTATCATTAATACTTTTAATGAAGGGAGAATTATAGTCTTGTCAAACCCGTTCGGCTAACGACCCTCCACCGGTCAAGCAAGCGGTGGGTGAGAGTGGACACCCATTAAGTTGCCATTTTATAGGCAACAACCTTATACCCACCTTATAGACCGGCTTCGTGAATGAGGCGTACTAGCGGTAAGACTGACTTTACTCTTATACATATATATATATATATATATATATATATATATATATATATATATATATATATATATATATATATATATTATTAACTTATAATATTATAAAGTATAAGGGTTGAATTTTAGCTCTTTAAAATTCTAAGGGCTAACTTGGAATTAAAGTATTCATAAGTGAAAACTTTTCAAATTCCAAAATTTGAGGGCAAGTTTTGAAACTATTCAAAACTAATTAATTCCATAACTTATGTGTTTAAAGTAGTTTTAATCCAAAAACTCTTCAAGTTCCATAACTTGAGGACAAGTTATGGAAGACTTTAAACTAATAAAAGAATTAACTTTTCTTTATTTTATAACTTATGAAATTAATTAAGGTTACACTTTATTTATTTATTTATTAATGAAGTGACTCTTGAACCTCCATAACTTAAGGACAAGACTCTTCATCTTTTGTAACCATTGCCAACTTTTATGAGTTTTATGAAACTTAAATGTGACTTTTCATATAACTTGAGGACAAGTTACAAAAACACATTTTAGAATCAACTCTTAGATTAATTTGGATTGAAAACAACAATTTCACATAACTTCTATTAATCTAAGTAACTCATATAAACAAGATAATTCAAATCAAACTTTTCCATGTAATTAGAGTAACACTTTAAACTAATACAAAACATGAATCTATTGACAATTATCTTTGAAATTGGATTAGCATGAACATTACCACATCAAAAACAAGTTTATAAGTCCAAAACATCTTTGGGTAATGTTCCTAGTCCAATTCCAACCAAAAAAGTCGAGTTTATGCTGTCTGGGGGTCCAACTCGTCGAGTGCATGAACCAACTCGGCGAGTTGGATCGATTTCATCACTTTTTAGGCATGGACTCGCCGATTCTCCTGATGGACTCGCCGAGTCTGATGATCAGACAACAAGAAATTCGATTTTTTAAGCAGTTTTGCAAGTATAACAAGAAAACACGCCTAGGCTCTGATACCACTGTTGGGTTTTGAGCATTCTAACACTCCTAAGTGTACATGCAACCCTAAATACCTTGGATCTATGTTTTCTCTATTATACATACAAATAAGAACTTCCAAGGTATTATCCTAATCTAGCATACAAAACAATGACTATAGCAAGATAGAATACATACCTCTTTGGTGTAGAAAGTCTTCATGAAGCTTTAAGAGCTTAGCCCCAATAGTGTGGAAGCCTCAAGTGGAATCACAAATCACCAAGACACCTTGGAATACTTTAGAGAATATGGATACTTGGTTCTCTCTAGTGAAATTGGCTAGCCCTTCTTAGTGTATCCACACTAGTGCCCCTTTCACCAACCTAGGACATCTTTATATAGTATGGAGACTAGGGTTAAACCCATGACCTTTCATTTCATATGATCCATGGGTTAAACACTCCATACTATCCATGAAAGCTTAGCCCAACCTAAATGAACTTGGCCCATTCCATATATATAAGAGTCCATATTTAATTAGTTCCTTTTGATCACTTAATTAATTATAAATTAATTTTTGATCAATACTAATTAAATAATATGATTCCATATTAATATATTAGAACTTATAATATATTAATATTAATCATAAACATACTATTCTCAAAAGATTATCCATATAAATTGTGTCGGTGAAGTGCAACGCAAATGGACCATGCCGGGTCGGGTCAAGTACATACCAAATATAGTTATGGACTTAGACATTAATCTAAAATGTTTATGTTATGATATATGTTATAGTAGTAGTAGGGTGTGGAATAGTCCCTGAGGGTCGGTTGTTAGGACCGACGGGTAAGTCAGCACCCCATAATGGCTTGACATGGGTAGGTCGGCACCCCAGAATGGCTTGACACGGGTACGTTGGCACCCCATAATGGTCGTACCGGGTAGGTCGGCACCCCAGAATTTCTGTACCAGGTAGGTCGGGCACCCAAGAATTGTCCGGAAGTATGTATGCTTTGTGATTGTATGGTATGTGGTATGATAGGGGAACTCACTAAGCTTCGTGCTTACGGTTTTCAGTTTTGGTTTCAGGTACTTCGTGTTTAAAGGAAAGGATCCGGCTTGATCACAACGCATCACACTATGTTTTCCGCACATGTGATCTTTGGGATTACACTCTGATATGGTTCTATGATAATATGTTTTGATTATTGACACTTTGGTTTGACACAAGATCTTATTATGAATGTTTTTACACTGATGGTTTTATGTAATAACTTATTTAAAAATGAAATTTTTGGCCTTGAAAATTGGGATGTTACAAGTTGGTATCAGAGCCTTGGTTTGAGGAATTCGGGCACACTCTCGGGTGTGTATGAACTCAAACTAAAGACTTGGTATGAAAATTTTCAAAAATAAAATCATTTTATAAAAGAAGTTTGAAAAGAGACAGGAACTTTGAAAAGAACAAGGTGTGTGATGTGTGCAATCAGCCGAGCTCAAGTAAGTCTTCCCCAAGATATCCATACATGTTATGAGATGTTATGATATGATATGATTATGAGAACTGCATGCTAGATTAGGGCTAAGGATCTAGGGAGGATTCCTTATATGCCTATTGTATGTGCTTGTAGATTTGCATGTTAGTATTGATCAGTCAGTAATAGGATAGCCTGTTTAGGTTTTACCTGATTGTATGAGCCTTTAAATTGCATGTACAGATTCCTGATTAGAGGATAGAATGATTTGATTGGAATATGATGGCTAGATTTTCCATTGTCTGAATGCTGTTTGGTTTGTGCTTTGTTGGAATCTTAGTAATGTGAGTTAGCTATTAAGTGAATATGCTAAGTCACATGTGGCACAGGCTGGATAATCTCAGAGTGATAGATTTGACCCTATTGCGCAGCTCTCGTTTGAGTCTAACCGTTATAGGGATGAGTCTGTTACTTGAATGATTATCTGATCTCTGTTGCATGTGGCTATATTCATGAGGTAGCTAGTTGATATTACTGGGAATCTTTCAGCAACTGAGGATTGGGTGAGTTCGGGAACCTAGGGAACCCTAGGATATATTTCAGTGAGTTAGTAGTGAGGCTCAGTTAGACTTGGGTGTACCAGTTGAGGAAGTGACTCGGAGGATCCGAGAGGATTGCTGAGGAAAGTATGGATAAGTGTGGAAGGTAGTATTGGGCCCGTACTACTGAAAGCACATGATTCATACCCGAATCGGTGAGAGTCTTGGAGAATCTGAGAAGCTTCAGGGAAGAATTTATGACCCGGTTTGGGGACATAGGATGTTATAGTTGTTGCAGATTCGCCATTGGCAAGTGAGTTAGTGAGCGTGGCAGGGTGTCAGACCCTAAGGGATATGATTTCCATAAAGTTGCAGATGTGAGATCGATTTGGAGCACTTTGAGAAGAGAGGTTTGTGCTAGGTGCGTATAGTAAGGGTCTCGGAAGAGATCCATGAATTCTGATCATCAGGTGAAAGGCCAACAGGTCCGGAGTCAGTGCAGCACGTACAAGACAGTGCACAAGGGAGTTTGTCCCTCCGAGGGTTTAGGCTACTTCAGGGTAGCAGGGTTGATCATGTCAGCAGAAGGTGATTAGTATTCCTCCAGATGTTGCAGACATGTCATCTTCTATTGCTACTAGATGGATGTTGGGGATACATATCGCGTTGGAGTTATGAGTAAGTTTGGATAAGTTAGATCTCGGGTCGGTTTCCTGCTAGTGTTTGGGTTATCAAGGATCATATATGTCATCCTGCATGCCGAAAAGTCGTTGATGAACCTATAGAGGGATGCATCTTGCGTAGTAGGTTCCGCGTGTACCGTTATCATTCCAGATCTTTGTCGAGATTTGTGCAGAAGTGTTTTTTGGAAGATCCTCGGTCAGGGTTAGAGTGATAGTTCTCCAGTGAAGTCAGCGTTCATGGGTTCTATCATTGTTCAGGTATGGTCGGTAATTGTCTATGGATGAACTTTAGAGTTCAAGGCACTGCCGTTGCTAGGACAGAGCTGGTGATATGAAAAGGGTAGTGTCAGTCGCGGGTGTTAGATGCATAAGTGGTTGGTCATCGCATGTTCAAGAGAATTGTATTTTCGCATGGGCTGTGTTCGGTTAGAGTTCAATGGTACTGCAAGATTGGAAATGATAACGAGGATTCGTCAACCAGAGTTAAGATTAGGACCTTCAATTGACAACATGGGAGATGGATTGAGGCGTTAGATTGGACCAGATTTCAAGAGTACTCTTCAAGATTTCTGAGGATGGGCGATCTTAAGGTTTGATTGGTGATGGATCGCTAGCAATGGTAAGTACAAGTTGTCATCAAGGGGATACTAGGAAGCGAGAAGGATTGGAAATCCTTCAATTCTTGCGTGAAGTGAAGACTTAGTCGAATCTAAGTGGGGGAGAGACTTTTTATAAAGTTCTCCAATGTGAGTTCTGGTTGAGCGGGGTGCAATCTCTTGGGCACCATGTCAACCAGAAGGGTATTCTAGTTGATCCGACCAAGATAGAGGCCGTGATGCAGTGGGAGATTCTGAGGCCTCCATCTGAGATTCGGAGTTTCCTGGGTCTAGCAGGTTCTTACCAGAGATTTACATGGGACTTCGCTGAGATTGCGGTTCCTTTGACCCGACTGACCAAGAAATCGATGGCCTTTCGTTAGGGGCCTGAGCAGCAGGCAGCCTTAGAGACTCTCAGACAGCGGTTATGCGAGGCACTTATTCTGACCATGCCAGAGGGTGTAGATGATTTCGTGGGTTACTGTGACGCTTTGATCATGGGCATGGGTGCAGTACTGATACGGTGGGGTCACGTGATAGCAGGTTTCGGGAACCAGGTTAGAGTTCTGGTTAGAAATCAAGCTCAGTTGTGTATTAGGTCGAGTGCGTGTTCGACCGGTATGTAAAGTGTTGTAAGACTATGGGGGTAGCCGTAGCATTCACTAGCGATCAAATAGTATGGAAAGTGTTGTAAGACTACGGGGGTAGCCGTAGCATTCACTAGCGATCAGATAGTATGGAAGGTGTTGTAAGACTACAGGGGGTAGCCGTAGCAATTACTAGCAGTCAGATAGTATGGAAAGTGTTGTAAGACTACGGGGGTAGCCGTAGCATTCACTAGTGTCCAGTTAGCATGGGAAGTGTTGTAAGACTGCGGGTGTAGCCGTAGCATTCACTAGCAGTCAGATAGTGATAGAGTGTTGTGAGGCTGCAGATGTAGCCACATCATTCGCTAGGTTAGTAGATAGTGTGAGCGCGTTGTTAGGACGCAGAAGGAACAATAATACCCACCAGTTCGGGTGTAGCAGTAAGGATAAGGAAATCCACGGATTGGATTTCGGAATTACCCAGATGGATTAGATCTGGTTGAGCCAGTGATAGGACTGTAGGAGCGCCACTACAGTTATGGGATCAGGAAAGCAATGGACTGTATAAGATTACGTGTGAGATAAGGTTACCATTGGTCAGGTAGCAACCACTTCCATCCTTGGATTTGATGATAACAGGATTCGACGTATGGATCCGATCGGTTAGATCAAAAAGTTGCTTGAGTAACAGTGGCATGATAACTAGTTCCAGAGGAGGATTTCGTTCTGAAGTTGTGTGAGGCGACTAAGTGGGATTCCTTTGGCTCCGCAGCCGGCCCGGAACCCGATATTTCAGATGATTGGCGAGCAAATTGAGACCCAGGAGGTCTTGATAACTTGTGCGAAGCAGCCATGTGGCAGCATACTGCTTCAGGCAGTTCAGTGTTCGGGCATTTTCAGCGTCTGGGCAGTATTAGTATTTGTGATTTAGGTTGCAAGTACATATGTAATAGCTGGTTGATTAGGAAGTGACAAGTCACTCACGGCGGGATTAGCCGAGCCTTAGCGAAGAAGAAGTGATATGCAAGGGTAATTAGGTCTGTGATCCTGTTTTATAGTGGGAACCTCGAACTATCAGAAGTTGAGTAGACAATTGATGGGTAAACAGACTGGATTTGTCGTTGATGATTTAGAACGGGTGGTCTGTCAGGGATTCAGACCATCTCGAGACAGCAGATTCAGACGAAGTGGAAGTGAACTTGTTGTGAGGGATCTGTTCACCAATAGATTTTAGGGCCTTGCGGAGATTGGTCACAGCTACCCTGGGAAGGCTGGGGTGTACTCTGGGATGGTGACCATGTTACTAGAGTTGTTGGGTGTGTAAGAAATAGTATGGAGTGATTTCGAGGACGAAATCTAATTTAAGTGAGGGAGACTTGTAACACACGTTTATTTATTGGTTAAATGAATAAAATAATGAACGAATAGAAGCCCGAACATAAATAATTATATATCAAAGGTTGGTCTCGAAGAGCTAATTGTTACAATTTTAGAAGTCAGAGGTTAAAAGTGTGAGTTCCGGACTCAGTTTATAATTATTTATAAAGACAGGGGCTCCGTGGTAATTATTTGGATTTAATTTAAAAGAAAATGAGGTGGAAGGGTTGATTATGTCATAATTAAGATATTGGGGGCTGTTTGGTCATTTATGGGACTTATTATGAAAAGTATTTGCCATGGAGGGACTATATGGTAACGTCTAGGACTTGAATTGTTATGAATCTTGAAGGTTGGGGGCTGTTTTGTAAATTACAACTTTGAATTGGGAAAGATTGCATGGGGAAGGACTAAATGTGTTAAGTAAGCATACGTTTGAAAGGAACACGGGACATAAACCCGTCATTCCCTTCCTTCCCGTCTTCCTCTAAACATGCCTAACCCTAATGCTTCACTAGCCGCCACCATGAGAGACCTTCTAGCCGCCATCGATCTCCTTGCCGGCGAAGCCAAGGGGGTTGCGAGCCTGAGCCGACCACCACAACTCTTTTGCCGGTGACATCGTGAACGGCCAAGAGGACTACTGAGATTGAAGTTGGAACTGTGAACGATGAAGAGAAGGTTGCGAGGAACCATAATCCCCTAGTAAGATCAGCCTCATCTCGTATTTTCATTTCCCTCGAGCTATTTGACGTCATACGCGCCGCCGTTGCCACCACGTCGTGCTGCCGCCAATGTCATGTTCGTGTTTCTCATGAGTTCGAGTGCGCTACTGCTTCAAGTCCGAGTAGTGTGCGTTATTTCATGGGTATGTAGTTGAGTGTTCATGTAGTTGTTGTATTGTGAGGATTATTGGAGCGATCTTGGTCGGAAAACCCACCGCCACCACCTCAAGGTGGTGGCTGCCACCACTGCTGCCACCACCGACCACCATAGGGTGGCTGTGTGTGTGTTTATTCCGTTTAGTGTGTTTATTTCTTGGGTTGTAATTGTAATTTGGAAATGAAATAATAAAAGAAATTGGAAACCACCACCTTAGGGTGGTGGCTGCCGCCTCCTGCTGCCACCGGCCGCCATGTCGGGTGGCGGTGTGCTTGTCTTGTGAGTTGACTCGGTTGGGGATGCTTGAAACCCTAATGGACCTTGTTAGCCTAATGGGCCCAATGAAGTCAAATGGGTTTAGTGAAAACCCTAATGAGTCTAATGGACTCTAATTGGCCCAATAAAGCCCTAAATAACCTAAAAGTCCAACAAATTAATAAATGGGCTAGTATATGGGTTGGAAACCCTAATTAGGGTTTTCAATAAAACCCTAATTTAGGGAATTAGTCAGGACACACGGAATTATTTAATAACTTGAAATATTAAATAATAAACATTGGCAAGATTAATCTAAGCGATATTGGACTTAATGGATTAAGTCCTTAGAGGAATAATTCCTTAATGGGTTAAGTAGGAAACTTAACCCTAATCATCATTTTACGTAAAACCCTAATTTCATTTGGGCCTTGATGATTGGATTATTAATGGGCCATCCAAGAATAATCATATGGAATAAAATCATTTAATGGGCCTAGGGTAAGGCCCATGTAAGGTGTTGGGCCCAGTTTGGAAATTTGGGCCATAGATGGGCCTTAATGATTATATAATGTTGGGCCTTAGAATAAGATCGTGTATAGGCTTGGGCCCAATTTGGAAAATTGGGCCATATGTTGGGCTTTGATTCCTAGTTGGCTTTGGGCCTTGGGCTTAAATAAGCCAAGCCTGGGGTAATGTAGTAATTATCCAAGTATGTATTATGGTTATGTGTTGGGACCCAATTATTAATTGGGTGTTGTTTTGGTGTTGACAGTTCGGGAATCTATCATCCAATAGCTGGGGTTGAGTCTGCTGGACTTCAGCAAGTGTGGGATTGCGTCTTCGGGACTTCAGCAGTGTGAGGTGAGTTACCTTCTAGTAGCGGTGGGTCTACGGCCACAATGCCGGCCCACCAGTAAGAGTTGTATGTTAGATGATTGTCTTTGTGATATCATCTAGGTTTGCTACTACCTGATATGTTTATATGCTGGCATGATATGTTATATGTGATAGTAGTAGAGTTCGATTGTTAGGACCGAAGGGTAGGCCAGACACCCCAGATATGTCTGACAGTATGTGATGATATGTTTATATGTTGGCATGATATGTTATATGTGATAGTGGTAGTAGGAGGGGAATAGTCCCCAAATTCGGTTATTAGGAACGAAGGGTAGTTCGGACACCCCAAATATGTCTGATAGTATGTTTATGTTATGATATATGTGATAGTAGCAGTAAGGGGTGGAATAGTCCCCGAGGGTCGGTTGTTAGGACCGACGGGTAGGTTAACACCCCAGAATGGCTTGACACGGGTAGGTTAGCACCCCAAAATGGCTTGACATGGGTAGGTCGGCACCCCAAAATGGCTTGGTACGTGTAGGTCGGCACCCCAGAATGGTCGTACTAGGTAGGTCGGGCACCCCCAAATTATCCGACAATATGTATGCTTTGTGATTGTATGGTATGTGGTATGATGGGGGAACTCACTAAGCTTCGTGCTTACGGTTTTCAGTTTTGGTTTCAGGTACTTCGTGTTTAAAGGAAAGGAGCCGGCTTGATCGCAACGCATCACACTATGTTTTCCGCACATGATATCTTTGGGATTACACTCTGATATGGTTCTATGATAATATGTTTTGATTATTGACACTTTGGTTTGACACGAGATATTATTATGAATGTTTTTACACTGATGGTTTTATGTAATAACTTATTTAAAAATGAAAATTTTGGCCTTGAAAATTAGGATGTTACAACATCCATCCATGTGAAATACACATTGTGAAAATATTAGGCAAACCTTCTACATAATGGCAAAATAACCTCATATTAACACATAAACAAAGAAAAAGAACGATCATGAATGATATTTTGAAGTAATATGAATCCTTACCATACAATTTGTCAACATTAGTGGGAGAATTTTTAGGTCTTATACTCCATAATGTTGGACCCATTCTCAATCTTCAGACAAACTAACCCTAACGAACAGATCAGGAATAAGGAAGGATAATGAGGTTTCTTGGGATGCTTGAGCACGTACACCAAAACGTTAGAGTATGATAATGATGGATACTAATGTAATTAAGAGGGTGCCGACAATGTAAAACACCAACGCAAATTGACAAAAATGCCCCTCATGTGAGGGGCACGTGATGGTGTTTGACGACTTAAATAAATGCCGTATGCCTCACGGATGGCCATTGCAATTTAGTAAAACCACAAGAATGGGTCCTATCAAAATTCCAAAGGTTGGACCAAACCTTCGAATTTCGAATTGGCACAAAGTACAGGGACCAAAACTGTAATTTACTTTTTAGAAAAAACATGCGTCTTAGGAAGGTTTTGTCGTTTCTACAAAAACGTCGTCCGCGAACTCGCCACGCTCCGAATATGTTTTCCAGTTAATAAAGATTCACGGCAGCCACGCACTTGCCGATGAACCCAACGCCACCAGAATCTATAAAACACGGTTCCTCGAACCAAGACACTGAAGCATAAGATTGCATGGCTAACCGTCGACGCCCCAACTCCTCCGGTTTCCAGCAGCATACCTCTCAATCCACGGCACCTGGTGGCTCCTCCGGTCGCCACCCAGTTTACCGTGGTATCCGTTTGCGAGCTGGAAAATGGGTTTCTGAAATTCGTGAACCGAACCAGACCAAGCGCATATGGCTTGGCACGTATGCCACACCGGAAATGGCAGCAGCTGCTTACGACGTGGCTGCATTGGCACTCAAAGGTACGAATGCAGTTCTAAACTTTCCAGACTCTGTTATTTCAAGTACACTTCCAGAGTGTCCAACTGCTGATGACATCCGTGCAGCAGCTGCGAGAGCAGCTGCCGCTCGAGCACCGGGATATGAAACTGGTGGTGGAAGCACGACGTCGGTGGGAGGTACAAATACAGCCCCTCCTGGTGCATATATGGACGATGAACCCAATCTGTGGTCTGACATGGCGGAGGGAATGCTGCTAAGTCCACCAAGGATGGATTCCAGTCCGCCACCTGATGATGGAACAGATCAGTCCGGTGGAGGCAATCTATGGAATTACTAAAAGCTAGCAAGCTAGCAAGCTAATAAGTAACAACCGGTATGCATGCAATATGAATCCTAAATGTTTTCAGACATCACTTTATGTTGTTTTCGTGTGCCTTTTTTGTTCTTTTAAATAATTTCTAATTAAAAGCTTCCGTACGCTGGCAACAAAAAGCCATAAGGTGTGGGAGTATTCTGGGTTAATGTAACGCACAAGTAGTAACATATACGACCTAATGGGCTGTGAGTGTGACTGTTATCTTATAATAAACACCGGTTGATTTGTAGTCTTTTTATTATTACCTTAACTTACATTTTATGGTTAGTTAATCATGAGAAGTTTTAGTATGATGGTTCACTTGTTTGACATGATTATCAGTTAAATTTGTTGTGAAACATTATTCTAATCACTATAATTAAGCCTATATATATATATATATATATATATATATATATATATATATATATATATATATATATATATATATATATCCCTATCTAATAAACAAAACATGCTGTCCACATGTCTTATCAAAAATTCATTCTTCTGCCCATGTTAAATCCCACTTTTACCCCTGCTTCATTAAACAGAGCGTTACATATTACATATGGAAAACAAAAACAGAAAATATGGAAATATGGAAATATGAAAATTAGATTGCATATTGAAATTGGATTACATATGGAAATACGGCAATATGGCAATTTGAAATTTGGAAAATGGAATATGGATACATATCTTATTATAATATGATTATCAATTGTATCCCTTACATTTAATTTTGAGGATTATGTCGATTTGATCGTATTATGCTCAATATATACTTGATTCATACGATATGAATCATTCTTTACAGCATCGTCTTCCAACAATCAAGCATCATCGACAATCAGCGACTTCAATTCTTCGATAAGTTTCTGCTTCTCAATTGTGCTTCTCAATATCTGTGTTAATCATAATTGAAAATTATTTCTGTTACTTAATGTGTATGTGTGTGTCTCAGAATTTAACTGATACCTTATTCGTATTTCACTATGAGATGAGATACCGTCGTAAATAAGAACAATTAAAAACTTATTTAACAATCATAATTCGTCTTAATATGGTTCTGTACAGGTTTAATTTGCGCATTAGATAACAAAAATTGATTTTTCAAGTCAACTATATACGATTTTCATTCATTTTGTGTTAGTACTTTTATGATTTCATCTTAAATTCTATTATCAAGTCAACTGTCTTCATGTGAATTATCATTGAATAGACTCTTAATCAGTTGAAGTATATTGGTAAATGATATGTTTAACTTGATTGACATTTTCCATTATACATGCAGTAGCATCACATGGCCTAATAATAATGTGGTGCTGTGCTAATGAAAAAGACATTAGAAAAATGAGTGAAAGAATATGATGAAAACCACAATAATGAAAGAAATGTGAATTACTTTTACTGATATCAACTGGTGGAGGGGCTTTTCTGTCATGTTTTACACAAATTTTGAACAAGTTTGTCAGAGATGGGTTGATGAAGAAACATGAGACGAACCAATTTTTTTTTACTTGGTGATTCGTCAACTAATGACAGTAAAAAAATTGTATTTCTTGTAAAAAACAAAAAAAAAATTATATTTCTGTAAAAATTGTTTCTCCAGTCCATATAAAATGTAACATTTTCCTTTCTACCACAGTTTCAACCCATAAATTACCATTATACCCTTCTAACAATGACAAAAAAAATTTTGAACATATTTACTTTATTGAGGTGTATTTTAGACATTGGAACACTCTTTTATATTTTTCTATCCGAGTTAGTGTTTTTTACTGTTCCAATGAATCTTTCAAATACATTCATTGACTTTGCATAACTAAAAAATTAAAATTTTGATCATATATCATCTGATTTAATTAACTCTATTTTGACAGCGTAAAGTATACATATATATGGTAATAGAAATTGAATTAATTTGAAATTTGAATGTAATTCATTATTAGTGGCAAGTGATTACATGTTTTAATTGGAAAAATACAATTTTTACCCTTTATTTATATTTGATAATATTATATGATTTTTTAGTTCTAAAGGCCAAATTTGTATTTCTGGTTCTATCTCTATGTGCCTATATTTGTATGTGAGTCAATCTTTGTATTTCCATCAATAACTTGATTTTTTTTTTTATTTTCTGCATTTTTTACCTATGTTTGTATACTCCAATTGTGGTTTACCCTTGGGCATATCTGTTTATGTGTCTGTATTTCACTCTATCTTTGTTTGTTTTACATTTTTAACCTAAAATAAGAACAACAGAAAATGACTGCAGAAAAAATCATAAGAAATTACAACTAAAAGTTGCACTAAAATAACAAGTTAAAAATTTAGACATATGATGCAGACGGTAGGTAAATTGTAAAAACTAATTGGTATGCATGCAACTAAAGCTGAATTTTAACTCAGTTTATTGTTCTAATATCTCTAACTGCTAGACTTATAACAAAATACAAACTTTTCTCTTAAGCATAATGGTGCATCTGATGATAAAAAGCCATTAATGATCCTTATGAAACAATTGGAGATTTGAAATCATGAAACCATCATCTTTTTCTTCAATCTCATTTCACACTTTCAAAGGTTCAAAAAAATGAATAACAAACAGCTTCAATCACCAGTGAAGCAGAGGTAATCAGTAGCCTTTTGAACTTTGCTAAAATTTCATTAGAAAATCCCTAATCTGACTTTGTGGTTCTATAATAGCATTTCTGTACAGTCAATAGAAGCGTTTAATTTTGAATTTCGATTTTCTGTATTTTTTAACTATTAAATATACTCCAATTGTTTTGAATTTCGATTTTCTGCATTTTTTAACTATGTTTGTATACTACAATTGTGGTTCTATATTGGTAAAATATCGTATTTAACCTTCGACATATCTGCTTATGTGTCTGCATGTCACCATATCTATATATTTGTTTTACATATTTAAACTATGAAATATACTCCAATTTCGATTTTTTGCATTCTTTAACTATGAAGTAAATCAAATTGTACTAATATACCCCTACCCCTGCCTGGATTTTTTTTTTTTTTTTTTTAAATTTAAGGTTTATTTTGTGTAAGCCCCCTACTTCTCAATGCCTTTGCTGCTGTTGTTATTTATCTTTATATTAGTAAATTACCAATTTTACCCTTTATGTCTATTTTATCATATTATATGGTTTTTTAGTTGTAAAGGCTGAATTTGTCTTTTTGGTTCTATATTAGCATTTTTTAACTATTAAATATACTCCAATTGTATTGATTTTCAATTTTCTGAATTTTTTAACTATGTTTTTATGCTCCAAATTTTTAGTTTTTTTATTTATTAGAGTACAATCTTAATGTTTGTAGTTTATTTATTTATTATAGTACAATCTTAATGTTTGTGTTGACTTGATTCAGTTTGTGATTGAAGTGTTATAATTATTAATAATCCAAGGACATAGTGGTAATATTCACTCAACAAAAATTATCATTAATATATTTTCTCTTATTGTTCTTATATTTCAGATATTAACAATTAATATGGATGTTTATAAGACTAATAAGAAGATAAAATTAAATAATTTCTATCTTGATAATACAAAACATATACTGATGTACTCTACATCAATCGATCGAATTCTATCTTCTACAAATGTTAGTAACCTGGGTTCTAACGGTACGTTCAATAAATTTGTTATTACTTTGTTTATAATTTTTTTTAATCTCAATTATAACTATTTTATCTCTCTCTCTCTCTCTCTATATATATATATATATATATATATATATATATATATATATATATATATATATATATATATATATATATATATATACTTATGCAGACTACAAGTGAAATCTCTGGGCAAACGTGTTATTGAGGCAATTATCATATCTGGAACTAATATTGGAAAACAAGCCTTTATTCCAAGAATATCTTTAAGTCCATCTGAAAAAAAATTCTCTTCAAATTTCAAAGAAGACAATTTCCTTTGGCTGTATGTTTTGCAATGACAATTAATAAAAGTCAGGGGCGGTCGCTATCAAAGGTTGGTCTCTATCTCGAAGATCCTGTTTTTTTCACATGGACAGTTGTATGTTGCCTTATCGATAGTTCAAAGTAGAGAAAGATTGAAATTGTTAATTTTAGATAAGGATGGTAGACTTACAAACAAAACTTCCAATGTTGTATATAAGGAAATTTTTAGAAATTTATAAATGCTTCGTAGTTCTTAAATTAAAACAATTGTGTTTTTTATTTTATTTTTTAAATATTTTATTTTTTATATACCATTGCAATCCATAATATTGATTTTGTTTTGATATTTCATTTTCACACTTTAATATGTCACATGGTGTTTATTGTTTGCTCCCTCCAATCAAAAAATTACTGATTTGCCCTCGCATTTCATAAAACATTCAAATATTCAAAGTTTCATTTTAGTTATCTTTGTATTTACATTTTCTAATATTTGCTTGTGTTTCTCTTTAACATCTATTCAAATTTGTATCTTTTTGTACAAATATATATTAATATTAATTTTAAATAATAAATATAAAAATATGAAAAAAAAAATATTTCTTATTAATACTATACATTTTTTACAAATTTTTTACCCGTGGATTCTACAGGTTGTAACCTAGTATATATATAAAAGCTAACGTTTGTTAAAAGAGATTATGTTTCTGTGGATTTTGACGTTATGAACATTATTCTTGAAAGAGAGATATCTATTTAATTGTGTTTTTGCATGGTTTGATCCAATCCGTAAAACATGTTATACCAAAATTAGAAAAATGGAGGTTTGATCGTGTGTGGAATTCCAAAAAATGTGGCAATAATAGCAAGGGACAATGAGAAAGGATTTTCACGCAATTCCTTTTAGAGTTTCAGTAACGCTGCTTTGACGATAGTAGGCCTGGAGAGGCGATGACCAAACATGCCTTAACAATTTGGAGTTTTGTAAACTAAGGATAGTAGTTATAAAAAAGGGCACCCATTTGGTTAAAAAAACAACTTTTACAACTCAATCATCATTTTTGGCTTTTATAAATAACTAATTTGCCTTTAGAAGAGTTGGTAAAAAAAACTTTACAATCAAAATATATTATAAATTTAATCGAAGTCAATGGGGAAATTTTAAACGAAATTACTGTTTTTCAATAAAAAAGAAAAGTAAACCCTTAAAAAATTGTACTATATGATAGCTTTTAAGAAACAATTCCCAATAAAACAATAATTATTTATGCCGAAAGCTACAAAAACCTTAGGCTTCTCGGTGTGGTATGCGGTTTGGAACCGCGGTTACGTCACGTGGGACAGGAACACCGCCCCTAGGGTGCGGTTTGGGGCGGTCGAGACCGCACTACAGCCTTTGAAGACTGCGTTTCCTGATTGACTATTTCTTTTTCTTTTGACCATTCAAAGATTTGTTCAATTTAATTTTTTTTATTTTTTTTATTTTTTCTTATTTTTTTATTTTTAACCTTTTACTCCATCTATATATACATATGTTATCACTTTTACATTTATACAACCTTTAAACACATATAAATACAATCATTTTATCCAATTTTCTTTGAAAAAATGTCTTCTTCCAAAAGACCTAGCAAAGAAAAAACACCAGTAAGAAACACCAATACCCCAATACCTTCATTTGATCAACCGATTTTCTCACCTCCGTATTACCACTATGGCGATATGTTTCCTTCTTTTCTACAACGACCAGGGCAACCACATCCACAAACACCACCACTACCACAACCCGACCCGGATTTTAATCCATTTGATTTTTTGTCCCAACCCAAGTTTGTTCAACAAACACAAACACAACCAGAAACGGTTGTTTCTGATTCTGAACCGGAATTCGTTACAGAAACTCAGCCCACTCGAGCAGCGACTAAAAGAAAAGAGAAGGCGGAGGCTAGATGTTGGGAACCTTTGGAAGCGTTAGTGTTGGCACAATCTTGGATCGATATTTCAGAAGATGTGACGGTTGGAAAAGACCAAAAACATGACCGCTTTTGGATTCGCGTTTTACACAGGTTCCATAAAGGAATGAACCGTGGATAATACCGTTCAAAACATCAAGTGTACTCCAAATAGGGGAAGATGAACAAGGAAGTCATGTTGTTTAATGACTTGTGGAACAACATGAAACGTCAATGGAAAAGTGGAGAAAGCGATGAAGTCATTTTGAAGAAAGCGTTGAAAGTGTATCAAAAAGAAAATCTGAAGGCTTTCAAATTTCTTGAAGTTTGGAATTTTTTGAAAGATAACAGGAAATGGTTGAGTAGCAAAACATCTGACCAACATATCGACAGTGGGTCAAAACGCAGCAGAACATCTGAGTCCGACCACACTACATCAGATGCTCGTGTTCAATTTGATCTAAACGAAGATGAACATGTTCCAGTTTCACCACCTTCCCGACCATTGGGAAGAGACAAATCAAAAAGTAAAGGCAAAGGCAAAGCGTCGGATTCAGATGATTTGAAAGAAATGAGAACCGACATGAAGGATATAAAAGAGAGAATTGACAAGATTTTGAAAATTGCTTCCGAAAGAGAGCTTCAGAAACAAAGGGAGAGCGACATGCGAATACTAGCAATGGACACCTCGAATATGACCGGGGCCGAGCTTGAAGTGGTTTTGGCGATGAAGGAGGAAGTGAAAAACCGTTACATGAATCGTGGCTAATTTCTAGTTTCTTGTGTGTTTTTTTTAAGTTGTTGGTTTTTTGTTTCTACTTTGTTTTTCTATTTTTTTTTTTTTTTTTTTTTTTTTTTTTAAATTAAGTAATGTATGGTATTTGTATTTTTAATTAATGAAATATTATGTTTTTAAAATTATGTTTTTTTATTAAAAAATAAGTTTTGTTAAATTAAAATAGTTAACAAAAAAAAGGAAAAAAAGGAAAAAAAAAAATTAAAACTGTGGCACCACACCCTTGGTGTGGCAAGAAACCACACTTAAGTGGTAAAAAGTGACGTGGCGAGGGAGGGAGTGCGGTTTCGGTGACACCACTCCCTCCAGCCTTATAATGCATAAGTTTGAAAGTTTAACTTCTGAAATGGGGTATGTAAATGAGTAAATCTGTGTAAAGGGCTTTCATTACTTTATCTTATTACCCATTCATCCAAAATGACCAACTATTTTGTTGTTTTGAAAATATGATCTTTTTGTTGAAATGGATAATTCTGGACATTCTGGATTAATTAATTTTATGTTATATTAACGTTACTTTTTTTTAATGGTGTACAAAATCGTGGCAAATAGTTGGCGGACTCACGATGGTACCCTCGGTACCACCACCAACTACACGATTCTGTCAAGGGTACAACCAATTTGAAGAAGCCATGGTCTAGGTAACCCACATGTAATATCTATCTAGCTCTCTACTCTCTCTTTATAGTTTCGCTCTTGTTGACTATTGGTGGATGGTCAAATTTTGTTTTTAGTTAAATTTAGTCGGTATAAAGAGAACTTTCTACCTTTTCAAAAACTACACATTTTCTTCAATCCCATTCTAATTCTCTCCAATTCCATTGTTACTTTCTCCATTCCAATCCAATTTCATTTGAAATGGATTCTACTCCTAGCTAATTCCAAAGATTAAACAATCGTCTTGCTAACTTGCTACATTTTCGATGTGCACGATGGCGGACCGTAACAGAGGCTGGGGGAGGCCATGCCCACCCCCCCCCCCCCCCCCCGGTTTTGTGCTTCCTAATACCCATATATGTATAAATTATTTATAAAAAATTATCCAACATCCAATACATTGAGTCATTGAGTAATTATGCCCCTCTCACCCTCTGTTTGAATCGTTAAAACAATTTAAATATTAACAAAAATCTAAACCAATTAACAATGAAACATCCGAAAATCACTCCAAGAATTTAAAAGAGATATTGTTTGGAAAAAAGAATGTTAGGAAACTAAAACGTAAAAGCTGTAAAACCCTATAAAATTAATACAAATTATACTCATATTACATAATTTTTATTTTATCTCAAAGAGTTTGAGAAAACCTAAAATTTACTCTGGCCGCTAGAAATAACGATGCCGCACAACTGCATCTTCTCCGATCTCCACTGGTTTCGATCCGGCTGTTAGAAATAACGTCATCGCCATTCGCTAATATTCATTTATCCGTCATTTTGTTAAATTTGGTATCAGAGCTAAGTAACGTTCTTACTATTATTATTATGAATGTTAAATCTTTCGCTCATATGAATATATGTTCGTCATGCATCATCATATATATTCTTATAAATATTCATCGTTACAAACATTCATCGTTATAAGTTATTATCATAAACTCATTATTAAAATCAAATACTATTATCCACCTACAATTTAAACATATGACGGTAGAAGGTTTTTTACAATTATGACTATGTACCAAGAAGTTAGAAACACATTTCATATGTCAAAAAAGTTTTTAATTATCTGACTACATCATAAATATAATAGTATTAAAAAACCCCACCATCAACATCTTATTAGAATTTATAAATCGTAACTTTTAAAGAAAAAATAAATTATCATTTTGTTTCTAAAAATTATAATCATGAGTTTTTCAAGTTTAAATATTAACAAATAAAAAATCTTGAAGATAAAATAACAAGAATAATTTATTAAATATGTCTCAAGAAATAGAAAATACACCAATCATTATTAATAACGAAGAAAATGAATCGGGATACACCTTTGATGCTCTAATTAATAAAAATAATATTAATAAAGATGCTATAAGAAAATAAAATTTTACACTATCTGAAAAACATAATTTTAGATATAACTCATTGAAAATTTTCTTTTCTAGAACAAATATTATATATTATGGAAAAATTATAGGAGAAGAACCAATACCTATGGAATCAACTCAAGGAAATATTATTATACCTATATTAAATAAACAACAAATTAGAAAAAGACTATCTAATATTAAAGAAATAGATAGAACAAAAATCGCTTATATTCATATATAAACTATTCAAATAATTTTAAAAAAGTACTTTTAGCGATTTAGACACATCAATAGAATTAGAAATTAGAGATGATCGTATAATTAATAATCAAGAAAGTATTATTGCAAAAAGAAAAGGAAATTTAATTGAAGGAAAAATAAAATTTGATATTAATATACAATTAGGATTAAGTCTAAAAGATAAAAATTTAAGTAATAGTATTACCGTACGATATAAATTATTAAGACAAAATTTTATGTTAAAAGGGAATCATCCATTTACTATTACATATCAAATAAATTATACATTAACAAATTCTCATCATAGTATTACATTTAAAACAGAAGATAAAATTTATATAGATAAACTATTTACACCTTAATTTCACTTGAATCACCAAATATGACTAATAATAGAATTTTTAATGAAACTAATTTTCAACGGATAATAACTACTCCATTAATAAAAAGAAATCCAATTATAGAACCTCCAATTTCAACTATAACAGGTAGATTTTCTATATCAGAGAATCAACCTACAACATATACTAATAGCCAAGATGAAAAATTAGAAGACATAAAACAAATGATTAAATCATTAAGTTTAAGAATATGACAAAATCATCTAGTAATCCTTTAAAATATTTTAAAACACTTGAAGGTTCATATCAAAATATAAAACCGTGCATACCAGATAAAGAAATGATTATAGAAATACCACAGAATTTACCACAAGGAACAATATATAATATTGGTCTTGATTCTGAAGAAGATAAATCAATAGGCGATAAGTTAAATATAATTAGTCAAAAATTAAATAATATTATAGAAATAGAAAGTTTACTTGTACTAAATTAAACAAATTCCTAGCTATTACAAAGTTTAACTCAACACAAAATATTACTTGAAAAATATTTAAAAATAAAAACTATTAAAGAAGATACAACCACTTGAGAAACCGCTTGAACAAAAACCACTCACTATTAAACCACCTTTTACATGGTAAAAATAAATAATGAGCAATAAAACTCAAATATATTGTAATTTCGATAATAAATATAAAGTCAATTTACTTAAAAAATTATGAAAAGATTTAGAAAATTCCACAAAACATTTAAATGAAAAAGAATCTGAAGTACAAGAACTAATTTCTAAAAACAAAAATTATATTGCATATCAATTAATTAAAATAGGAAGATTAAGAACTCAAATTAATCATTTTAAAATAGTAATAAAAAACATTAACAATTCAATTAATTTTCTTTCAGACGCCTTAATAATTTGTTAAAATGAATTCAAAAATACAAATTAATTCTTCAAAAGATAACATGCTTTGGACTAATATATTAAAAAACCATTGGAAAATAAATTCTAATATCTCTAATACCATTCAACATTTAGAAAAAACTTTATCATATGAACAAAACTATTTGATAAGATTACACTCGGAAGATGAAGAATATAGTAATCAATTAAAAAAGATATCTCGATTACAAGAAGGAATTAAGAAATACAAAAAATCACAAAATCGTAATTTAAAAACAATACGCAATGCTTCAACCATTCTAACAAACACAACTTGTTAATATGAAAACTTTGCACATATAGAAATTTATAAATCAACTCTAATGAGTAGAAGAAAAACAAATATTAATCCAAATAGTACCTTTTATTACAACTAAAATACAAGAAAAAGAACTAGTCTCATATATAGATACAGGAGCTACTTTATGTTTCGGAAGAAGAAAGATATTAAAAAATTGGGAAAAATTAGAAAAACCATTAAAAATTACAATTGCTGATAAATCAATTCACAAAATTTGGTTCGTAGGAAGAGACATAGATATAGTAATTGAAAAAGCACTATTTAAAACTCCAACTATATATCAACACGATTCGGGAATAGATTTAGTAATAGGAAATAATTTTCTTAAATTATATCAACCATTTATACAAACAAATGATCATATAAGTCTCAATCACCCAACAAAATGTATTATAAAAACTGCAATTATCAAACATTTTGATCTTATTAAAATAATCAAACAGGAAGTTGGCTTTCAACTACGCATATTACTAACATTCGCTAAAGAAATTGCTGAAAAAAAACTCGAAGAAGTATGTAGTGAAAACCCGTTAGATCATTCAAAAAATAGAAATAATCAAGAAATAATAATATTATTAAAAAACCCTAATGACGAAGTTAATATTCCAAACAAAATTCCATATAGTATCAAAGATGTTTCTGAATTTAAGCAAGAATGTACTGAATTACTAGAAAATGGAATCATTCGACCTAGCACAAGTCCTCATTCTGCACCTGCATTTTATGTAGAAAATAATAATGAAATAAAACGAGGAAAACGAAGAATGGTAATTAATTACAAGAAAATGAGCGATGCTACTATTGGAGACTCATACAAATTACCACGAAAAGAATATCTTTTAGAAAAAATAAAAGGAAATACACATTTTAGTACATTTGATATAAAATCCGGATATTGGCAACTACGCTTACATGAAAATACGAAACAACTAACTGCTTTTTCATGTCCTCCTCAGAAGCATTACGAATGGAATGTCCTTCCATTTGGTTTAAAGCAGGCACCAACAATATATCAACGATTCATGGATGAAACCTTAAATGGTTTAGATCATATTTGTCTTGCATATATTGATGATATAATTGTTTTTACAAAAGGAAATGAACAAACACACATCGACGCAGTTATCAAAGTTTTACAAAGAATCAAAGAAAAAGGTTTAGTTTTATCAAAAAAGAAATCAAAACTTTTTCAAACTACAGTTGAATATCTTGGTTTAAAAATTGGAGAAAATGACCAACTATCTTTAACAGACAACATACGAGAAAAATTAAATATGTTTCCTAATAAACTTGAAAATAGAAAACAAATACAACGATTTCTTGGTTGTTTAAATTATATTGCAGAACAAGGATTTTTAAAAAAACTTAGCAAAAGAAAGAAGAGCTTTACAAAAGAAAATATCAGAAAAAATATCTTGGTCTTGGACAAATACAGATACTATTTTAGTACAAAATATAAAAGAAAAAATTCAAGTTCTTCCTACCTTATATAATGCAAAGATCGACGATTTTCTAATTGTGGAAACAGATGTGTCACAAGACACTTGGGCAGGATGCCTAAAAGCAATCATACGTGGAAAAGTATTATTAGGATTAGATAGCGAGGGAAACCTCACATCTAACCCATCAAAAGTACACAATGATAAAGCATACATTGGTATGAAAATACCATCCGAAGTAAAACAATGATAAAGTATACAGTGATATGAAAATGTCACCAAAAGCATACACTGATACGGATATCACCTGAAGTATTAAAAACAGATAAATATGAGCACAAATTATGCAAGTATATATCGGGAACATTTTCCCAAACGGAGCAAAATTATAGCACACATGAACGAGAAACACTAGCATGTCTCAGAACATTGAAAAAATGGAAAGTCGACCTACTCCAAACCAGATTCGAGCTACGCACAGATTCCAAATATCTACTTGGCTTTTCGCGATATAAATTACAAGAAGATTATTGTCGTGGACGTTTAATCCGTTGGCAATTACAATTACATCAATTTCACCCATACCTCAAGTATATCAAAAGTGCCAACAACCATATAGCAGACACACTAACAAGAGAATGGAAGCCATCATAAAGGAACCCAGATAAGAAGCAACACTATTCATGGAAGACTAACACAAGAATTAAAAATATCTGTTTTTTTGGAGGCAATGACGTAAAAAGCCATTATTGAAGACATTATTGAAGACACATGTCCTTTCAATGTGGAAGGGATTATTATATTTTTAAGTATGTAAAGTGTCGGTAGAATTATTTGTATTTGTCGTTTGTGTTAAAATAGTGTCGGTAGGATGTAAGACCCTCCATAGTCTAGGGGTCTATATTGTAAATTATGTGTGTCGTTTTGCAATCAAACGATTGCAACCCAATTATGTAACCGGCTCCTTCGAGCCTATAAATAGGGCCTTCGCCCATATGAAATAAACAAGTTAAGTTTGAGTGTTTAAGACTTGAGTTGATCTCAATTGTCTTCTCTGTTGAAATAGTTGTTCTATTTTCGAATAGCAGAGCACTATCCAAACTATCCACATAACCATCCAATCATTCAACATAATCCATCGTTAATCCATCTCAACGCATCATTCAGGTATAATCTTATCCTAATATTCATTTATACGTCATGTTGTTAAATTCTACATGATATAGATTTATAAAGTCTTTTTGGCATCGGTTAGTTACTATTTTTCTTAATTAACAATTCCACCAACATATTCAACTTATGTTGATCTAAAACGACATGATTTACAACATCAAAAGAGTTTGCTGGTTCAACGTAATGACGAGATGATTTCTTCTTAATCCAACTTTTTATGAATTTCTTGTGGGGATTGCAGTGGGAAAACAGGGGCTGGGGGAGGCCATGCCCCCCCCCCCCTCCCCCCCCCCCCCCCGGTTTTGTGCTTCCTAATATGTATAAATTATTTATAAAAAATTATCCAACAGCCAATACATTGAGTCATTGAGTAATTAGGCCCCTCTCACCCTCTGTTTGAATCGTTAAAACAATTTAAATATTAACAAAAAATCTAAACCAATTAACAATGAAACATCCGAAAATCACTCCAAGAATTTAAAAGAGATATTGTTTGGAAAAAAGAATGTTAGGAAACTAAAACGTAAAAGCTGTAAAACACTATAAAATTAATACAAATTATACTCATATTACATAATTCTTATTTTATCTCAAAGAGTTTGAGAAAACCTAAAATTTACTCTGGCCGCTGGAGATAACGATGCCGCACAACTGCATCTTCTCCGATCTCCACTGGTTTCAATCCGACCGTTAGAAATAACGTCATCGCCATTCGCTCCTTGACCACGTTGCCAGATTGTTGATCCCTGATTTCCGTCGTGTTCTACCGATTAATGGCCTCCACCTCCCTCTTCGGTCTCCTTTCTACATGAGAGTAAAAACGGTATTTTTTTTCTATCTCTCTTTCTAGTTCTCTTTTCTCTTCTCCCACCAAACTATTGTTGAAACTATTATAGACCTTGTAGGACTTTGTAAAGTGTGAACTATGAATAGAACTATGGTATAGTCAGAAGGCTAGAAGGCTAGAAGTGTAGGACAACTATTATCCATTAATTAGAATTATTTATTACTTATTAATTGTTTGATTAAAAATTATATATTGTTGTTACCGTAAAAAATGAAATAAAAACTAGAACATTCAAATTATCTATCTGTTTATTAGTAGAAAGTAAAAGTCAAGAGTATTAAAATGTAGAATATTTATTTATATGGTGATATGATTATAAAGTATGGTTTTGCATAATTTGTGGTTTTGCATTTTGATTGAAAACTTAGTCTAAAAGATTAGTTTAAAAACAATTTTCCAAGACTTAAAAAAAATTGGATAGATTTCATTTTTATTAAAGAATATGACAATATTTTTTCTACTAGTTTTCTTGTTTATTGTCATAATTTTGAACAATTTTTTTTCTTGTCTATATTATTATGTTTTGAAATTTTGATTTCGGCCACCCTAATCTTACTCTTTGTGTTCCGCCCCTGGATGTGCATTTGTATTAACGTGCTACTTTTGCAAGTTTTCCACTATACATCGTGTTGGAAATTTAGTATAAATATTTATAATTTTCTACTAACTTTGGACATATATAAATATATACATATGTTGTATATATAACGAATTCTAAGTGAGTTTATGTTCTCCCCATGAGGACTTCGAAACGATATATTATATGTCGAAAATAGAGTATAAGTGAATGAGATATCGATAATGGGTATTTGAGAATAAGTTTAGCAAAAGAGAGGTATGTGGGAATGAGTCCCACATTGGTAGAGAGACCAAACTCAACAAAGTTTATAAGCTTCATTGCATGGAAGGCTTACAAGCTTGTGTCTATGGTTATGTTACAATTCCTACCCGCGCGCAGGGGGGGGGTTGAAAATCTTGGTTCCATAGACCAAAAACACCGAACTCGTGCATGAGCATGACCTGCAGACACGAATGCAGCTCCGAAAACTCGGGCGCGCGCTACCCTTATTTTTGAATTATATAACGGATGCATTGATTGCGTAATTAATGACATTTATTGCCATTAAACGCTCAATCAGTTAGTGATTTGTTTCCGTTTCACGAAGACCTTGTCTTCTCATTCAAACACACGGATGAAACTACTCTTCTTCTTCTTCTTCCTTCTCTGCACTCCTACTTCCGGCGATTCTTTCAGGCAAGTGGTGATATCCGGCAGTACACAATATTGTTTAGGTTGTTGTACCGTGGGAACAGACGGCGAATCTGTTTAAGGGAATCGAGTCCAACTCGAGCCTCAACCACATTGTTTGTATCTAATTTTTCTTTACAGGAACCTTTCAAGGACGAAAACGAAGACCTTATACTAACACATCGTAAGGCTTGTGCTAACTTTTGATATCCTTTTTCAAGATCTTGCTTACTTACCACAATTTTATGCATGCTTCTGTTGGCTTGGTACTTATGTAAGTTTTAGTTATTACAGTTTTGATGTGTATGTGCTTGCATGGTGTGTCCTCTTACACATATTTGATGATATGTTTGTGAGTATCCTTCTTTATAGATGCCATCTTAGTCGTTGATGCATTTATCAGGTTGTTCTGTTGTACCGAATATCTGGAACATACGAACAATCAAGTTTGTTTTGACCATATCATCATATTACGCCCGATCGAGGTCTAGTGATACTGATGTCTGAGCAATAGCCGAACCATTTACCATCTGACAGACAAGATCATGACGAGTACGGAAAATCGTTATAAAGTACTAAGGATGTAACGACCCAAAAATCAAGGGTAAAAATTTTATTTTTAATACAGCCAAAACATAGATATCATTTATTTAAAACATTCCAAAACATCGCTAATTAAAACATTTATCAGAGTTCATACCAAAATCATTCATTGCAGAAAACATGGGTGTGTACGTTGCGATCAAGCCGACCCCTTTCTTTTCCAAACCGATGATACCTGAAACAATAAACAAAATTGTAAGCACGAAGCTGACTGAGTTCCCCATAGCATACCCCACATGCAAGTATCACAAAACTGTAAGCCGACCCCTCGAGAACCCCCAGGGTCTTCCATGCAAATATCATAAAGACAACTAGCATACCAAATACCACACATTCAACTAGCATACCACATATAACTAATTGCCATGGGAACCCCCACATGGTCTTCACATAAATACCTAATGTACCAATAGCACATCCGCAATAATCATCACAACTAGATAAAATTTTCAGCCTTGGTTTCTTAGACCCATTGGTATGGTGAGGAGACTCACCTCACACTGCCGGAGTCCCATGGATAAAACTTTAGCTGTTGGTTGACAGATTCCTGAACTGTCAATCATCAAAACGACTCCTAATAGCCATTTGGGTTTCAATACATAACCATAAATCTACACTTAGGGTAAATGGACCATTTTACCCCTAACCTAGCTTGGTTCAAGACCAAGGCCCAAACTCATACTCTAAAGGCCCAAAAGCCAAATAATCAACCAAGGCCCACTTATGGCCCAATATTCCAAAGTGGGCCCAAACCTCTACATGGACTTATTTTAAGGCCCAACTAATTAGCCTAATTTCCCAAATTGGGCCTACGCCTTTCCAATGGGCCTTATCCTAAAGCCCAATAATTTACATAGTCCATAAATATGTTTCTAATTGGCCCATGAAGGCCCACAACAACTTAGTCCAATAAATTGCCCAACAAGAACCCAAACCCAATTAGGTTTTTTCACATAAAATGACGATTAGGGTTAAGTATTTCTTACTTAACCCATTAAGGACTTAATCCATCAAGGACTTAATACATTAAGGACTCAATCCATTAAGTCCATTACTCCACTAGACCAAACTTAGTCGTGCATAGTTCAAAATTCCAGACCAATGGTCCTACGCGGGTCCCGACAAATCCAAAATACATATTCCCAAAATTAGGGTTTTCTAAACCCTAACTAGGGTTTTCTAAACAATCACAAAACCAATTAATCCAATAGTTAAGTGTTTACATTAATTAAAGTCTAATCAAGTCGGGTACCACCCACTACCACCTCGGGGAGTCGTGGTTGTGTTTGGTTATAAGCATAACATCATTCATATGGTGTTCATGCAACCCTAATTGCTTTGATCTAGGTTTTTCTACTATGAACACAACATCATTGAATACCAAAGCAATGATCCTATGAACTAGCATATAACAATCAAATTGACATATAAACTAGGGTTTAGATCTTACCTTTCTTGTTATGTAGAACAATCACAATCCTTCTTGATCTTGACTTCTGAAAGCTTAGTGCCCCATGTGTTGCACCTCTAATGGAGTCACAAACTCTCTATGCAAAGGATGAAGTAGGAGAGAGGAGAATTTCAACCACTCAAGGGTTTCTTAATCCTTTGACGATATTTCCCTTATAATGGGGTCTATTTATAGCTGTGTGGGCTGCTAGGGTTTCATATAGAAACTGTAACATCCGGATTCCCAGGTATCTTATTTTATGTACTTTATATTGAATTTTGAGAGGGACTCGACGAGTGGACGCTGACACTCGCCGAGTGGACGCTGACACTCGCCGAGTGGACGCTGACACTCGCCGAGTGGGCTCGCGTATGTTCTGGTCTGGGTTAATGAAGGACTCGGTGAGTCCACGCTATTTAATGAAACCCTAATTTCTCGGGTTTGGGACCTATTTAAGGAGCCTTATAGCGACCATTTGCGGCTACCAGACCCTTGAGAGAAACCCTAATAGTGCTTGAGCGTTTGTGAGAGAGAAGAAGCCATTATTTGACCTTTGTGGGTTGGTTTTGCAAGAAAAAGTTGATTCCAGCTTGGAGGAGGCCAAGGAGGTTGCATATTTGTGGATTTCAAGCAGAGGGCATCATCTTTGAGGTAGCATATCGATCCTCTTTCTGTTTTGTTAAAGAATCCATGGATCTAGGGTTTTCTATACCCTTTGTTGGGATGATTTGTTCGGAATATGGTCCCTTATCATGTTTAGACTTCAGATTTGGATCCATAGTGGTCCAGAGAGCTTTATCCATCTTGCTTTATGATGAGTTAGGGAGGAAATGGACTTAGGATGTTGTATTTGGGGCTAATTCATCAAGTAGAGTTATTTGGGCATTGCATGAGTATCAAGATCGAACCTTTACGTGTTTATTGAGCTTGGGAAGGTCATATCTATGGATTAGAGGAACAGATCTAACAACAGAAGGTCATTTGAGTATGAGCATGGCGGCAACTCGCCGAGTCCATAAGTGGACTCGACGAGTCGAGTCGGGGTTGCCCCGCAATTCGTGTCAGGTGTAACTCGTTGAGTGGAAGGATGACTCGACGAGCCAAGAGAGGCTGAAAGGATTCAGAGAATCCGCATGGACTCGCCGAGTCGCCCATGTGCACTCGACGAGTCGAGTCAAAGTTTGACCGTTGACTTTTGTTGACTTTAGGGTTCTGGTCAAGACTAAATCAGGAAAGTTTAGGGTAGGGTAGAATGACCTTCTACCCAGTTTGTAGAGAAGTGACCATGAGAGAATTCTGATCAAGATGTTATTTGAATAATAGGAGGAGGCTAAGTCGGAATGTTGAGCACGAGAGTTTATCCGACTTCGTTGAGGTGAGTCTTCTCACTATACTGTACCTGTAAGGGTACTTATGTGTGACTGGAAGGTCGTATATGCTATGAGATGTATGATCTGTATGTTGTTATGTGATACGTATGTGTTATGAATGTTATGTATGTTATGGATCGGAAGGTCAAGAGGTTATGGACCGGAAGGTCAAGAGGTTACGGACCAGAAGGTCAATACGGGTAGGACCGTAAGGTGTACCGGAAATTGGGACGGGAGTCCCTGAGCTAGATGGATCGGAAGATCCTACAAGGTTGTGGCCTGGAAAGGCGTATGTGTGGTATGTGGTATTCTGGGAACTCACTAAGTATTTATGCCTACAGTTGTTGTGTTATGTGTTTTAGGTACTAGCGAGGATCGCGGGAAGGCGCCGACATGATCCGTACACACTTATAGACTTTTTGTCATTTAGATTCTGGGGACAAGTTTTTTTATGATACAGCGATACATTATGTTTTATGATTATCGTGTGAATGAAAGTACAATTTAAAAATGAAAAATTGTTTTGAAAATTTACGTCGTTACAAGTTGGTATCAGAGCCTTGGTTTCAGGGATTTGGGTGCATCTTCGGATAAACCTGAACTCAAACTGAGGAAATGAGAAATTTTTTCATAAAATAAACAATTTTTCTAAGAAAGTAAAAGATTTTGAGAAAAGCAGAAGGAAGCAGTGTGTATGATCAGTCAGCGCCCGAACGGTGATTTCCCAAAATACCCTTACATTATGTGTTATGAAATATAATATGATATGATATGCATTCTAGTGTTGGCTAGGTATTCATATTAGGACTAGAGTGGCCTGATTTTGTGATGCCTTAGCCTAGGAAGGATTTTGCTGCTATGTGATGCTTGAGAGCGAGTAGGTAGCAGTGAGGAGCTAATGAGAGGTCTATCGAAGGGTAGCCTATGCCAGTGAGATGTAGAGTACTTGTGATCTGGGATCCAAGGAGGAGGACTTAGGGTGAATACTGATGCGGTGTGGACGGTAGTATAGGGCCCGTACTACTGAAGACACTGGAGCAGTGCGCACTCTAAGTAAGAATCCTTTGGGTACTAAGGAACAAGTAGGGTTGAGTATCGAGTGCGAGTATGCTCGAGCGAGTCTCTGATATCTTTATGTTGTGTTACAGAGACATCATGGTTGGGACATACCATAGAACTGAGTCGGGCGGCATGAGTGACGAGGAGCTTTGTCAGATGATCCACGATGTGGTGGCGGCGGCGATCAGGGCCGAGATTCCGGAGATGTTTGGGTCTATCAAGACCACACTGATTGAGACTATCGATGAGCGGTACGCCGCGGTGACTGAGGCTGCTACTGCTGCAGCTACTGTAGCTGTGGCTGCTGCCAGCCCTCAAGGAGGTGACTCGTTTTTGTTTCGGGAGTTCAGCAACACGAAGCCACCCGAGTTTGATGGGACGCAGGATCCGATTGCTGCGATAAGATGGATTGCTGATATTGAGGGATGCTTCTACACGTGTTTATGTCCGGAGCATCTGAGGGTTCGGTTTGCGCTGAACCAGCTTCTCTTGGGAGCGAAGGACTGGTGGAAGTTCGTGACGGCAAGCTTCACTGTTGCAGAGATTTCAGAGGTGACTTGGGAGAGGTTCACCACCATGTTCTGAGATGAGTATGTTCCCACGGTGGAGAGGGAACGGTTGGTTCAGGAGTTCTTGACCCTCAAGTAGGGTACTGATTCGGTTACTGTGGTTACCAGGAAGTTTCATGAGAGTGCGATGTTCTGCCCTGAGCAGGTGTCTTCTGAGCAGGCACACACGAGCCGGTATTTGGGCGTTTTGAGGAGAGATATTCGTGAATTTATGTCGAAATCGACCTACCGGACATTTGCTGAGCTCCAAGCAAATGCCCGGAAGAAGGAGATTGAGTTGGAGACTCAGGCTAAGGAGGAGGCTGAGTCTCAGAGGATGGATCGGCGGCCAGCAGAGTCTCAGCCGGTAGCTAAGTGGGCCAAGTCTGCTGATATGAGATCTGGAGGCCAGAAGGGCCGCACTTGCGGAAAGTGCGGCAAGGGTCATGATGGGGTCTGTCGATCGGGTGCTTGCTACAAATGTGGCAAGGAGGGGCATATCGCCAAGGATTGCCCCAAGGGATTTATGGTTTGCTTTCATTGCAACCAGACTGGCCATCGGAAGGCCGAGTGCCCACAGTTACATCAGGGATCAGCACAGGGATCTGCAACTGCTGCTAGGGTTACCGAGGTTCGGCCAGTGAAGGCCGAGGCACCGAAGGCTCGCGGGAGAGCTTTCCAGTTGACAGTGGAGGAGGTCCGCGCAGCGCCCGATGTTGTGGCTGGTATGTATTCTTTATTTAGTTATGTTGAGTTGAGATATTGTGCTTATATGATGATATGCGTAGGTACTTTTCTTGTGAGTTCTGTACCTGCCTTAGTGTTATGCGACTCGGGTGCGAGTCGATCGTTTATGTCGATAGCGTTTAGTCGGCACATTAGTAGCAGACGAGAGGCGTTGAGTCAACCTCTGCATGTTTCCATAGCTGACGAGCAAGCAGTATATGCTACAGAGGTGATACGAGGATGTGTACTCGAGATCTTCGGTGTTGAGTTCCTGATAGATCTGGTCCCAATAGCGATGGGGGACGTGTGTGTCATAGTAGGCATGGATTGGTTGAGCCGATTTTGGGCTGTGATAGACTGCGAGCGACAGTTGGTGACGATACGAGACCCCAATGGGGGATTACATACGGTGTATGGCGAGGGTACCCGATGTGGGTCAGCGTTCTGTTTGGCTGCCAGAGCGAGACAGAGTTTACAACAAGGATGCAGCGGGTTTGTAGCCTATGTGATGGACGCACGAGAGGCCGCTGGGAGGCCAAGTTCGGTGGATGACGTGGCGATAGTGCGTGTGTTCCTGGATGTTTTTCCCGAGAAGTTGTCGGGTGTGCCTCCCGAGAGGCAGGTTGAGTTCCGCATTGATTTGGTTCCGGGAGCAGCGCCTATCGTGAAGGTGCCTTATCGCCTTGCGCCGCCAGAGATGTAGGAGTTATCATCGCAACTTCAGGAGCTGCTGGGGAAAGGGTTTATTCGACTGAGTAGCTTGCCTTGGGGAGCGTCGATCCTTTTTGTCAAGAACAAGGATGGTTCACATCGGATGTGTATTGATTACCAGGAGTTGAACAAGTTGACGGTCAAGAACCGTTATCCATTACCGAGGATCGAAGATTTGTTCGATCAGTTGCAGGGAGCGTCTTGGTTCTCCAAGATCGATATGAGGTCTGGATATCATCAGATGAGAGTGCGTGACGAAGATATCCAAAAGACGGCGTTCAGGACTCGTTATGGGCATTACGAGTTCGTGGTGATGCCTTTCGGGCTCACTAATGCACCGATTGCATTCATAGATCTCATGAACAGGGTGTGCAGGTTGATGTTGGATCGTTCAGTGATCATGTTCATTGATGATATATTGGTGTATTCGAGGACTAGAGAGTAGCATGAGGAGCATTTGAGGGAGATCCTCCGAATTCTGAGGTCGGAGAGGCTTTACGCCAAATTCTCCGAGTGTGATTTTTGGTTATGAGAGGTCCAGTTCCTAGCACACCTCGTCAACCAGGATGGGATATTGGTCGATCCGGCCAAGATTGAGGCGGTGATGAGTTGGGAGGTGCCGAGAACCCCTTCGGAGATCAGGAGTTTTCTAGGATTGGCAGGTTATTATCGAAGATTTATCAAGGATTTCTCCAGGATTGCTGTTCTGCTCACCAGGCTGACCCGGAAGGGTGTGGTTTTTAGTTGGGGCCTGGAGCAGAAGGCCTCATTCGAGACACTTCTCCAAAGATTATGCGAAGCCCCAGTGTAAGCTCTCCCGGAAAGGATGGAGGATTTTGTGGTGTATTGTGACGCATCGATATCGGGGTTGGGTGCAGTACTTATGCAGAGGGGGCATGTGATAGCGTATGCATCGAGGTAGCTGAAGCCTCATGAGTCGAAGTATCCCACCTACGATCTGGAGTTGGGGGCAGTGGTGTTTGCCCTCAAGATATGGCGTCACTATTTGTATGGGGTTCGATGTATCATATACACAGACCACAAGAGCCTGAAGTATTTGATGGATCAGCCCAATCTAAATATGTGTCAGAGAGATGGTTGGACGTGGTGAAGGATTATGATTGTGAGATCCTGTACCACCCGGGTAAAACTAATGTTGTAGCTGATGCACTGAACCGAAAGGGCGGAGAGTGCCCCAATTCAAGGCACTTGTATGTGATTGACAGTGATGACTCTGATGTTGGACACCATTCGGGAAGCTCAGGCTGAGGCCGTGAGACCGGAGAACTGCAAGATGGAGCGGGTGGTTGGACATGTACCTGGGTTTGTTACCGATAGTCGAGGGCTGATGACCTTTCAAGGTCGGATTTGGGTGCCGTATGTAGGCGGGGCACGTACCATTTTGATGGAGGAGGCGCATTGATCAAGGTTCTCGATCCATCCCAGGGCCACTAAGATGTATTTGGACCTGAAGAAAGATTATTGGTAGCCCTTTATGAAGAGGGATGTCACGTGGTTTGTCGAGAGGTGCTTGACTTGTCGCAAGGTTAAGGCCAAGCACCAGCTTCCGCATGACAAGTTGCAGCCGCTCGAGGTTCCCCAGTGGAAGCGGGAACAGATTTCCATGGATTTCATCACCAAATTGCCGAGGACCACAAGGGGTGTCGATGCAATTTGGGTGATCGTCGACCGGCTGACGAAAAGCGCGCATTTTCTTGCTATCAGTAAGAGCTATTCTACCGAGAGGTTGGCAGAGTTGTAAGTGACGGAGGTGGTGTCGCGTCATGGGGTACCGATCTCGATCGTGTAAAATCGAGATGTATGTTTCACTTCCAGGTTCTGGAAGAAGTTCCACGAGGAGTTGGGTACGAGGTTGCATTTCAGTACCGCCTACCACCCCCAGTCGGACGGACAGAGTGAGCGGACGATTCAGACGCTCGAGGACATGCTCCGAGCATGTGTGTTGGACTTCGGAGGAAGTTGGGACACGTATCTGCCGTTGGCTGAGCGAGTTTTCGTACAGCAACAACCACCATTCTAGTATTGGTATGCCTCCTTTCGAGTTGTTGTATGGGAGGAGGTGTCGAACTCCCATTTGCTGGGCAGAGGTAGGGCAACGTGTGATAGGTAGCACTGAGATAGTACTTCAGACGGCAGAGCAGATACAACAGGTTAGACAGAGGTTACTGACGGCTCAGAGTCGTCAGAAGAGTTATGCGGATCGGCGACGATTCGAGCTGGAGTTCTAGGTGGGGGACTTCGTACTCTTGAAAGTATCTCCTTGGAAATGAGTGATCCGATTCAGGAAGAGGGGCAAGCTGGGGCCCCGGTACATCGGTCCATTCAGGGTGACCGCAAGGGTGGGCAAGGTAGCATATCGGTTAGAGCTACCTGCGGAGTTGAGCTAGATTCATGATACCTTCCACGTGTCGCAGTTGAGGAAATGTATAGCCGACGAGTCGCCGGTGGTACCTTTGGAGGATATTCAGGTGGATGCGAGTCTGAATTATGCGGAGAGGCCAATCGCGATCCGGGATCGGATGATCAAGGTTCTGAGGAACAAGGATGTGTCACTGGTGCAGGTCCAGTGGCAACATCGGAAAGGATCTGAGCTGACCTGGGAGCCGGAGTTGGGGATGCGGGAGCAGCATCCAGAATTGTCTGCCGAGTAGGACTTCGAGGGCGAAGTCTGATTCTAGTGGGGGAGAATTGTAACATCCGGATTCCCAGGTTACTTATTTTATGTATTTTACATTGAATTTTGAGAGGGACTCGGCGAGTGGACGCTGAGACTCGCTGAGTGGGATCGCGCATGTTCTGGTCTGGGTTAATGAAGGACTCGGCGAGTCCATGCTGTTTAATGAAACCCTAATTTCTCAGGTTTATGAACTATTTAAGGACCCTTATAGCCACCATTTGCGGCTACCAGACCCTTGAGAGAAACCCTAATAGTGCTTGAGCGTTTGTGAGAGAGAAGAAGCAATTATTTAACCTTTGTGGGTTGGTTTTGCAAGAAGAAGTTGATTCCAACTTGGAGGAGGCCAAGGAGGTTGCATATTTGTGGATTTCAAGCAGAGGGCATCATCTTTGAGGTAGCATATCAATCCTCTTTCTGTTTTGTTAAAGAATCCATGGATCTAGGGTTTTCTATACCCTTTGTTGGGATGCTTTGTTGGGAATATGGTCCCATATCATGTTTAGACTTCAGATCTGGATCCATAGTGGTCCAGAGAGCTTTATCCATCTTGCTTTATGATGAGTTAGGGAAGAAATGGACTTAGGATGTTGTATTTGGGGCTAATTCATCAAGTAGAGTTATTTGGGCATTGTATGAGTATCAAGATCGAACCTTTACGTTATTATTGAGCTTGGGAAGGTCAGATCTATGGATTAGAGGAACAGATCTGACCTCAGAAGGTCATTTGAGTATGAGTATGGCGGCAACTCACCGAGTCCATAAGTGGACTCGACGAGTCAAGTCGGGGTTGCCCCGCGATTCGTGTCAGGTGTAACTCGTTGAGTGGAAGGATGACTCGACAAGCCAAGAGAGGCTGAAAGGATTCAGAGAACCCGCATGGACTCGCCGAGTCGCCTATGTGCACTCGACGAGTCGGGTCAAAGTTTGACCGTTGACTTTTGTTGACTTTAGGGTTCTGGTAAAGACTAAATCAGGAAAGTTCAGGGTAGGGTAGAATGACCTTCTACCCAGTTTGTAGAAAAGAGACCATGAGAGAATTCTGATCATGATGTTATTTGAATAATAGGAGGAGGCTAAGTCGGAACGTTGAGCACGAGAGTTTATCCGACTTCGTTGAGGTGAGTCTTCTCACTATACTGTACCTGGAAGGGTACTTATGTGTGACCGGAAGGTCTTATATGCTATGAGATGTATGAGGTATATGTTGTTCTGTGATACGATGTGTTGTGAATGTTATGTATGTTATGGACCGGAAGGTCAAGAGGTTATGGACCGGAAGATCAAGAGGTTACGGACTGGAAGTTCAATACGGGTAGGACCGTAAGGTCTACCGAAAATTGGGACGGAAGTCCCTGAGACACATGGATCGGAAGATCCTACAAGGTTGTAGCCTGGAAAGTCATATGTGTGGTATGTGGTATTCTGAGAACTCACTAAGCATTTATGCTTACAGTTGTTGTGTTATGTGTTTCAGGTAGTAGCGAGGATCGCGGGAAGGCTCTGGTATGATCCGTACACACTTATAGAGTTTTTGTCATTTAGATTCTGGGGACAAGTTTTGTTATGATACATCGATACATTATGTTTTTATGATTATCGTGTGAATGAAAGTATGATTTAAAAATGAAAAATTGTTTTGAAAAGTTACATCGTTACAGAAACCCTAATTCTATGCTTAGGCCTTATGCAATCCATGGAGCCCACCTAGAAAGCCCTTGGATGAAACCTTCTTGGAATCTCCATAGATTTCGTCCAATCCCTCTCCATTAGGAATCCATGGCCCAACTAGCAACTATAAGATAATTACACTATCAGTCCCCTTTATTTAATGAGTTTCTTTTGATCACCAAATTAATTTCTGATTAATGGTAATTAAATAATATGATTTACAAATAATATATTAAACTTGTAATATATTATTAAAACCATTTTTGAGTACCAATTTATTATTCGTAGAAGAAATTCTACTCTCTCTCTCCTCTTGTCATCCTATCACGTTGCATGAGTGAAGGCAACCCAAAAGGACCATGCTCATAATCAGGTCAAGTACATACCAAAATAGTTATGGGCTTAGACACCTAATCAACCAGTCTCTTACTTGGATAAGTCTAATAACTATTTTGCAAGTACGACTTCAGAACCTGATCAGTAAACTTAACTTTCAAAAGCCGTTGTCAACTCTGATCTTATCAGTAACACGTCCTTTAGATAAGGGATCATATATTCCTCCATTCTAGATATCGTATGAACTGAGACATCGATTTTAATCATACTCTCTGTTCATTTGTTGTTTCCATATTTTCGATTTAAGACGACTGACAACAGACTACAATTAAACACATCAACTTCGTCTAGGTTTGGCCAAGCGCTTACGGTCATATCACTAAATCATCGAGGGGCCCACAAATATCTCTTTTATCCCACATTGGGTAAAAGGAACAGATAAACTTCTACTCAAATGTTTGCTTGTACTTACTCATCAAATCACACATAACAATATGTTTTGTAAAACCAAGTTACTGGTGCATTTACATATTATAAATTTACAACCGACTTGTAAATTACAACTCACACGTCTCGGTTTCAAGAATATAAGATATTATTGTCTCACTAATCATCAGTGATAAAATCCATGAAATGGTTCAAGTGAACGTGGGTTTAATCCAATACTCAAATCTTATTTCAGGAGTACTCATGAACACTGCAACAGACTTTTGCTATGTCTAAAACGCTTTAGACAATCTACAGTCGCATTCATGACAATCTAGCTTTAATACCTACTTCCAAAGTATTTATCAACCGTGGATGGTTTGAATAATCTTATTATTCGGGAAGTCAAAATATGAAAAGTGAAACACAAGAATAATACTAATCCTATATGGCCCCAAACTTTTGAGTATAAATAAAACACCTTTATTTAATCACCATATTGATTACTCATTATTCATTGTATAATGTTTCGGATAATCAACATTTTACTTGAATTATAATAACAGTTGTCCCATGCTCCAAGCATGCACACTCTGGTTTCCTATGGTCCATACATTGTGAAATAGATCAATTGAACACATTTCCAATGATACTCATTTCACAACTCCTAATCCTTGTCATAAGTGTAAGAATACCAAATTCTTTCCACTATTAGAATACGTCAGATTCTAACATTTTATGCAACTATCCTTTCGTAATGTCACAGCACCATAGCCACCAAGACTTTGCCAAAGTGCTCTATTGGAAATTTTTACAAGGCAATTCCATAGGTATGAAGTCTCACATTCAACGTACATTCCTTTGAACATCCTTTTTGAATAAAAGTTTCTAATCTAGACATAGATTCTCAATATCTAACTCCCAATATGGAAACATTTCCATATTTTCCATAAGACAACTCATTATTAATATAATCATATCTAATCATAATAATGTCATTATGGTCCATTCGTTACTATACTTCCAACTGCCTATAAGTGACCAATCCTTGGCGAACCTTAGATTGTCCTTGACAGCTGTTTAATTATTTTAGTCATATCCGGTTATGGTGTTTTTTCCCCCTTAATGCCCTAGGAATTTGGAAAATTTAGAACGTTCGAATATTACAGCATATGCAATTGATCCTATACCCAAAGTGTATGTGACACGATTCATAATGAAAACATGATACTTTACCAGTTTCTTGCTATAATATTACCATATATAGAATTCTTTTAAGTTGAATCTTTTCAACATAACATCCACATATGTCCTTTGACTAAATTTAATCAGAATTTCTCGATCTAAGCTTTTAGATTTGAAACAAAGTATAATATTCTCTCCCTTAATTATAGCAAAACAACTTTTCAACCCCTGTAACTTTGCAAAGTGAAACTTTTGTTTTCTATAATTAATATTGCTAACTTGCAACATGTAAAATAATAATCATGCTCCCACTAATATGATAATTATATCCATACCAGCATAACATTTATGCTCCCACTAGCTTTGACACGTATTAAGAAAATAGTTGGACTTCTAGAAATCAATACTTATTGACTTCCAAAGTTCATATTTCTAATACGATATGCTTCGATAAGCCTTTAGCTAAGCTTCTCAAACTCATACACCTTTCCTTAGATAGCTCACATGTGTGTCTAAACTATTTCAAAACCTACAACAGTAAGTCCTGAGTATTCAGACTTATTTCCAATTCTCACAATTTGAACTATGAAGAGGGATGCCGTAATCATTAGCGAATTTGAGAATGCAAATATCACAATTGCCATCTCCTTAAAATCTCTCTTAGTGAAAGATTTTCATCACAATCATTTTAATGAAACGGAGAGAAACCTTATGACACTTAGATTTTATGATGTATGTGCTCTTATTCATGTGAATTTGTCATAACGATAATCATAAGATAATGTTTGTGATAAATCCAAACACTTATGGATAAAACTTGTTCATTCTTAATTTCTTTCCATCAAGGATCCCACCATTGCTTCCAAGGTATTGAGCAACTCACCCCTACCTATCAATGCACTTTCCATTGATCAGGGTGCCTTGCCTCTATGCAATCAATTGAGAACTCATAGAACTCACATGTATAGTTGATCAAACTGGAATGGCACAGAAAGAAGAATATGTCAGCACAATAGGTTACAAACCTCAAGTCGTGTGCTAGTGTTTAATAATAGGTTTACTCCTTGAAACTTTTCAAGATCATTTATAGTCCCAATAACCTCTTGGCATATAATATTCTCTTGTCAAGAAACATTTCTTGAAAAACAAATATTCAAGAGTTAGTGTGGATTCTTATCAAGACAAACACTACACACAATTGGTATTAGTTGGTCTTTGTCTTATCCAAGAAATCACAATTTACCAATTTCAAACATGCAAGAGTGAGAAAAACAAATTTCTACTCCACATTTGATAAGTGTGTTAGAACTTCTTAAGATGTGTCACTCAAATCACAATCTTGGAGTATGACTCTAAGACTTGATTTTGGAATGAAGTATGATTCACCTTTTGATTTAACCATTTCAACTATTTCTGATTCATCTTCTTAGCTGTACTAGTGCACTAAGGTGTCGTTAGAGGATCAATTATGATATGGTTTCATAATCAATAAGACGATCATAAAACTTGATACTAAAGTACTCTCCCATCTTTTTAGATTGGAGAAAGTTTTATCTTTCTGCCTAATTGATTCTTCTTATTCGTTCTGCCATTCATTGAAACTTTTCAATGATTCAGAATTATACTTAATCTTGTAAGCATAACAACATTTACTATACTTTTAGTAAATCATGACGAATAATCTTATTGTTTTTTGTGGCGGACTTGACCAGTGCACAACATTGTGTTCTAGTCCTTTAGTCCTTCACTTGAGTCACATACTTATGTGAACAAGGAATTAATCTTAATTTTCTAAGTACCAAGATTTCCATACATCACATGAATCAAATCATATGATTCCAAACTTTTGTCCAATTGAAAATTGGGCAATAGGAATCTTTCCTTACTTAGAAAATTACGACACTACCATAAATAACATAACTAATAATCACATCCACTTAATATTGCTTATAATAGAAACACACAAGCATTAATTTTCACAAATGACATTGCAAGGAGATATAAATAAGACAAAACTCAAACAAAAATTTATTTATAAAAAGGTGCGGAAAACTTGTACTTACAATGCAAATTCAAATGAAAACTACGCTATTACATATTCCTAAGCAATCTATCATAACTCTAAGTAGCAAATCAAAAATCTGATCATCGAATCATGTGATCGAAATCCATTTCTTCGCAGTCAGACTCAGCTGACTTCTCCCTTTAAGTTTCCTTTCCTACAATACATCAAAATGCAATCTTATCACATCATGTATTAAGAATCTAAAATAGAAAACTTAATAGAGTTAGATAGTGGATGTTACCTGAAGCAGAGTCGTACACTTTGACTCTCCCATCTCTTAGATCTCTCAGGTAGTTAGGGCAGCTTCGTAACCAATGCCCCTTCTTTTGGCAGTAAAAAAATATGGATTCATCTGGAATGGTGCATGACACTATCTTAGATTCAGCCTTTCTCTTGCGTAGAGAAAATTTTTATAGACTTCCTATGTTGCCATTTCCCATAGAAGGATGGGACATTGATTTACCAGACAAATTTTCTTGACCAGTGCGCCAAATCATCGTTTATTCAGCAAAATTAAGCAAATAAGTCAAATCAATAAGGGACATGTCGTCGTCTATCATATAGTACTCTCCAATGAACTCACTATATGATTCGGGAAGTGACTTAAGAACAAAGTCAATAGCCAACTTCCTTGAGACATTGACACCCAACATTCCCAATCTATCAATATGCAACTTCATATCCAAGACATGAGCACATACAGACTTTCCATCTTCGTATCTTTTTGCCAATAGGGCTTGAGTGACTTTGAAGTTTTAAAGTCCTCGAACACGTGGGTCAGGGAGAATTATTGGAGGAGGTGGAGGAATTGAAGTATGATTTCCATTTCCACAATCCAATCGTGGAAGACCATCTTCAAGTGGAAAACTTTTTCCAATGGATTCAGGAAGACCATAGTTGTTAGACTTTGACATCTACAAAATGGGAGAAATTCAAGTTAGTTGATTGAGTCCTTAATAAAATACCCAAATGAGATATTAAGGCTAGGACCTAACATAATATTCTACAACTTGGAAGAGGGATGTCGTAACCCAGTTGCAGAACATTTGAAGGTAGGTAAATGATGATTTACCAATTTCCACCATGAAAAACAAAAATCGAAAATTAGGTTTTAAATGAATTGAAACTCCTAGATCCTTTAAGATTCATTGAACTTTTCAATGGCATGTTTAAATCTCGATTGTACCCTTCAAGTTTGTGACTGGGATGTCGAGGATCACAAACAAGGTGTGGATAACCATGCAAATTAGCTTGGTACTCTCGAAGATGCATATCACCTAATCAATGTGTCAGTTAACCACACACGCTCCATTGATCTATGATAATCTATGAGCTACCCATTGCCATCCTTCATTGGTCCCATATTAGTGTGCCGGTTAACCACACACGCTCCACTAATGACCAACAAGGTGCAATGTGCAATTTCATGAAGTAGCACCAACTCCACATTTTTCCTAAAGTAACTAAGATTTGTGAATTTATAAAAGTCTTTAGTTACTTTGTATTTCATTATACTTATAATGGAAGGTTGTGTCCTATCCTACCCATTCGGCTAACGACCCTCCACTAGTCAAGCGTGCGGTGGGTAAGAGTGGATACTCAATGATGGTCATTTTACAGGCCGCTTCCTTAAACACCCCTTATAGACCAACTTCGTGAATAAGGCCTACTAACGGTAAGACTGCCATTTACTTATACATATATAATATTAAACTTTTAATTCTATATAGTATAAGGGTGTATTTTATACTCTTAAAATACTAGATGGTTTAATCTATTAATAAATTATACTTTTAATTTGATTAACCTTTAAACCATATTATTATGGATTCATTAATTTTCTCTTTTAATTAAACTTTTAATTAATTTAATAAAATGCACAAGGGTGTAATTTGAACTATTCAAAATACTAGGGGTTTTAGAATCTAATATTTCAAAATTAAAACTTTTTAATTAAATTTTAAATTCCAAAACTTGAGGAAAAATTTTGAAACTTTTCAAAACATTAGGGTTTAACTATTTAAATTTCAAAAACTAAAACTTTTTAAGTTCAAATTTAAATTATAAAACCTAAAGGGTGTAAATTGAGACTTTTCAAACTTTATTTGACTCATAATAATCCTATATTATCCATATTTAACCAAATCCATCAATTTTAATGAGGATAACCATTCCAAACTTAAAAAAATCAGATTTTGGCAAGAAAAAGGAGTTTTGGCAATTATCCTCAACAAAATCTGCTCAAAAAATCGAAAATTTCGGCAACAGACCCTTGGACTCGTCGAGTCCACTATGGAACTCGTCGAGTAGGACCTACTCGTTGAGTTCATACATGGACTCGGCGAGTCTGCTAGTCAGAAACCAAACAATTCGATTTTCAAGATATTTGGTGGTTCACGTTTGCATCTATTCACTAGAAAAACGACATAGGCTCTGATACCACTATTAGGTTATGAGCATAAAATCATTCCTATGGTGTTCATGCAACCCTAATTGCTTTGATCTAGGTTTTTCTACTATAAACACAACATCATTGAATACCAAAGTGATGATCCTATGAACTAGCATATAACAATCAAATTGACATATAAACTAGGGTTTAGATCTTACCTTTCTTGTTATGTAGTAATAACAATCACAATCCTCCTTGATCTTGACTTTTGAAAGCTTAGTGCCCCAAGTGTTGCACCTCTAATGGAGTCACAAACATTCTATGCAAAGGATGAAGTAGGAGAGAGGATAATTTTGACCATTCAAGGGTTTCTTAAGCCTTTGACGAAATTTCCCTTGTAATGGAGTCTATTTATAGTTGTGTGGGCTGCTAGGGTTTCATATATAAACCCTAATTCTCTGCCTAATCCTTAAGCAATCCATGGAGCCCACCTAGAAATCTCTTGGACGAAATCTTCTTGGACTCTCCATAGATTTGGTCCAATCCCTCTTTATTAGGAATCTATGGCCCACCTAGTAACTATCAAATAATTACATTATCAGTCCCCTTTATTTAATCAATTTCTTTTGAACACCAAATTAATTTTTGATCAATACTAATTAAATAATATGATTTCCTAATAATATATTAAACTTGTAATAGATTAATAAAACTATTTTAGAGTACCAATTTATTATTCATATAATAAATTTTACTCTCTCTTCTCTTGTCATCCTATCAAGTTGCATGAGTGAAGGCAACCCAAAAGGACCATGCTCAAAATCGGGTAAAGTACATACCAAAATAGTTATGGGCTTTTACACCTAATCCAACAGGTTGGCGGTGGTTCACGATGGTAGCCACCACCTAACGGTGGTGGTGGTTATGATCTTGGACCAATGCAACACCAAAAGCACTCCAAACGTCGAGCCAATCACACTCGAAAGCCCATAGCCACCCGAGATGGTGACTAGCAATGGCGGAACGGTGACAGCAGGTGGTGGTGATGAGTTTTCTTCGTTTTCATGGCCCTGAGAAAACCATACAACATTAGGATCATGAGCTACATCCCTACACACACTAATTTACGCGTGCAAACACCTCCTGATGGTGGTTGGTGGCAGCAGAAAAGGATGTTTTGGCGGTAGCCACCATGGTTGGCGGCCATGGTGGTTTTTCCTTGGGTTTTCTGGCCAATTAAACACCCACAAAGTCTTCACGATTCCAATTGCAACCTCAACTATTCAAGACGTAAGACCACAACTCCCAACCACTAACTAGGTAGTTGAGGACGCTCGAATAAGCAAAACAACAACCATTGGGCTGCCGGCGGTAGCAACCGACGTGCACGTCGTCGTATCACCGAGAATAGCGACATTTCCTGCAGCAATGTTGTGGTGGTGCTCGTCAGCGGGGCAGCAGGCGAAGCCTTGTCTGGTCAAAATAGCGAGAAAATGAGTGGTGGCGGCTGACAAACTCACGCATGGCCGCGGCTGAAGAGAATCCGTTAGGTTTAGGGTTTGTGCAAAGAAAGGAGGGGAGGGGGGGGGGGAAGGGTTACAGGGGTTAATCCCGTGTCTCATCCCAAACATTTGTCCATTATGCCAATATTAGACCCTCCACCCAAAATCTTTTTCAATTTAAATCCATAATTTACCCCTTTAGCACCTGTCTCCAAAAGTCCTTTCATAATAGGTCCCGAAATTACCAATCAGCCCCTAAGCCTTCAAATCCTTTAATTTTAAGTCCATTAATTACCAAACGCACCCTAACGTCTGAAATTCTTTTCAAATTAAATCCAGAACTTATACTTTTGACAACCAAAATCCAAAATTATATCATCCCTCGCAGGGCTCTCCAATCTGTAGATGAACGAGTTCCTTCACTATTCGACAATAATCCCTTGCGAATATAACACAACCTCAATCCTGAAATCCTGTCACACCCTAAAACCGGAACGGCGGAAACGTTCTGGGGTGGAGGACGTCATGTCAAGTATCACACCATATGCAGTATAGTAATCAAAGTACAACAACCATTGCATTAATAGTAATAATTTTACATAGGTTACATTCAACATTAACATCAACGTAGTTATAGGAAATAACATATAATGTAGCTCGGTACAAGGCTGTCTTCACAAAAGCTCCCGGAGTGTACCTGTCTACGGGTGACCTAAGAATACAAGTTATTTTGAAAGCGAGTATCAGCATTTTTAAATGCTGGTAAGTTCAAAAGTATTTAATGACATTGATATAAATACATGTTATCTTCAAAATAATCTCACAAAAGATGGTGGTTTAGAATTTACAGAGTATTAGAATTCCTTCCGGAAAATCCTATATTTTCTAATAAAAGTAGTCTTCTACCAAGACTCAATTGTTTTATGCTTAAACCAAGGAGTATCTCTATTAAAAGTAGTCTTCTACCAAGACCCATCTGTTTTATGTTTAAGAAACATTTCCCTTTAAAAGTACTATCCTTATCAAAATATGATTTCTACTTTAAGGAATATGTGAGAAGATCTTAACCACAAGTAATAGGGAAAATAATCTTTTTACCTCAGCAGTAACGCTGCTGGCTAAAAGTAAATAAAACATAGAGTTCATGTGGTATTGGATGAACAATACGCCTCAGAGAGTCTAAAAGAATGAAATACAGACTCCAGGAAGTATTAAGTGAACAATACGCCTCAGATAGTCTAAAAGAAAGAAATACAGACTCCAGGAAGTATTAAGTGAACAATACACCTCAGAGAGTCTAATAGAATGAAATACAGACTCCAGGAAGTATTAAGTGAACAATACGCCTCAGAGAGTCTAAAAGAATGAAATACAGACTCCAGGAAGTATTAAGTGAACAATACGCCTCGGAGAGTCTGAAAGAATGAAATACAGACTCTAGGAAGTATTAAATGAACAATACGCCTCGGAAAGTCTAAATGCATGAAACTAATTACCTTAAAGCCTTAAATTATAAGGTAAATGTAAAGATACTCGTAACCATACTTATTGACAATCGAATACTTGACGACCTGCTGGCGTCGGAATGAATGTGACATTTGTCACCCCTTGGCTTGGTCGGCCGGGACTGTAGCTAGCACTCAGTATGTGGGAGTGTCTGTCCCGTATAGATCTATACACATAATGCCCGCTCTCCCTCCAGGAGACTCTGGTTACCAACTCGACAATGGTGAAATCTGCGTCGTGAGGATGTATCTCGTGTTTTGATTTCTATATAACCTTTCTTTCTACTAAAAAGTATATGTTTTTAGAATATAGATATGACTATGTTCTCCTTCATGAATGTTATGGTTGGTTTCTAAACTATACCTATTATAGTTTACTTGAGACATTATCTAGATGCCTTTGCTACCAAAAGGTGATGAATTGCTTGATCGAACTTTTATGACTATATATGTATACATAATATATAACTAATATTTAAACGACCTTCGGACGGATAACCATTACTCTAAATCCACATCCAAACAAGGAAAAGGAATTAAAGCGAGTTAGCCTTCCTAAGTCCTTTGAACATTACTTATATAACTATACATATACAGGCATGCATTTGACAATAAAAAAGTATAAAAAGAAGTTTATGGTAAAACCTTTGAAAAAGCTTTATTAATCTAAAAAGGCATTTTTATACTTTAAAAGAGATTTGAAAACAAGATTAGACAACCTTTAGCTGGATAAAACAGTTCAACATGCAAAAATCTATTTACTATACAGTTATTACTCACATGTGATTGATATAATAACCCTATAGTTCAACTTGTATCCCCCCATAAAAGCATTTAAAATCATTTAAAAGGTTAATTCAGGGGTACGAACTCACCTAAAGTGAGTAACTCTTAAGAAAAGTTGATATAGGATCACTGGATGTCGAATGAAGTCGTGAGCACCGACGGATCCTAGTTTAACATGTAATAACATATATATGAATATAATTAGGGTATATAACCACTAATAGACACATGGAAACACTTTAGGGACATGAAAACACTTAGAAATAAATGTTACAAACACCTATTGAAGTCCCTAAATGAGTGTAGGGCATTGGATTTGAGTGTAAGGCCACCAAACTAAACCTTTGTGAGCGTGCGGCCAGGTGTGCGGCCAGAGTGTGCGGTCGTACACTCCCACTCAAACGTGCCCGAATCGATTTTCCAAGGCTTGTGGATGATCCTAAGAAGGTGTTTTGGGTCGTTGCTATGCTTAAAGGAGTGTTTAGGTCCATTTTTAGGGCCAAAGAGGTGTGTGCGGTCACACATGATGTGTGTGCGGCCGTACACCTTCAACGGGTGAAGAACACGATGAACACTATGAGTTTTAGGTTAGATTTAGGTGTCTTACCAATATAGTAAGCTGAATGGAGGAGTACTTCACGTTTTTGAGGCCCTTAGTGTGTTCCTGGATAACGATTCTAGAGAGAGAAAGTTCCAGCTTTGAAGGAGTGGGAGAAAGGGGTGTAAGGTGGGATACGTATTCAATATATAGGGTCGAGTGTGAGGATGGAGGGTGTGTGTGGCTGGGTGTGTGGCCGCACACACCTTCTTTGGTGTGTTTGGCCCGATTTTGTGATGCTACACACTTTCAAGCCCTTCCTAAGAATCATATCCAGGTTATACTAAGCCTAGAACACTCGTATAGACCCCTAATTTCGTTATAAGATAGCAAAATGAAGGCTAACTCTTATAATAATGAAAAACATACAAGTTAGAAATTTCGGGTTGTCACATCATCCCCCCGTTAGAGGGAATTTCGTCCCGAAATTAGAATCTTAACTAATACTCAAGGATAGGTGCAAATATGTGGATACTTCATGCTCTATCCGATCTGCCCATTCCCTTGGGGAAATCAGATCTATACTGAGTCCTAACGAACATTCGCTACGAAGTATGGCTTTTCCTCTGACCCCTATGCTACACGGGATAAGGTTTCATTAGTTTCCTTTACCGAGCAGGATTTTGCCTGTTTCCCTTAACGAGTGTTATTCTGGTATTTATGGATCTAGTCGAGAAAATGATGGGAGTTTTGTCTGGTACTACTGATTCCTTCGCTGAGACGTGAATAGGTTAGGTCGAATTTATGGAATCCCTAAAGCAGTTGGGGTCTGACGGATGTTGGACCAATTCTTATGAAGAATCTCTGATGGTCCTAAGTTCTTTGGGAGAGTAGAACGTTCCGTACCCAAAACATAATGTACTTCCATGGTGAGATCATCACTTGGCGTGATCACCATTTTGAAGCTCCAAAATTTTTCTTTTACTGGGGTGTGGTTCTCCGAGTTGGTTCTTAGAAGGCTCAGGCCGTCTTCGGAATCTCTTTCGGAGGTTTTTTCGGATCATGGGAGGTATTGGCTATATACTGGTATCTATTGGTTACGTGGCATCTATCTCGACCTAGTGCAAAATGGACCTAGACTTCTAACTCTTAAGGTGTTTTAACGGAAACTCTCAAAGTCGATGTGATAGGGGAGTTTTACCAGACGATTGCTTAGAAAATTTAAATTTTCATTATCATCTTTAAAAGATGCTTTCACAGCATGATTCCCTAATTGGAAAGAATCATGCTCTTACTCGCTTCGCTGTTTCAAGGATAGCAGTCTCAGATCAGGGCTAACTTAGCCCTTAGAGATTGTCTGAAGTGCTGGACTATTTCAGGAAGTGGTTCTACTATTTCTTTAGGGATAGTATTCCTTGGAACACCTAGTAGTCCAACAAATCTCTAATACATGCCCTATACTCAATTGAGTTGGCTCCCTCCAGTTTGTAGGAAGCGCTGGTTCTTGTACAACCCATCGACTAACACCTAGACTGGTGTTGAGTCTAAAATCTCTTTATGATTTGGGTTATAAGGCTTAACGCAACATACCATTTTACTTTATTCAAGTATTCTTGGTTGTAGAGGTGGTCCTGTGGTTCTTAGCATTCTAGTATTCACTTCGATGAATGCGGTCGATCGTCTATAGGGTGATGGTGGCTTTACTTGCATGAAAAGGTGGTGAGTCCTAGGCACCTCTCGTCTGTAACTGGATGGACGAAGTGCCTGAGTAGTGCGAGTATCCCTTGCAACTACTCTTCCGGTGTTTCAGAGTTTCCTCGATCAAGATTAAGTCTAGAGAGTATAGGGTTCCGTCACTTGGAACTTCTAATTTCCTCATCCACTCTTCTCAGAGTTTAACCTATCATAGCTTCCGGTTGCCGGGATTTCTGCTGAGATGCTTATTTCGTGGGATTAAGCATGAATGGATGGTCTTAGTCAATGTCCTTGACTCTTATGACTTGAGTTACTTTGCTAACCGAGGGTGTTAGCTACTATGTTGGCCTGACCGAGATGACAACAAATTTCTAATTTGTGGTCATTTTAGTAGCTCACCCCGCAGTGGTTCTCTTGACTCCAACTCCTTTTGTATGGGATAGGATGAAGGGACTTATTATAATGTTCGTGGTCGACCTCATACTCGGCTTAATCACCAATACCCGGTGTATGCAAGTCGTATATAATTGAGATTTGACAGGATGTTCAGATGTGTGGCTCCACTCCAGACCCACAACCAAACGAGGAACAGGGAGTAGGGAGGAGGCACACATCTTAAATTTTATTGATCTAAATTATATACCACTCTAATGCATATACTCAGTAGTAGTAAGTTAATCCCATGAGTTCTCTCTCTTGATTCGCGAATCTGATTGTGCGATGTGGGCAGCCTTTCTGGGGGAATCTATTGAGTAGGTTTCAGGCGGTTATTGTCTTCCGGAGAATCTGCGGTGTCTTTCACTTCTGGATTTAATGTTTATGGAGGGGTTGGTTAACAGCTCATGGTACCCTTCTCCTGGGTACTTCGGAAGGCTTGGATAAGAGAGACGACTGACGGTTCGCCTTAGGTTTTCTTATTAGTTTCAGAAGAATCTTTATTTGACGCATAGGCTATGGTGAAAGTTCTCTTTACACAACACTAGGAATTTTCACATGGCCGTATCAAGTCGAACCATGATTGACGACACTGTCGAATTTAACAAACATCAACACGATATGGAATGAAGATCGATAGGACCATGTGCTGACAGAGCACACAAGTTCTTAGCGTCTCGGGTTTCATCCATGGTATCATAGTCGCGGACACTTGGACCGATAGAATTGACGCGGAACTCTAGGGGGTCCTGATGTTTTGGAATTATGTACTTTTCATGAATGGATTTCTCACGAGGCCTCTCTATACTCGCCTAGTATACACTAGTCATGCATAATCAAGATTACAAGGACTGTTGACTGAGCGACTCCACCCTAAATCCACAACCAAACGAGGAACAGAAGATAAGGCAACATCACTCACTCGAGGTCTATCAATCTTAATTATAAATGGCCTTAACGCTTACTCTAAGTCATCATATCTTTACCTGATGGGTTTTTAAGTGTTACAACAGTGTTACGACTTTCGCCTTATCGAGGGAGTAATTACAATTAGAATTTATTATTTTAAGTTTTCTACTAGCTACTTAAGGTTGAGAGGCATACCAAAATTTTACCGGGTTCTTTGATGCTTCCCTTAGGCATTAGGGTTAGACTCCTCCTGCGCCTTTGTCATTTCTTTCAGGTGGGCAGTCCCTCTTGAGGTGTCCAATTTCACCACATAGGTGGCATACTGGAATGGTCCTGATATGTGCATAATTAGTTCATATTAAGTATACATTTTTATTCATTTATTAGCTAAATTATTGCATTTTATGGACAAAAGGTACTTAAAAGTGTTTGAATTATGTTTTCAGTCCAAAAATGAAGCTCGGAAGCGAAAGGAAGCGGGAGAAACGGTTAGAAGTTCGAGAATGGAACAAAGAAGAAAAACATTGGAAAAAGCCCCTACTCGGCGAGTAGGGCCGACTAGTCGGCGAGTCCGATCGAAGAATCGAGAAGATAAAGACTCGGGATCCTAGAGAGTTATCACAATACGTGGAATGTGAGATGGACTCGATGAGTCGCCACCTGACTCGACGAGTCAATTCATATATATATATAAAGATAACTTCACAGAACGATAGAGGGGAATTCTGGGACGATTCAGAAAAGCTTTGTTGCGAATAAGAAGTCAGAAAAACCCTAGAAGACAAAGTCATCAGCTAGAATTCAATCCCGAAGGAGAATTGAGGCAAATTTCATCATTCTACTTAATCTTTCGTTTATCATTATGGTTAAACAATTTGATTATGTTTGTTTACTGTTATCTACTTCAATTATGAGCTAAAACCTTTAGACTTCTGTTTGGGGATACAAAGTTGACAATATGGTTTGTTTGATTGGTAGGATTAATTCTAAAGTTGGTGAATTTTTGTTATTTTAGCTTGCTAAAGAACCTTGTGTGTGAATAATAATTAATTTTCTGTTAATAGGAAGATAATTGATTAACATGAACATCTATTGATTATTAACCTCATATGCTATGTGATCACTATGCCATATGTCTAGGATTAATGAATATGAAACTAGAATTAATAAGAAAATTGAGTAAATTCATGTGCAAGCTTGTGAGATGATCATCAAACAAGAAGTTAATTAAAAGAATAAATTAGTTAACTATGCAAGTCTAACTTAACCCGAATAATTAATCTAGTAAATTTAATTAAATTAGACAAATAGCCATTGTTTAAGTTAGTTTATTTGCTAAGGATTAGTGTAGTGAATGTGAATCTAATCACTTGAATCGGTAACCAACGAAAGAATTAATCCATTGCACCATTACCTTGAAATCAACCATAGAATCAATTAAGTTGAACTAAACAGAAGTTCCCTTCCATTTATTGAATCTAGTTAGTAGTTTGTTTTCTAGTTTTTAAGTAAGTAATAGTTAGTAAGTTTCTAGTCTTGTAAAACTAGATAAAACCCCTACTTATTAATTAACTTAGATAAAATTAGTTTTCAGTTTTAATTTTCCGTTCCCTATGATCGATACCCTGCTGATTTAACTATACCACAATTGATAGGTTCACTGCCTTTTGTGTGTTATTTGATAATTAAAAGTAGGTTTAAAACTAAGTGAGTTTGCACATATCAAGTTTTTGGTGCCGTTGTCGGGGAACGGTTCTAAAATTAGCATTAAATTCTAGTTTAATCGATCCTTTGTGTGAGATTTATCTTGCACAATGTTATTTAAAAAGTAATTCAGTAAGTAGAATTAGTTTCAATAAAATTCCGTTTTTAGAATTAGCGTTAAATTTTTTTGGGTTTTCCCTTGACCTCGCCGAGTGCATTCGGGCAGACTCGGCGAGTACATCGCTATTTCAGCTTTAATTTTTATTTTGTTTTTTGTTCTTTTTATGCGTTTTTTGTTTTGTTTACAGTTGTTTGATGACCCGAGGATCTGATACACCTCTAGTCCCTCCTTTTGAAGACCCGGAGTCCGCACTAAGAAGGAGCAAAGGCAAAACCGTTGGAGAATCCACTTCTTCAAAGAACTCACCACTCAAAAACTTAAAGTCCATTTTCAGCAAGAAGAGGAGCAGAAAAACAGGAGCATCCAGTGCCTCGTTGACAATTGAAGACCCAATTCAAGATGATATCGAGTACGAGACCGAGAAAGAAGAAGAACCCACATACGGGCACGACTCCGGATTGGAAGACGATTTAGCTATCACTATAGCTAATATAGATGAAATCCCCATGGGGGAATGGAAGAAGAGGATGCGCGATGACACCGGGCCGGGACTTGTGCAGCCCGCAATTCCCACGACCGCTACTTTCGAACTAAAAGGCCATATTCTCGCTCAACTCAAGGAAATTCCTTTTTACGGGACGGAGCACGAAGACGCCTACAAGCACTTGGACGAAGTAAATGATGTGGCCGACTACTTCAATGTACCGAATGTTCCACGCGAGACCCAGCTTCTTCGCATGCTTCCAGTCACGTTTAAAGGGGATGCAAAAGACTGGCTAAAGTCACTTCCTCCCGGATCGGTCACCACATGGGCCAAAATGAAAGAAGAATTCATAGATCATTTTTTCCCGCCTTCCAAAATAGCCAAGCTAAAGAAAGCCATTGCCAACTTCGAACAACAACCCGGAGAATCTCTTTATGAAGCTTGGGAAAGGTACAAGAGCTTGCTTAGAAATTGCCCACACCATGACCTTAATAGCCAACAAGAGGTCTCCATTTTCTATGATGGAGTCAATGTAACGACAAGGCAATTGCTCGATTCCCAAGGCCCGCTCACGAAGAAGGCGCCCCCGGTAATTAAGGAGTTAATCGAAGAATTCTCTAAGCACTCTAGAGAATACCACAATCCAAGAAACGAAGTAAGTCGGGGAGTAGTGAACTCGACAAATGATAGCATGGCGGCGGTGATAGCTAAGCTTGATAGTCTTGATAGAAGAATGACAAAAATGGATCAAACAATCCATGCTATTAGGGTGGGATGTGAAAATTGTAGAGGGCCCCATCTCACAAAGGATTGTGATTGGATGAGAATGGAAATAAGAAAACTCAAGTCTTCTATTCAAGTGGTGATCGATACGACGAAAATTGGCGAAAACCTAAGAAGGAGTGGCTCCCATACGAAGAGTATAAGAAGGAAAAGGAGGAAAAATACAAGAAGAAGGAGAGGGGACTATATCAAAAGGAAGAACTGGTAGAAAAGAAACCCGATTTAGAAGAATTATTCACTAGATTCATAGCCGCATCCGAAAAGAGACACAATGATCACGATGCTGCAATACACGAGACCAAAAATATGCTAAGGAATCAACAGACATCCATTCTCAACATTGAGAAACAGCTGGGACAGCTTGCGCATCAAGTGAATAACAGAAGACCGGGTCAACTTCCAAGTAACACCAAACCCAATCCAAGAATGGAGAATGTTAGTGCAATAACCTCCAACAAGGAAGAAATATTCACAGATGCACTGAGAATCTCCAAGAGGAAGGCAGAAAAGGAAGAAGAAGAGGATCCAACAAAACCCGATCCAACTCGCCGAGTCACTCTATTGGACTCGACGAGTCCAAGCGTAAATGACAAAATTGTCAGTCTCTTAAAGCCATATAATCCTCCTCTACCATACCCAATCAAAGCCATGCCTGCGGAAAAAGTTGAAGCATATAGATCCTTCATGAGGCATGTTAAAGCCCTACAAGTTAATGTGCCATTTGTGGAAACGATGCTCCAGACACCCAAATACTTCAACTTGCTAAATGGTCTTTTTGCTGCTAGGAAAGATTTGGCTGAAGTCGCGGAGATACTATTGAGTGAGCTACCCGAAAAGAAGGGCGATCCGGGGAATATTATAATTTCGTGCCAGTTTGGTAATGAAGTTGTCACTCAAGCATTGACCGACTCGGGAGCAAGCATCAATCTGATGCCTTTCTCTTTCTTTAAGAGGTTGAATTTACCGGAGCCAAGACCGGTAAATATGAAGATCCATTTGGCAGACAAGACAATAATTCATCCACAAGGCGTTTGTGAAGATCTCCTTATTAAAGTCGACAAGTTTATATTTCCGGTAGACTTCATGGTTGTTGATATGGAAGAAGACCCCGAAATTCCAATTATTTTGGGGAGGTCATTTCTAAACACCGCTTGTGCTTTAATTGATGTATGTGAGTCTACACTAACATTGAGGGTGGGTGACGAGTCCGTAACATTTAAAACTATACCAGAAGCCAAAAAAGAAGAGGAAAGACAAGAAAAGATCTCACTTATCCATTTGGATGATGAGATATTACAAAAAGAACTTGCACTTTTGCAAAAAGAAGATCCAAGCAAGTTTCTGCTACATTCTGGAGAGGATGGAGATGTTAACAAGGACTTAGAGGAGTTAGAAAAGCTACTGGAAGGAGCCGACTCAGAAAACACCCAAGAAATGATGGAATACGATACGACTCGCCAAGTCACTTTACTGGACTCGACGAGTCCAATCGAATTTGATAACAACTTGGACGATTTAGATCTGCTTGTTGCTAGTTCTCTGCATATTCTGGATTTGGATATTTTCATGATTCTTTAGAAGAACAAACAGTAGGAGGAGAAATGGAAACGGAAGTTCAACACGCCAAGGTAGCATGTCTTGATTCAATCCCGCTTGAAGATGGGGTGAGCACAGAAAAAGAGGAGGAGGCAAAGGAAAGGAAGGTGGAAGCTGATCAACCATTCATTACCAAACCTAGAGCACAAACTTTCACAAAATACGAAGTAATTAAGTTTAAAGAAAAGGAGGTGCAAGAGAAGGTGAAAAAGAATGGGGTGAAGAAGAAGAAGAGAAAAAGGGAAGCCCAAGCAGCTGAGGATGATGCTATGAAAAAGAAGAGAGATGAATTAAAAAGGGCTTATAAAAAGAAAATTCACGCTTACAAGACAAAGTACAAACCACAAAAGATTAGGCGTGCATTCCCGATACTGGAAGATGACGAGACGTAGATGGGAAGGAGTCCAGCTAACGACTCCTTAAAAAGAAGCGCTTGGCGGGAGGCAACCCGTTATTTAGAGTTTGCTTTCTTTTACCTTTTTAGTTTTGTTTGGATTTTTTATTCGTTTTTAGAATTTTAATCTTCCAATTCGTCGGACATGTCTGATTGAGAGCGTGCATGGGCTAAGTGTGGGGTGAAATGATTTTTTTTAAATAAATGACAAAATTTTGGAAATTTTGAATTGTTTGGAAGAGACTCGACGAGTCTGACCATGAATCGACGAGTCCATATAGATTTCAGAAAAAATGGCATCGCGACCAGACTCGCCGAGTTTGACTCTGACTCGATGAGTCGGTATTATTCACAGAAAAAAAAATAACAATAAGAATTACTTTTACAACCGGTAACTAGGGTTTTAACCCTAATGAATCAGTTTCTTTCTCACAACACACTCGCCGTGCGCCTATCTCCAACCTTTTCTCTCAAGCATTCAAGTGTTCTTCCATTGTTTTTCAAATTTCTCAAGTTTCATCACAAAAGGTAATAAATTTCTTCTTCTTTTCTGTTAAAAGCATGCTTCTAAGATTATCCATGATGGAAATTTCATAGAAAAACCCGATTTTGAAAAATAGTAGATTTCTAGGGTTTCGATTTTTCATGAATTATGTTGTTTTGCATGCGTATTCTTGCCTAATACCTTATAAAAATGTGCCTAGACAAAACCCTTGAAGTAATTTTGAGATTTTATGGTCCAATTTAGACCGACCCGCCGACTGACTCGTGCAGTTCTTGCGACTCGCCGAGTCGTCCATGGACTCGACGAGTCGAGTCGGGGAACACGTGCATGACTTCTTTTAATCTATGTTTCTGGGTTTTGTATCTTTGTTTTGCAGAAATAATGTTTAACAGGGGGAAAAGGTCTAGTGGACACCAAGGGAACTTTCCTTGGTTGAATTTCCCACAAATTGAGTCCGCATCAACGATGCGGAAGTGGAAGAAGAAGTTGGCCGACATAAGGAAGAAAGAGATTTACGTGCCCAATAGGATAGATTGGGATTGGTTGCAAAATGTACGTTATGAAGAGGAGTTAGCTCCTTATCTTTTAAAGGAGTTTACCCACGAAGGAGAAACGATGATTTGTGAGGGGTGGAGCCGGGTCTTTCGAATTCAAGAGTCGGTGTATTTGGAGCTATGCCTAGAGTTCTTCTCCACGGTATCTTTCACGGGGGGAGTGGATTGTTATCACCCAACAAATTTTAGTTTTTGCCTTGGGGGTGAATTTCATCAATGTTCTGTGCTCGACCTTGCCTGTCGATTGGGAATTTATGACCAGCCCTTGGTCTCAACAGCTGTCTTTCGGGCCTTTTTGGAGCAATCCCACATGGTGTTTCCCGATGGAGTGACGAGCACGGGTTGGTGGAACACGATTGCCAACAAAGTTTATATCCCGAAATCGGAACAAGAGGGGAGCATTCGATCGCCTACACACCGCCTTATTCATCGTCTCATTTCATCCACTATTAACCAAAGGAAGGATGATGACAAGGTTTCTAACCTTGATGTCTTCTATTTATGGAGCATCATCATACCCGACATTTTTTGCAATATTCCTTGGTGTTTGGCTTCATATCTATCGGAGGGTGCGGTCAAGGATTGCAAAACTTCTCGAATTAATGGTGGTATGTTTGTCACCCGGCTAGCCAACTCGTTTGGGTTGATGACCCGTGGTGCATGGAACTTTATGACGATGATTCCCACACCTCCATTCAATCCAATTCTTTTCCGGCGGGCCAGGATTATTGAAGACTATGGTGGTGGTCATTATGCTATTCCGCATGATAATCCGGTAGTTGGTCCCGAAGCATCGGGAAGGAGGGTCCGATCGAGGAGGGAGCGGGATGTGGAGGACGAGCCGCCGGTGATTCCGGTTAATAATGAAGAAGTACCAATGGATTGGTACAACGTGGAGATGAGGCAGTTACAAGATTAAATGGCGCGGGGCATCAATTTTAGTAATCAATCACATATCCAGCTTTTCGACCACTTCAACATTCCGCATATCGATGGTGGTAACTTTCCGTATATTCCATCGTGGGAAGAGGTGATTAGTGCAAGAAGGAGTGGTGCGGGAGGAAGTGGAGCAGCATCGGATCATGACGAGGTGGAGGATTAATTTCTTTGCGTTTTTATTAAACAATTTTCAATTTTTATTGTTTGTTTTTAATTGGTTTGTTTGAATGTGTTAAGACTTTTTTACTGTTTTGCTTAATGTGTGATTGCCTTGATTATTTTTCAGAATTGAATTAGGAATGCTTGCATAGGAGGGTTTGAGTTATAGAGTCAAGAGGATTATAAGAGTGATAGAGAGTCAAGAAAAGGAAGCATTAGAGTCAAAGTATCGAGTCCGGTCCTTAGGGACATGAGCGAGTGAGTTCAAAAGTGAGGAAAAATTTTGAAGATTTATTGGAGGCTGGAATAAATGTAGAATGTCATTTTTTTCGTCCAGCGGTCTACTCATCGATTGCAATAAACTGACTCGACGAGTCGCCATGTAATCTCACATCTTCGAAGATGTTCGCGATGCTACTCGACGAGTCGTTCAGTTTGATACAAAAAGGGCTGCTGATTTGATGCTGATAAGAGTACCACTTGACCATTTATTCTTTCCATATTGATTCTTGAAGATCTTACACTGTTTTTCCCCGTATTTGGAGCGACCCACACGACACTTGACACTCAAGACATGGATGAGTTGTACCCATGTCTAAAGTCAATTGAAGTTGGAGCTAAAATGAAAGTGATCAACCTATCGACTGCTATCCCAGGGGAGTTTGTTCCAATTCCCTCTTTATTCTCTTTTTATGTTTTTATCATGAATAATATGCAACGAGGGCGTTGCATAAAATAAGTGTGGGGTAGGGGGTTATTCACATATTAGAAAATTTAGAATCTTAATTTAGGCTAATTTTAAAAAATATATTACTTAGGGATTTAAATTAGAAAATTTTGGTAAAAGCAAATTAGGATTCCATATTAGAATTGTGTTGATGATTGCATGAAAACCCAAATGTTTAGTTGAGCCTATATACGTTCTAGTGCATTTGTGGCTTCCTTATTCCAGTGAAATCATGAGACAAAAACACGACCCCGCTCAGCCCGAGGGATGCAATATGTTTAGCAGCCTAAACCTGAAATGTATCCAGGAAGATTGTTATCGTTAGCCAATAGAAGTTGAGATTGAGCGCCCCTGCTTAAGCATTTAGGGATTTGAGTGAAAAAAAGTGAGTTACATGTTAAAAAAAGAGAGAATTACAAGAAAAGTTGTAAGAATTTTGGAGCAAATAAAGTGAAGATCAAAAGATCAAAATTCCAAGAAATTCAAAAAGTTGAAGATACCAAAAATCAAACAATAAAGGTGGTGAATTCAAAGAGATCAAAGATAAAATTATCAAGGAAGTAAAGAATTCAAGAGAGCTCCATAGTGGTATCGAAAAGTTGTAATTCTAGATTATGTATGCTTGGGTTGCTCAATTAAAAATACCTTGAGGGTAAGAGGTTTTCTGCGGATGGATTCGGAGGGTTGCATAAAATGAGCATAGTTCGGGGTGAGTGGGCGAATGTTTATGAGGATTGTGAGTATTTGGAATATGGGGGGTACTTAGGACAATTTTAGACACAAAGGCATGCGTTGCGGTCTTGGCATAATGGCTAGGTTAGATTAGAATTGTCATATGAAATTCTAATGTGTTTAAAATTCAGTTTTGCTTGGGGGCAAGCAAAAGACAAGTGTGGGGTATTTTGATATGTGCATAATTAGTTCATATTAAGTATACATTTTTATTCATTTATTAGCTAAATTATTGCATTTTATGGACAAAAGGTACTTAAAAGTGTTTGAATTATGTTTTCAGTCCAAAAATGAAGCTCGGAAGCGAAAGGAAGCGGGAGAAACTGTTAGAAGTTCGAGAATGGAACAAAGAAGAAAAACATTGAAAAAAACCCCTACTCGGCGAGTAGGGCCGACTACTCGGCTAGTCCGATCGAAGAATCGAGAAGATAAAGACTCGGGATCCCAGAGAGTTATCACAATACGTGGAATGTGAGATGGACTCGACGAGTCGCCACCTGACTCGACGAGTCGATTCATATATATAAAGATAACTTCACAGAACAGTAGAGGGGAATTCTAGGACGATTCAGAAGAGATTTGTTGCGAATAAGAAGTCAGAAAAACCCTAGAAGACGAAGTCATAAGCTAGAATTCAATCCCGAAGGAGAATTGAGGCAAATTTCATCATTCTACTTAATCTTTCGTTTATCATCATGGTTAAACAATTTGATTATGTTTGTTTACTGTTATCTACTTCAATTATGAGCTAAAACCTTTAGACTTCTGTTTGGGGATACAAAGTTGACAATCTGGTTTGATTGATTGGTAGGATTAATTCTAAAGTTGGTGAATTTTTGTTATTTTAGCTTGCTAAAGAACCTTGTGTGTGAATAATAATTAATTTTCTGTTAATAGGAAGATAATTGATCAGCATGAACATCTATTGATTATTAACCTCATATGCTATGTGATCACTATGCCATATGTCTAGGATTAATGAATATGAAACTAGAATTAATAAGAAAATTGAGTAAATTCATGTGCAAGCTTGTGAGATGATCATCAAACAAGAAGTTAATTAAAAGAATAAATTAGTTAACTATTGCAAGTCTAACTTAACCCGAATAATTAATCTAGTAAATTTAATTAAATTAGACAACTGGCCACTGTTTAAGTTAGTTTATTTGCTAAGGATTAGTGTAGTGAATGCGAATCTAATCACTTGAATCGGTAACCAACGAAAGAATTAATTCATTGCACCATTACCTTGAAATCAACCATAGAATCAATTAAGTTGAACTAAATAGAAGTTCCCTTCCATTTATTGAATCTAGTTAGTAGTTTGTTTTCTAGTTTTTAAGTAAGTAATAGTTAGTAAGTTTCTAGTCCTGTAAAACTAGATAAAACCCCTACTTATTAATTAACTTAGATAATATTAGTTTTTAGTTTTAATTTGCCATTCCCTGTGATCGATACCCTGCTTATTTAACTATACCACAATTGATAGGTTCGCTGCCTTTTGTGTGTTATTTGATAATTAAAAGTAGGTTTAAAACTAAGTGAGTTTGCACACATCAAGTTTTTGATGTAATGAATTCCACCGGGGTTCTGCAGATACAAGCGGTATGCCCCTTTTATGTTGCATCTGACACAAAAGAGTTCTCGACAGATACCATGATGATGGTAGCTACACTTGCTGCAACGGGGGAGGTTTCCTAGGTATGGTCTTCTAGGTGTCGAGACAGAAGGGTTGACAGGGGTGTTGACTACCTCAGCTCGTTGCCCTTTGGAAGGTCCTTGAGGCGAGGTACTTCCCTCCTCGTTCTTAAACTTTCTTTTCAGTGGGTTTGATTGGGGTTCTTGGGTGGCTGTACACACCAGTGTTGGTTGTTGCTGTCCATTGCTTTGATCGGGATTCCCGATAGGGCTCCTACTAACATTGGCGTTGTTAGCGTTCAGATGAGCCATGACAGCTGCTACGGCTTCCGAAACTGCAGCTCAGAACGTAGCTTCATCGAATTGAAGGATCGGTGTCTTACTAACGGGTTGGTTATGCTTCTTTGGAGGCATGGTTTTTCCTACACGAAAAGGAACACAAGCTGATGAGAGACGATGGTTAACCCTAGATGTATCTTTCTTTACTATGATAAGCATAAATTTTTCCCGCGCCTCGAATTATGGTTATCTAAGTGTCGACCTACATCCCTATGATGCAGTCTAGGTAACCGGACAGGAGTAAGTGTATCGGAAAGCCATAAAATGGGTATCGTTCCCACTAAGTTATCTTTACATTGGAGAGGTTTACTCTCCGGCCTTGAAAAGATTTGAGAGAAGTTCGGAAGGAAGGCCACGGAAGAAAAGGCTCATGAAAACTTATGGCTAAACATTCTAAATCGAGGTTTTGAGATCCGATATATTCGTATTTAATCGCGACGGGAAAGACGATTTGCCTAACACATAGTGTGAGTAGTGTAATCACTAACTCACTAAATTGTATTATTTTATGGATTTATTAGCATGACGATAAAGAGGAAAAGATACTTCTCGGGATCCATGCATTGGTCCCTCTGTCCACCTCTTATCCCTGACTAGAATAGGTATTGGTTTCCTTTGGGTACTTACCTAGGGTTCTCTTTTCTTGTAGATATATTGAATTTTTGCTCCGTATTACTTTCGATTTTGACTCCTAGTGTTATCATTTCATGATGGATGACTGGAATCTCGGAAGTTCAGGCGAATTTCCCACTGCTGTCCCTAAAAGGTATAGGCACATGGTGGTTTCAACAGTCTCGTCCCTGTTCATTTATTTCCTAATTGGAAACCTTCTCAATGAACCTCTTTTGGGTCTGTATCGACTCTTCTGCCAATTAATGAAGTGGATAAGGTTTTCTAAAAAGGGTTCATGCGAGAATGGAAATGTCTAAAGAATCCTAAGAGATTATTAAAACATTTCACTGGGTGACCCATATCGAGTCCTGCTATCATTACAAAGTGTACACAAATCATTTATAACTTAGATCTAATAGGCCTTCGAATATGTGATACTACTTTATATCCACATCCAAACAAGGAAAAGGAAGTACAGCGAAAACCACACATTCTTAGCCTATGAGATCCTTACTATATATGATATTGGAAGTAGACTCTTTGTAATCATAGGTCTATCAATAAGGATCTCTTTTAGTTTTTCACACGAGGTTATTTATGGTTCCTAAAATACTCCTATAGTATTTTAATTACATATTTGATTCTTAACTTCTGATCATGCCTCTGGGTTTATTGTGATTCTTTTAGTATCATAAAATACTCCTATAGTATTTTAAACTTTCTGTTTGGCTCTAGCATTCCTATTTGGTAAGTTTCAGATTTGTTGCAACATCACCATCACTCCCAAGTACATGTTAGTCATATCTCGAATAAGTGTAGTTGATCAGGTTACATTTATTCCAGCTTACGATTACATAACTGCCCAGTTGTGACGGTAATGGTCAACATCCAAATACTTTTATACTTGTTCTTCTTGTGATACTTTGTTCGGGTGTTTAGATTTTGGATGTTCTTATACTTTTGTAAAATATGGTTATATTTTAAAGTATAATTCTTGGTCAGAGTGTTTTATCCCAATGTATTTATAGGTTGTATATCTTTTATGATTTGATATACTAAGCTCACTATAAAGAATGCTCTGATACCAATATGTCACACCCCAAAACCGGAATGGCGGAAACATTATGGGGTGGAGGACGTCATGTCAAGTATCACAACATATGCAGTATACTAATCAAAGTACAACAACCATTGCATTAATAGTAATAATTTTACATAGGTTACATTCAACAATAACATCAACGTAGTTATAGGAAATAACATATAATGTAGCTCGGTACAAGGCTGTCTTCACAAAAGCTCCCGGAGTGTACCTGTCTACGGATAACCTGAGAATACAAGTTATTTTGAAAGTGAGTATCAGCATTTTTAAATGCTGGTGAGTTCATAAGTATTTAATGACATTGATATAAATACATGTTGTCTTCAAAATAATCTCACAAAAGATGGTGGTTTAGAATTTACAGAGTATTAGAATTCCTTCCAGAAAATCCTATATTTTCTAATAAAAGTAGTCTTCTACCAAGACTCAATTGTTTTATGTTTAAACCAAGGAGTATCTCTATTAAAAGTAGTCTTCTACAGTCCCAAAAATCCTATATTTTCTAAACTATACCTATTATAGTTTAATTGAGACATTATCTAGATGCCTTTGCTACCCAAAGGTGATGAATTGCTTGATGGAACTTTTATGACTATATATGTATACATAATATATAACTAATATTTAAACGACCTTCGGACGGATAACCGTTACTCTAAAGCCACATCCAAACGAGGAAAAGGAATTAAAGGGGTGTAAGGTGGGCGAAGTGTTTAATATATAGGGTCGAGTGTGAGGCTGGAGGGTGTGTGCGGCTGGCTGGCCGCACATGCGGGTGTGCGGCCACACATGCGGGTGTGCGGCCGCACACACCTTCTTTGGTGTGTTTGTCCCGATTTTGTGATGTTACACACTTTCAAGCCCTTCCTACGACTCATATCTAGGTTATACTAAGCCTAGAACACTCGTATAGACCCCCAATTTCCTTATAAGATAGCAAAATGAAGGCTAACTCTGATAATAATGAAAAACGTACAAGTTAGAAATTTTGGATTGTCACATGAAATACGGAATCTCGAGAAGGTCTGACTCCCTGACAGACCGCCGAAACCGAATCATTGTCGAGTTCACTGCACTTATCTCTCAAGTGGCTACTCAACTTCTGATAGCTTGAGGTTCCCACTAGAAAATAGAGTTACAGACGTAATATCCCTGTAGAAAACTTATACTTGATAGAAGCTCAACTAGTCCTTCGAGTAGGAGACTTATCCCTACAACGGTTAGACTAAGGCGAGAGTTGAGCAACAGGGTCAAATCAACCACTATAAGACTATTTAACTATATTGCGAACAACTTAGCGTATACCCCGAATACGTGCAACTCCATGCACGACTCCCAAGTCAATGAGCCCACTTCGACTCTTATTGCTACCACTTCCTGCTTTTCGATAGCAGGCGAGATCTCTCTGATCTCACCTTATCTGTCAACTACTCGAAACATCAGACACATAAACGATTTCTAGGCCAAAAACACACACACAACAGTCCCACGTGACCTCCGAAGGATACATCGTCTAATAATAACTGCCCTATCTATACTGCCACTCGTGGCTCCTTCAATCAATTTGATCCATCCGATCATGATAGGCTGGCAACTTGGCGCCACTAAATCCGACGAAAAAAGGTGAATGCTACCAGAATAACTGTAGTCTTCCATCATACACGGTCTCCTTCGACCTACCATTTCCTAACTTTAGTTGTGTTGTGACCTACTCACAACCTTGCGAACTGGCCCAACCTGGCCTAAGTCATCTGAACGAATCCGTGAATGCCACGGCTACCCTGTAGTCTTTCTGCACTTCCCACACTATCTGGCCGAATATGAATGTTACAACTCCCCCACAGTCTTACAACACTTCCCACACTATCTGACTACTAGTGAATGCTAAGACTCCCCCATAGTCTTACAACACTTTCACCCTATTGACCATTAGTGACTGCTACGGCTCCGCTATAGTCTTACAACACTTTCATCCTAACTAACCATTAGTGAATGCTACGGCTCCCCCGTAGTCTTACAACACTTTCATCATAACTCAACCACGACCCAATGCCTTACTCTTAATCTATCAGTCTGAAACACATATAGAGTCGAGCACGCACCTGAACGAACACCCGAACTAAACTCAATTCACGACTGGAGCTCCAACCTGCTTCCGTAAGTCCTGCTATCAATCCCTAATAAGACGCAATTCACATGCTGGGGAGTTTTACTGAACTCCAAACTCACACATCCCTCTATCTAAATAGCGACTTGGACCGCTATTTTCCTCGATAGGGATGAGAAACTCATCCCGGTCTTATGCCTGCCCTGTCCTGTATACCTGCGTGATTCTCCCCCACTTAGATTTGACTAAGTCTTCGCAATACATGAGATTTGAAGGATTCCAAATCCTTTTTACTCTTTAATAACCAAACTGTTAACAACCTGCTGCGTACCCGTGCTAGTGTTTTATTACTGGCCCAAACCCCAAAAGAACACACAACTCCTAAAGATCATAAAAACACTTCCTGAATCCTAGTCAAACTAGTAATCTCAAATGTCTTGAAATGATGCCATCATTATATCTTAGAATCCAAATAACCGGTGCCCAGACCAAAGCCTCCGCAGTAGACCACTTTCCTTGGCACTTTTGAAAACTGACTCAAGCATAATCGCCAAATAACCAATCCTGACCATAGACCTTCCGCATCACGTCTCTAAGCCGATCTCGACCATAGACCCAGATAACATTGAACACTCCAAATCAGCAAAGAGGGAAATGACCTTTCACTAACCACCCCGTAACTCACGGTATGCAAATGTTTGAAGATACACTTACTAAAACCCTTGAAACGAAAAACTCCTCCGTGCAGTTTCCTGCAAGTACTGCACTGAATCCGGCCCTGTTCGCCTCTCAAAAGCTGACCCGAACTCTTGTGTCTCTTTCCGGGACCCTCCAATATATGCACCTGATTTTTTCATCTCTTCCCAATGTGCTCCAAATCAATCCCTCGCTCTTGGATCTTGAAAACATATTATTCAGGGTCTCGCACCCTGATACACTCACCGACTCAATCATCAAAGGTTGAACTGCAATAGTGTTGGATTAGTGTCTAAGCCTGTAACTATATTTGGTATGTACTTGACCCAGTTGTGCATGGTCCTTTTGGGTTACCTTCACCAAAGCAATTTGATAGGATGATTTATGGAGAAAGAGGATTAATTATGATTTATTAATATATTATATGAATGATATATTAAAGGAGAAATCATATTGTTTAATTAATATTAGTCAATAATTAATTGATAGTTAGTTTTGTGACTAAAAGACATTAATTAAACTTAGGGGACTGGAATTGTAATTATAAGATAATTACAATTGGGCTATGGATCACCTTGGAAAATAGGTTGGACGAATTCTATGGGAAGCCAATAAGGAATTCGTCCAATGGGTGTTCTAAAGGGAGTCCATGGGCTGCTTAGGGCCTAAGCAATCAAATTAGGGTTTCCTAGTTGAAAACCCTAATAGCCTCACTATATAAAGACCCCTATGGCCCCAAAAATGTGGTGAACTCACTTGGAAGAACCCTAGAACGTTTTTGGCGATCATCCTCTTTCTCATAAGTCATTCCTTCTCTTGGTGTTTGTAAGCCATTAGAGGAGTGACATTTGTGACTCTAAGCTCCAAAGAAAAAAGATTGAAGAGATTCAAGCCATTCTACAAGAGGTAATCATCTAGATATGCTCTTATGTCATAATTTTGAAATGCATATGCTAGATTAGGGTTCTGGAGCCTTGGATGAATTACATGTAGAATAGAGAAACCTAGATCCAAGCATTAGGGTTTGCATGAGCACATAGGATGTTCTTTTGTATAAAACCCATCAATGGTATCAGATCCTTGATTGGTTTCTATTGTATTGATGCTTAGTGTTTCATTCTTGATTCCTTATGATTATCCTTGTCAAAATAAAAGATTTTTGTCATCTAATTAGATAATTGTTACCTTATTTGATAAATGTTAAATTATTTGAATTATTTGGTCAATTATCTTGCATGAAATTGGATTAGGTCAAAACTAGATAATCGCCAATTAATTGTTTAATTGCCTTATTTGTTTTTTGATCTAGATAGTTTTGAAAAGTTTCAAAACTTGCCCTCAAGTTTTGGAATTTAAATTTTTGATTAAAAAGTTTAATTTTGAAATATTTAAATTCTATACGCTAATGCTTTGAAATGTTTCAAAACTTACCCTCAAGTTTTGGAATTTAAATTCTAATTAAAATTTTAATTTTAAAATGTTAAATTCTAAAACCCTAATTTTTGAAAAAGTTGAAATTGCACCCTTATAGTTTTATTAAATTAATTAAGTGTATAATTAAAAGAGAGTTAATAAATCCATAATGATATGGTTTACATTTAATTAAATTAAAAGTGTAATTTGTTAAATTAGACCACATAATATTTTAAAAGTGTAAAATACACCCTTATACTATATATAACATTAAAAGTCTAATATTATATATGTATAACTTAAAATGCTAGTCTTACCATTAGTAAGCCTCATTCACGAAGCCGGTCTATAAGGGGTGTATAAGGTTATGGCCTATAAAATGGTCGTTTAATGGGTATCCACTCTCACCCACCGCTTCCTTGATTGGTGGAGGGTCGTTAGCCAAACGGGTAGGATAGGGCAAACCCTCTTCTGATTAAAAGTATAATGAATGTTAAAGTAACTAAATGTTTTACAAAAATTCCCAATCTTAGTTACTTTAGGCAAAAGTGAATTGATGCAATTCCATGAAATTACACTTTGTACCCTTGCTAAGACTAGTGGAGCGTGTGTGGTTAACCGGCACACTAAATGGGTTCTAAGCAAAGGTAGAAAAGGGTGACTCGATGTTTGTCATAGTCCGGTGAAGCGTGTATGGTTAACTGGCACATCAAATTGATGACTGTAACATTGGGGGCACAATGTAAGTTTGCATGGTTATTCACACCCTGTTTTGTGATCCTCGGCATCCTAGTCACAAGTCGAGGGGCATATTGAGATTTAAACATGCCATTGAAAAGTTCAATGAATCTCAAAGGATCTAGGAGTTTTTCAATACATTTAAAGCTTATTTTTTTTCGTTTTTCATGGTGGAAAATTAGTGAATCGTCATTCACTTACCTTCAAATGTTCTGCAATTTGGGTTACGACATCACTCTACCAAGTTGTAGAGTATTGTGTTGGGTCCTAGCCTTAATATCTCATTTGGGTGTTTTATTAAGGACACAATCAATCAATCATCTAACTTGATTTTTTCTCCTGTTTTGTAGATGTCAAAGTATGACAACTAGGGTCTTCCCAAATCCCTTGGAACAAGCTTTCCACATGAAGATGATATTCCACGATTCGATCGAGAACAAAGAGATCATGCTTCACTTTCTCCACCTCCTCCTATTGTTTTCCGTAGCCCATAAGTTCAAAGGCTTGAAAAGTTCAAGCTCACTCAAGCCATTTTGGCAAGTAAACATGAAGAAGGAAATTTAGTGTGTGCACACGTCTTAGATATGAAGTCACACATTGATAGGTTAAGAATGTTAGGAGTTGTTGTCTGTGAGAAGTTGGTTGTTGACTGGGTTCTTCAGTCGCTTCCTGACTCATATAGTGAGTTCGTAAGAGAGTGTTATATGATAGACTACAACGCGACCCTTATCGATCTCACCTATTTGCTTGTTGCTACTGAATCAACAATGATTTGGCGCACTGGAGAAGCAAAGTTGATTGGTGGATCTGCCTTCCAAACCTCTATGGACATAGGCAATGGCAACGAAAGGCATGCCATGGTATAAAAGTTTGATCATAAGAGAAAGGTAAAGTCTGAAGTAGTTCTGTGTGCTGTTCCAAAAGAGTCAATTTGCGTTTATTGCCAAGAGAAAGGTCATTGGAGACGAAGCTGCCCTGTCTACCTGAGAGATCTAAGAGATGGGAGAGTCAAGATGTATGGCTCTACTTCAGGTAAAATCCATTAACTAACTCTAGAAGTTCATATTTTTTATTCTTGATACATTATGTGATAAGATTGCATTTGTTGATGTTTTGTAGAATCGAAGAAAAAAAAGGAAGCTTAAAGGACGAAGTGAGCCGAGTCTGATCGCGAAGAAATGGATTTCGATTGCATGGATTCAAAGATAGGATTTTTGAGCTGCTCCTTTAGAGTTAGGATAGATTGCTAAGAAATGTAATAGCATAGTTTTTCAATTGAGTTGCGTTGTAAGGACAACTTTTTCCACAACAAAATACATTTTGATTTTGTTTTATTTATTTATCCTTGCAATGACATGTATGAAAAATTGATGTTTTTGTATTTCTATTATCAGCAATGTTGAAATGAATGTGATTATTAGTTATGTTATTTATGGTAGTGTCATAATTTTCTAAGTAAGAAAAGATTCCCATCGCCTAAGTTTCAATTGGACATAAACTTGGAATCATACAACTTGTATTGTATGATGTATGGAATCTTGGTACTTAAATAATTAAGACTAATTCCTTGTTCATATAAGTATGTGAGTCAAGTTAAAGGACTAAAGGAACTAGTACACAATGTTGTGCACCAGTCAAGTCCACCATAAACAATAATAACATTATTCGTCATGACTTACTAAAGGTATAGTAAATGTGGTTATACTTATAAGATTAAGTGTAATTCTGAATCATTGAAAAATTTTCAATGAATGGCAGAACGAATAAGTAGAATCAATGAAGGCAGAAAGATAAAAAGTTTTTCCAATCTAAGAAGAAGGGGGAGTACTTTTGTATTGTGTTTTGTGATCGTCTTGGTAATCGTAAGAACCATATTACAATTCATCCTCTAAGGATACCTTAGTGCACTGGTTTGGCTAAGAAGAGGAATGGAGAATTGTTGAAATGGTTAAGTCAATAAGATGTATCGTACTTCATTCCAAAATCAAGTCTTAGAGTCATATTCCAAGATTGTGACTTGAGTGACATAATCTTAAGTAGGAATGTTCTTACACTTGCACATTTTAGTAAGTTGTGATGTCTTGAATAAGACAAAGACCAACTAGTACCAAATTGTGTGTAGGTTTTGTCTTGATATAGACACATACTAACTCTTGGATATTTGTTTGTCAAGAAATGTTTTCTTGACAAGAGAATCTAATATGTCAAGAGGTCAGTGGGAGTCTAAAGATCTTGAAAAGTATCAAAAACAAATCAAGAAGTAAACCTATTAAACACTAGCACACGACTTGAGGTTTGTAACCTATCGTGTTGACAAAATTTTATTCATGTGCCAATCCAGTTGAGTGATTATACATATGAGTTCTACGAGTTCCCAATTTACTGCATAAGGGCAAACACCTTGTTCAATGAAAGTACATTGACTAGCATAGGTGAGCTGCTAAATAACTTGGAAGAAATGGTGGGACACTTGATGGAAAGAAATTAAGAATGAACGAGTTTTGTCCATAAGAGTTTGAATTCGTCACAAACATTATCTTATGATTATGCTTATGACAAATTCACATTGATAGGAACACATGCACCATAAAATATAAGTGTAGGGAGAGGATGTTTTTGCTATAATTAAGGGAGAGGATGTTATACTTTGTTTCCAATCTAAAAGCTTAGATCGAGATATTTTAATTGAATTTAGTCAAGGATATATTTATTAATTGCATTCTCAAAGTTCGATTATGATTACGACATCCCTCTTAATAGTTCAAATTTTGAGAACACGGCAACTAGAAATATTATGACAATATTATAGCAAGAAACTGGTAAAGTATCACGTTTTTCATTATGAATCGCATCCCATACGCTTCGGGTATAGGTTCAATTGCATATGCTATAATATTCGACCGTTCTAAAATTTTCCAAATGCCTAGGGCATTTAGAGGGAAAAAGGGAATAGAACCGGATTTGACTAAAATAATTAAACAACTGTCAAGGACAATCTAAGGTCCGCTAAGGATTGATCGCTTATGGGCAGTTGGCAGTATAGTAACGAATGGACCATAATGGCATTATTATGACTAGATATGATACTATTAATAATGAGTTGTCGTACGGCAAATATGGAAATGTTTCCATATTGGGAGTTGGATATCAAGAATCTATGTGTAGATTAGAAACTTTTATGCAAGAAGAATGTTTAAAGAATGTACTTTGGATGTGAGACTTCATGACTATGGAATTGTCTTGTAACAATCTCCAATAGAGCACTTTGTAATTTCATTGGCAAAGTCTTGGTAACTTTGGCGCTGTGATATTATGAAAGGACCGTTGCATAAAATGTTAGAATCTAACATATTCTATAAGTGGCAAGAATTTGGTATTCTCACACTTGTGGTAAGGATTGGGAATTATGAAATGAGTGTGATTGAAAAGGTTATTCAGTTATATTATTTTGCAAACTAAGGACCATAGGTAAACATAGTGTGCATGCTAAGAGCATGGGACAATTGTTGTTATAATTCAAGTAAGAAGTTGATTACCCGAAACAACAAATAATTAGTAATCAATATGGTGATTAAATAAAAGGTGTTTTATTTATACTCAAAAGTTTGGGGCCATATATGATTAGTATTATTCTTGTGTTTTTTTACTTTGCATGTTTTGACTTCCCGAATAATAAGATTATTCAAACCCTCCACAGTCGCTCATTCGTTGGAAGTACGAATGAATGAAGACTGTCATGAATCCGTCTGTTGATTAACTAAAGCGTTTAGTAATAGCACAAGTTTCCTATAGAGTTCATGAGTGCTGCTATAAGATTAGATTAATGGATTAAACCCACGCTCACTTGGATCGCTTCATGGATTTTATCACGAGTGATTTGTGAGACGATAATATCTTATATTCTTGAAACCGAGATGTGTGAGTTTTACCTTGTGATTCGGTTACACATTTATAATATGTAAACGCACCAGTAACTTGGTGTTATAAACGTATTGTTGTGTGTGATTCGGTGAGTGAGTACAAGCGAACATTGAGTCGAAGTTTATTCGTTCCTTTTACCCAAAGTGGGATAAAAGCGATATATGTGGGCCCCTCGATGATTTAGTGATGACACCCTAAGTGGTTGGCCAAGCCGGGACTGAGTTGATGTGTTCAATTGTAGTCTGTTGTCAGTCGTCATAAATCGGAAATCGGGAAACAACACATGAACAGAGAGTATGATTAAAATCCATGTCTCGGTTCATATGATATCTAGAATGGAGGAATATATGATCCCTTACCTAAAGGATAGGTTGCTGATAAGATCAGAGTTCAACAACGTCTTTAAGAGCTACGATTGCTAATCGGATTGTACTTACATTATAGTTACTAGACTTATCCAAGTGGGAGACTGTTGGATTAGTGTCTAAGCCCATAACTATATTTGGTATCTACTTGACTCGGTTGTGCATGGTCCTTTTGGGTTACCTTCACCAAAGCAACTTGATAGGATGATTTATGGAGAAAGAGGATTAATTATAATTTATTAATATATTATATGAATAACATATTAAAGAAGAAATCATATTGTTTAATTAATATTAGTCAAGAATTAATTTATAGTTAGTTTTGTGACTAAAAGATATTGATTAAACTTAGGGGATTGGAATTGTAATTACAAGATAATTACAATTGGGAAATGGATCACCTTGGAACATAGGTTAGACGAATTCTATGGGAAGCCCATAAGGAATTCGTCTAAGGGGTGTTCTAAAGGGAGTCCATGGACTGCTTAGGGCCTAAGCAGTCAAATTAGGGTTTCCTAGTTGAAAACCCTAATAGCCTCAGTATATAAAGACCCATATGGCCCCAAAAACGTGGTGAACTCACTTGGAAGAGCCCTAGGACGTTTTTGGTGATCCTCCTCTCTCTCATAAGTCATTCTCTTGCTCTTGGTGTTTGTAAACCATCAGAGGAGTGACATTTGTGACTCTAAGCTCCAAAGAAAGAAGATTGAAGAGATTCAAGCCATTCTACAAGAGGTAATCATCTAGATATGCTCTTATGTGATTATTTCGAAATGTATATGCTATATTAGGGTTCTTGAGCCTTGGATGAATTGCATGTACAATAGAGAAACCTAGATCCAAGCATTAGGGTTTGCATGAGCACATAGGATGTTCTTTTGTATAAAACCCATCAAATAGCTGGAGCAACTTCTTCCCTACTTGGGCTACGAATACTCCCAAGACATAGTCTCCAATCCCGAAAGCGCAATAGAACGCACAATCAATTCGTGCGATACGATACAAGAGATGCAAGGCAAACTCAAAACCCTGGCAGTCCTTCCACTAACTGGCTCACTACCGAAGCCGGAACCAAACCCTTGTCGTTCCTCATGTGTGCTCATCCTCATCTGGCAAAGCAGCTATCCCCACTATCAGAGCATAACCAAGAATTCTCTTTCCCCTAAGATTCTTAGATTCTCCAAAACTTTCACTGATTCGAGTATGGATCATGTGCTTTTACTAGTACGGTCCTATACTACCTTCCACACTTATCCATGCTTTCCTCAACAATCCTCTTGAATCCTCTAAGTCACCTACTCCACCGGTGTACCAAGTATCCGCTAACAGCAACACAATACCCACCAAATCAACTCCTAGGCTCCCCCTAGGTTCCCAACCTCACCGAACCGCCCCACTAAACTAATTGGAGCATACCTTAGGCTTTCCTAGGTTCCCAACCTCGCCTTGCCATCAGCTGCTAAAGAACTCCCCATGATGCCAACCATCCACCTCTTGGATATCATTACATCCACTTAGTAGCTGAATCCAATCACTCAAGAGTTCAATAAAGCACAAAGAAAGCAGCATTCGTGAAGTAGCAATCCGATCAAAAGAACTATCATAGAACATTCAACCCACACACCACAACTCATGCTATCCACATCCATACATCCTCACTGCCGGCTACCTAATGCATGCAAATTATACATAGAACATGATCTAATAAACTATCGAATAATAGACTCTACCCTAGGACCACAGCCAGACAAGGAACATGAAATAAGGCCAAATCAATTATTCTAAGGCTATAAGATCCTAACCATATACAATTTTAAAATCATACACTTAGCAATTACTATTACCAATAATCATTCTCATTCTAGCATGGCATCCATTATTCCCAAGGCTACAAGCACCACATATCAAGCCAATCTATTGTTGACTACTTAACTGACTACTCAACACTAGCATGCAAGTCTACCAGCTCATACAATATATAAAGGCATCTCTCCTAGCCCTAACTAGCATGCGCTTCTCAGATTCATAAATCAAGTCATAACAACTAACATATATGGGTATTATGGGGAAACTTAGTTAAGCTTGACTGATTGCATGCACAACACCCTTTCTTATCTTAGAAAACTTTTTTTTTCTTGAAAACGTTTTGCTTTTTGAAAACTTTACAGATCCTCAGTTTGAGTTCAGACTCACCCGAAAGTATGTCCAAATCCCTTATACCAAGGCTCTGATACCAACTTGTAACAACCCAAAAATCAAGGGTAAAAATTTCATTTTTAATATAGTCAAAACATAGATATCATTTAGTCCAAACATTCCAAAACATCACTAATTAAAACATTTATAAGAGTTCATCCCAATATCATTCATTACGAAAAATATGGGTGTGTGCGTTGCGATCAGGCCAGACCCTTTCTTTCCAAAGCGATGATACTTGAAACAATAAACAAAACTGTAAGCACGAAGCTTACTGAGTTCCCCAGAGCATACCCCACATAATCCACATAAACCATATCAATCACATATGCCATATCAATCATATAATCCATAACAATCATATAAGGGATCCATGGAAACCCTCAACGAGTCTTATACACATAATCACATAAATCAATCAACTACACAAGCCATGCATATAAACATATAAGGAAGCTATGGAAACCCTCCAAGGTCTTACACCAGGTGCCACTAGAATCCCCACGTGGTCTTAGCCCACTGCCATGGGAACCCCCACATGGTCTCAACTACCTGCCATGGGAACCACCCACTACAAGAAAAAGGGGTATTAGAGATTGACATATTCAGTCTTTGATGGTTAATAATCAGTCTCTAATAAGAATCAAGGAATGATTTCGCTAGTCCTTATCTAGTCCCAGAAACCTAGTCCTAGATAGTGTTTTTTTTTTATATCCGGGACTGAAAATCAGTCCTTAATATGTAATAGTATCAAAGACGGATAATCAGTCCCTGATAATATCAAATTCAGTCTTAAATGTGTTTTCTTTAAATCCACGATTTCATATAAGATCAGTCCCTGATAATAACTTTTGGGGACTAAAAATCAGTCTTACATAGTACATCATTCAGTCTAGAATACGCTTCATTAAAATCCTTACTCAATTCATATCAGTCCCTGATAATATATATTTAAGACTGAATATCATTCTCAAATGTTATCATCTTATGTCTCTAACCTGATTTTTATTGACTGCATATCAGTCTCATATACACTTTTATTCAGTCCCTAACCCGATTTTTTAGTTACCGTATGTCAGTCTCAGATACATTTTCATTTAGCCCCTAACCATATTTTTCAGTAACTAATGTCAGTCTTAGATAGAATTTCATTTAGTCCTAACCTGGATTTTTAGTGACTGAATATCAGTCTCCAGATACAATGTCATTTGCTCCCTAACCTGATTTTCTAGTGACTAAATATTAGTCTCAAATATAATGTCATTCGGTCCCTAACCTGCTATTGTTTCAAACCAAAGTTTAGTCCTAAACTAACATTTATTGTGACTAATATAAACAATGCGCTTGTTAATACACCAAATGAACTAGTACTAGATAAATAAACCATAATTTAGACATCATATCCAAATTTAAAACAACAAACAAAAATGTCTAAGAAACTAGTCAATAACTAAACCATACGTGAAAGAAGTTCCAAATTTTAATAACCGGTCAAGAATTTTACGCTTGCTACGCTTGCTCTGATAGATCTGTTATGTCATCGTACGCACGAGCTTCATCTTCATCTGGTGGACATAATATGTTTTGAGAATACGGGAACTTCGAGATAATAAACCGGAACGTTTTTTCACATTTTTCCTCACTTTGTTTGATTTTTTGTTCATTTATTCGAACCTCCTCCTCAGGTGCAACAATCTTACTTTTCCTATCTTCTTCGTCTTTTGAGGATGATTGAGATGTTTCTGCGGTTGATAAGAGATGTATATCTTTTTTCCTCATAACAGGTCCACTTGAAGCCTCCTATCCAGATTGTAATGTTTTATGTTTGGCACAAATAGTTTTAATGACTTTTTTTTTCTGTCGTATTCTATTTCTTGAGTAATGCTTGTTCCCGCCGAAACTAATTTGGCACATTCTTCCTCCTTGAGTTGGAGAATATTTTCCTAATACAACATAAAAACATATTATAATAACTTATAACACCAATATCAATATATTATAACTATAAATAAATAATAGTCAAGAAATCATTCTTACGTATTGAATGCGTGACTCATCATTTATCCATTTCTTTATAGGATCAAAAATGTAACTTATGATATAACTCGATTGGGCTGGGGGCCATTTGAGTCTCTTTATTTGTCTGCAATAATAAAGATTAATATAAGTAAAGGTAAAAAATAAATTTTCTTGAATATATTAATTTAAATATGAATTAATTTGATAGTTTACCATGGCAAATTTGTGATTTGCTATCGATCTTGAGCCTCCTCTACTTGGAATAACAAGTTTTCTCCGATTATGTTTCATTTGTTCAGCATATTGCTACAAAATTTGAACTATACGTGGTTAATAATATATAAATAAGAGTTAATTACATAAAATGTGTATGTGCAAGATTGAGAGAATTTTGTTATAGGTGTATACTTTTCTATATTTGACAGCGCATGTTTTATAACACTACAAGAAATAAAATAAGAATTCTAAGATCAAATTATAAGGTTTATAGAATTTAATAATTACCTTCGCTTTATCCGATTCCCAATAATCGCACAAATAATCTCAATCTTCTTCGCTACGACAATCTGGCTTCATTTTAGATCTTGCAAATTGTGGATCTGTCATTCCTCCATTTTTCATCCAATAATCTTTGAAAATATTTTGTGTGCTTTTCCATTGACTCCGCATTTGTTCGTCTACATACTCCATCAGAACTTTATCTTCGTGCGGTAATTCAAAATTTTCCTACATTTAATACATAAATTAAAATTGTATGTTATTAATTAAATTTTAATAATAAATTACTTCCTTTTATGATTTTAAATTTTAACAAAAAAATGAATAGATTTAGGAAAATGATATGTAACTTACACGTAATCTGTTAATCATTTCTTCTTTATTTTCTTTTGCTACTTTCTCCCATGTATGGAATTCCATTTGACAAAAGCTCCGCATCACAATTCCAACCTCCGTTGCAAAAGATATTGTTGAATCCCCGATGTATTTCTTTTTATAGGTATCTCTTGTCAATGTAATTCGAGCATCAGGTTGTTTTTCCAAAATCTGTGAAGCCTTTTTATTAATATTAGGGCCTCGCCTCCGCCTCTATGGTTGATCTACACGACAGAAAGTATACATCATCTAATGCATAATTTGTAATATTATAAATAAAAGAATAAATTGTCTACTATTACTTGGAACGACTTCCTCTGTGGCTGATAAAGTCGGTTGAGTATTTTCTCTAGAACCACTCCCTCCTGTTTTTGTAGTCACATAAGCGTGTAAATGTATAAACATAAGTGGAAAGAAAGAAAGAAACACAGAAATCACAGCTGGTCAGAGACATAAAAACAAGATACAGAGGTGGAACAGGTGAAGAACAAAACAGGAGAAAAATTTTCTGGGAAAATTTTCTTGTACTCCAAGCTTTGTTGAGAAAAATATGAATAAAACTTAATTAAAACATCATAGATACATATCCTATTCATACTAAACAAAAAATCCTAATCTAGCAAAAAAACTAAAAATACGATGGTTTTTCCCAAAATACCCCTGGGTGAAACCTGTCCTAGAGTTTGATTATTCCAACAGATGCCATGAAAGGATGTAACAGTTCTATGTTTATGATGTGAGGATAGATAGAGACAAAGAGATATAGACTATATTGAAGGAGATAATTAATAAAACAAACAAGGATTTGGTTTTCTTTCTAGTTTTCTTCCCTGACAATCACAGTGTAATTGTTGTTATTTTGTATAAGAAAGCATGGGTGTGTATGCATGGTGTGATGATCTTTAAAAACTAAAAAAAGATGCAAAAGAAGACATAGAAGTGGCTTTTATAAAATAAAAAAGAAAATGATATTTTAATCTATCTTCACTAAATTGTGTTAAGCATGGGTGTATATCCATTGTTTGATGATCTTTAATTGTAGTGCCCGATTTGGGAAAAGAATCCGTATTTTGGCAAACTACTGGCTTAGTTGTGTTAGAGACAGTTCCTTCACCAACAAGCAAATTTGATGTTGATTGAGGATTTTTTCTCAGACCACTTCCTCCTGCAGAAAGTAGAAAGTACATTTCCCGAACCCGAATAACAAGAAAATAGAATTACCCAACCGAATAACACCCATACATTGTGTAAGTTGTTTATAAGGTTGTAAAAAGTACATTGTCCAAAATTTCAGATTTAAAGTTAAAAACATAAATCATGTCAAAAATAGAAATCTGAAATCCATTACATTTAAATTTTTCTTTAACTCAATTTTTAGTAAACAGTAAAAACATATAAGGTTTACCTGTTGCATCAACGGATGCCATAGCACGTTTACGTCGATGAAGCATACACAATTTTGGATCGAGTTCACCTTCACTTCCTTTACCTGATGACGTGATTGAAATTAGTCAAGGTTCTTTTATTACACGCTTAGTACCTCCGAGATTAACAATCATCATCATCACTAGAAATATCCACATTTTATCTGCAAAGGATGTGATTTATAAACAATTTAGTCAGGAGTACAATTATTTATATTCATCGTCTAAAAGTTTTAAATATTAACAGATTAAAAACACACCAATGAAGTAGAACTACAGTACAATTATCCATAATCATAGTAAATAAGTTTTAAAAATGTAACTAATTACAAAACACACCAACAAAGTAGAAAAAGATTACAATTATTCATATTCATCGTCTGAATCATCAAATAGGGCTACATTTCTTTCATTGTTATCATCTAAACCCTCTAAATCTTCAGGTTCCTCACTAATTTCTTTGGGGATAGTATCATAATCAATAAAACATCTAAGCTGTCTTCAAAAGCTTCAACATCAACAATTTCCACAAACTCTTCTTCACCATTTTCTACATGAAACACAAAACTTTCACAATCTGATGTTTGAAATGGGGTTGTGTCCGAAGATGTCCCTACATGTTCGAACATATCCTATACATCCTCATTATGTGGAATATCCAATAAATGCCTATGTGGGCTTCTTTCTATGATTTTCCAGCCCGAGTCACGCGTGGGATCGTTTATATAGAAAACTTGTTTTGCTTGATTTTCCAACACAAAAGGATCTTCGTCATAATCTTTTTTGGTTGTATCTATATATATGAAATGAGGTTCAAACATCATGTGCTTCCTTTTACGGTCGGTATCAAAACAAATGCATTTAAATAAAATAACTCAGTATCCTTTTATGAATGAAAATTCAAGGACTTCATCAACATATCCATAATAATCTTCTTTAACACCATTGTGAATTCCTACAATTGTGACTCCACAACTTTGAGTCCTCCTATGATCATCTCGTGACTTAACAAGAAATTTAACTCCATTTACTATGTATCCATTATGTGATATAACTCAGTTATCTGGACCACGAGATAGTGCATATAACTCTTCGTTGATTTCCGATGAATTTTGCTCATACATTGTTCCTATCTGTTCACCATTTCCAAAAAAAGTAAGGGTAGGTTGATTGTTCTGACATGAGAAAATGATATAAATTATGTTATAGTAACATTACCCGTGATGAAAACCAAGATGGAAATGTAGATTGTTGTAATTCACTGAAATCTAGGGCTGCTTGATGTTGTCTTTCCAAGAAATTCAAGTGCTCACTATCAAGTGTAAGTAAGCTTTAAATACCTTGAGATACAAAAAAGTTAATTCACTATGAAAGGGAAAATGTACTTACTTTAGGTACGGTTCAACTTGTGAACAATTAGTTAACATAAACCACAATGCTTTCTTTATTGAAATGTTTGAAAGCCTAACAGTTTCTCGCTTCCCAATTCCTCGGCCATTTAATATGAAAATATCTAATTTATAGTCTCGAACATCACTGGTAGTTTCATCGTCATATCTACCTCGCTTATCTAATCTTGAATCAACACCACGTAAATAGTGTGAACAAAATATCAGAGCTTCTTCAACAACATAACCTTCTGCAATTCAACCTTCGGGTCTTGCTTTGTTTCTAACATATTTCTTTAAATGGCCGAGATACCTTTCAACTGGATACATCCACCTTGATTGTATAGGTCCTCCTAAAATAGCTTCTTGAGGTAGATGAACGCACAAGTGCATCATAACTGTAAAAAATAAGGGAGGAAATATGTGTTCAAGCTTGCAAAGAATCTTAAGTATCTTTTCTTGCAAAGTTTCCAACTCTCTCACAAGTAATGTGGCTGAAGTTAGAATCTTGAAAAATTGAGACAACTCGGTCAATGTATCACGTATACGCTTATCTAAAAGCCCACGAACAACAATAGGGAGTATACGTGACATGAAGACATGATAATCATGTGATTTAAGCCCATATATCTTACTTTACTCGAGAATAACATTTTTACCCAAGTTTGCGGCATATCCATCAGGAAAACGCACAGACTTAACTAGAGAGCAAAATTGTTTCCTTTCTATTGGAGTTAAGACATATGGAGCGGGCAGTTTAATCCAACGATCATTTTTCTTCACCAAGTGCAGATTCTTGCGTATTTTCATATCTTGAAGATCTCGGTGAGCTAGGTCAGTGTCTTTTGTCCTCTTTTCTATGTTCAATAAAGTTCCCAAGAAGTTCTCACCCACATTTTTTATAACATGCATGACATCAATGTTATGACGCATTAACAACTTACACCAGTATGGTAGTTCAAAGAATATGCTTTTTTTAACCAATTTAACTCACGTTCGCTCCTTCTACGTTTTTGGCCAATGTGAGACTGTTTCTTTCCATGTGGAAAGTAAGGGACATTTTCTAATTGGCGCAAGCAATCTTCTCCACTGATATGTTTGGGTGCAATCCTAGACTCTTTTTTCCCATTAAAATCTCGTGCATTCCTCCAAGGATGATCAGGGGAGAAATCGCCTATGACCTACATATGCTATTTTATTTAGTATACGAATACTAGATGCATCTTTGTTGCATGTTAGGCATGCCAAGTACCTACTTGTGCTCCATCTAGAGAAGTAACCATATGCAGGAAAATCGGTTATTGTCCACATAAGTGCTGCACGCATGTTGAATGTACGTCCCGATTCAGGATCATATGTTTCAATACCGTTCTCCCATAGAAGTTTCAACTAATCTACCAGTGGACGTAAATATACATCAATATCCTTTCCTGGTGAATCTTTTCCAGGAATCAACAAAGCCATCATAAATGAAGCATCAATCATAGACTTCCAAGGAGGCATATTGTACAATGTAAGCACAACGGGCCACATACTATATGAAGTACTCATCGTCCCAAAAGGGTTGAAACCATCGCTCGCAAGACCTAGGCGTACATTTCTTGGTTCTTTGGCAAAATCAGGGTAAATTGTATCAAAATGCTTCCATGCTTTTCCGTCTGCTGGATACCTAAGAACTCCATCTTCTTTAGACATGTTGTGAGCGTGCCACTGCATGTCCTTTGTAGTATACCTAGAGGCATATAGTCGCTTAAGTCTACTTGTGATGGAAAAGTAACGCAAGACTTTGGTTGGAATCTTCTTTTGACGCATTTTATGGTCTACCCAACGACTAGCACCACAAACAGGACATGATTGTAATTCCAAATTTTCCTTCCAAAACAATGCACAATCATTCTTGCAAGCATGTATTGATTCGTATCCAAGTCCAAGAGTACGCAAATACTTTTTTGCCTCATAGTGGGATTTAGGGATTATTGTGTTCTTGAATGCCTCACTCAATAACTTCAGTATCATATCCATGGACACATTTGTCATTTTACATGTTACCTTTACGTGCATCAATCGTAATATAAATCTTAGTAAAGAGAAAGTATCACATCCTGGAAATAAAGGTTTCTCCCTATGAGCAAATAACTTGTCCACATTTGGATTACTAGATCGATTATAAGACTCGGCCTCATCGTTGTCATCTACTCCTTCAGTTTCAGCTCCCACATGAAACGCATCACCAAGTAAAGCATCAACACCATCATCTGATTCATTATCACTTTCATCATGCTCGTTGTTTATTTCATTTTGCTGGCGACTTTCCCCGTGAAATGTACATATTTTATATGACTGCTGAAAGCCATGATGTATGATATGATTACAAACTACATCAGGTGCATGCTTTCTTACATTTAGAAAACTTTTGCATGGACAGTGTGTACGACCTTCACTATCAACGTAACCTTTAGCCATCTCCGCAAAAGCAATTGCCCCTTTCATGAACTTTGGATTGATCTTATTCGTGATTTTAGTCCAACTCTTGTCCATCTTATCTTAGTATGGAGTTGTTGAACTAAAAGGAACCAAAAAGAAGAAAAAGAAGAAACATAAAAAACTACCATTAATGTTAAATAGATAAAATCTATTTACATGTTGATTTATGGAATGCAAAAAAGACTATTCTACCCTATGTTTATTTGATGTAAATTTCTTCAATAACTGGAGATATAACTGATGATTATGAATTAATTACGTCTTGTAATGTATACATGAAGTCCGAGAGACTGATAGAGTTTGTGTATTGTGTTATGTGGTCCCTTTGCATAAATCATGTGGCGTTGAATACATAAGTCTGGTAACTAGATGACTGAACACCATACAACTTAAACCTAGATAATTAATTTAGGTTGGCCATGGAGGCTTAGGTTTTAGTTTTTACTTCTTACATCTTACATCTGACCATTGGGGGCATATATCATAGAAAATAATAAGTAAACCCAATTTATAATATCAAATATATGGTCATTCAAAAGTCATTGGGGACATCTGCCCGACTCTTCAAGCACTAGATCCACCCCTGTATTCAACCGTCTTCCACTAGCAGCGCTTATTTAGAAAAAGATAATCTGTATGCATGGTGGCATAGGGAGAGAGTTTTTATATAAGTGATGTTGTTTTCAAAAGTAGCTGTCAAAATGGTGTTGTTTCAAAATGTAATGTAAAAATATGGTGATGGCCCCACCATTCCTCCATCTGTTCATAACAAATCAACCTTTAATATTTCATTTTTTAATCTTTTAAGTTTTATAAGATGTCATATTTATATTATATTAATTTTAAATTTATTTTTTAAATTGTTTTTGTCTTTAATATAATATATAAGTTATTTATTTATAGATCGTTAAATAACATAAAATTTTCATTTATATATTATATTATTATACGTTCCAAAATATTTACAAAATCAACTTCATAATACTTATATGTTATATAAGTATATATTTCATTTATAGCCCCTTAATATATATATATATATATATATATATATATATATATATATATATATATATATATATATATATATATATCATTTTCATAAACAATTTATATTTTATACCATTGTTTTATTTTTATACATAAATTTTTATCTAGAATAGAAAAAAGTTGTCATAATTGAAAAAATTGACACCAACTTAGTCATAATTTTTATACATAGGGTGGCCCATACATTTAGTTGAACAGAATGAGAAAATTGAATGTAGAGTGTTGATATTGTGATTAAAAAAAAGGCTTTACATTATGTACAAGATTGTTGAAAGTTAAGTTGCAATTAAATATTTGGTATTCTTAAGGGTTAATTTAGTAATTTGGTGGTTATAGAAATTATTGTTATGAGTGTCCTTGAAGCGATGTCATGTTTTCAATTTGCTTGATTCCTTTAAAATGAGATTTTAATAGATGATAGATTACTTATCTGAGAACTAATTCTCAAAGATTATCACACAAAATAAACAAACATAAAAATCACAGCAGGACATGGACAGAAAAACATGATACGGAGGGAGGAACAAAACTAGGGAAAAATTTTCTGGGAAATTTTGCTTGTCCTCCAAGATTTGTTTAGAAAAACGTGAATAAAACTTAATTAAAACGTCATAGATAACATATCCTATTCATACTAATCCAAAACAAATCCAAATCTAACACAAAAATTAAAAATATGATGGTTTTACCCAAAATACCCCTGGGTGAAACCTGTCCTAGATATTGTGTTCATCAAACAAAGTTAACTATTAGTATTGATTATGTAATGGGTTTGGAATTGCTTTTACAGTTGGATTCTTTTTTATTGAAAAGAGGTCCTGTAGTTGCTAATGCTTTCTGTAATTTATTTAATAATCTTCATATTAACAACCTGTATTTGTTGACAATTAATCAAATCTAAATGGGAAAAGATTTCTAATAGAAAAGAGTATCATCTTCAAGGCATAATCATATTCCAAATGAAGTCAATTCATATTATATGACCTGTATTTGTTGACAAATCATATCACACTTTTTGGAATTGACTTTCAATATGTTATTCCAAGCATAACCATATTCCAAATCAAAGTCGATCAAATTAAAGCTACAAACAGTTAATGTTACCTTGAGTTGATGAATACTTCACAAAGCCCGTGACTCCTTGCAATCCCTAGTCTTCCTTCAATTTTGGTAAGGTATTGATAGGGTTTTGTGAGGCTGAATGTGATTGAATAACCGTACCATTAATCTATATTCATGCTCTCGGCAATTCCGGAAAAGATCGTGTTGATCTCGTATCCCATCCAAACCACAAGTGTGTTCCTCCTTATTTTCAATATGCATACTTTATTTGTTAGATTTTTTAATAATTTAGTACTCGTACTTTTCCAAAGAATTAAATGTTTTTATATTTTTTTAATTGAATTTCAATGTTTTTTTATTTCTGTTTTATATAAATTGCTATAAATTTTTGATTTTTACCATGTTTTTAAAATCGGACAGGACCGGCTGGTTCAATCAGGAACGGTCACGAACCCAGTTCTAAGAAGCCAAAAAATTGTTTGTCATGTGAACCGCTAAAAACTGGTAAGAACCGGTTAAACCTGTAAGAACCGTAAGAACCGGTAAAAAACAGAAATTTTAAAAATATTTATTATTTTTATTTTTTGTAATTTTGTATATAATTAAAATTAATAATAATGTAATTATGACATCATTCGGGTTTTCCGGTTTTTGAGACCGGTCCAATCGGTTGGACAAGTTGGACTATCGAACATGTAAGACCGCTGGTTCGGTCTACAATACGATTTTCAAAACCTTCTTTTTTTAAGAGTAAATCACATAAATAGTCTATATGGTTTGTATTAATTTACATGTTTAGCTTCCAACATTTTCTATTCTAGCTTGGATCGTCCTCATTGTTTGTTTTTATTGAAGTCTCGGTTCATACCATATATTAAATGTCCTCATTGATTATTTATTATTTATATATTGTTAATAAATAAGAAAATGACCAAACCACTCATCTTCCCATCACACCCTTCTTGAAAATGAACCCATGAGTAGCACAAACTAAAACACAAACTAATGCTCCATAGTTGGACCTTAAAGATGGTGGTTATATGTGTTGACGAGTGGTGGTTAATGGAAGTGAATGGAATAGATGGGATGATGTGGAGTGGAGGGCATGGGTGTCTCAAAGACTAAAATTCAGTCCCTAATGATTTCTCTTCGAAGCCAAATGTGTTTAGTTTATCCAAGACTGAATTTCAGTCCCTAATAAGTTTCCTTCGAATTAGTATTCGTGACTGATTCATCAGTCTCTGATATATGGCATCTATGACTAAATAATCATTCTTAAATACAAATATCTAGCCAATTATATGTGTTCATTCGAATGTCAAATAGTGCATGTCTATTAGAGACTGAAATTCAGTCTTTAAAAAGTCTCTCGTCTGTAGGATAAATTGGTGCAATTGTATCAATGACTGAACTTCAGTCCCTAATAAGTTTCTTACATAATCAAGACTGAAACAAGTCTATCAGTGACTGAAAATCAGTCCCTTATAACTTCCCCTCCAAAGTCAAAGTTGCACTAAACTATTCAATGGCAATGAATGATGCTAAGGGGAGAGAAGAAATTTGGCAGATTTCGAAATTCTCCATCCCAATCTGCTTGAATAGATTTGAGTTTAGTGTTAAAATGTCATTCAACCATAGAAAGAAAGTGTTTAAAATTGGCGTAAACATCATATTTTTTATAAAGGATATATCCACATGTAACGAGGAAAATGATAAACGCAAAGTAAAAAGTAATTATGCCCATCCGAGGAGGTAATGGGGGCTGGACCCCACACATCACAAACCACCAAATCTAGAATGCAAGAACTTTTATAAGTAGACAATGGTAAAAATAGTTTTGAGGATTTTCGTATATGTCAAGCATTAAAAGGCGAACTCAAGTTTTTATGCAAAATAGGAAGAGAGTATTTAGATAACATTGAATTCAAAAGTTATGCATGTGGATGACCAAGCTCTTGATGCCATGTGTAGACAAGAGCACGAGCAATGCGTAGACAAGAGCACGAGCAACTGTAAAGACACTTCTTGAAACCGGTTGAAAAGACGGAAGATGAAACAAGTAGATCCCATGTTCACTTGGACCCGTGAGGATGGTATTGCGTGAAATCTCATCCGTCAGAACATAAAAACTATCATGAAATTCAAAGAAAAGATTATTATCAATGACAACATAAAAACTATCATGAAATTCAAAGAAAAGATTATTATCAATGACAAAATTGTTCAACAGAAAGAAGGTGAGGTTTGATTTGTGGAACATGAAGAATATTCGTTAAGGAAAAAGTTTTCTTCGGAGAATAAAAGTTAGTGGAACCAATATGTAAAATAGGTAAGCCGTTACCATTGCGAACATGGAGGGACTCATCACCATAGTATAGTATGGTTCAGCGGTGCCGATGCTAGAGTGGTTTGGTGCTACATGTTAGAGCCAGTATCAAGACGCCAAGGAACCAACTATTTAATCATGTAATCATGATTAAAAAAAAAAAAAAAAAGCCCATTCAATTCATTGAAGGCTGTGGGAACCTGTCGAGCAAGAAGGGTTGACTTTAATCCATTGTAGTCCTCACGTAAGACCTGCAATAACAAGCATGACAATGACTTTTTCTTTAAAGATTTCACCGATATTAGCCAAATCATCAGCTTAACCGGTTTTGTTTTCCCGACACTAACGTGTCACCAAAACACTTATCGGACAATCTCCACTATCGTGCATGCTCTTATGCCATCTTGGCATTGCATATAATGTGTTGGTTGATAGTTAAAGCGAGGGAAATAGGTGTTTGTATACAGTCATTTGTATTCTGTTTTTTTCAAAATAACAACACATCAAATTTGATCTAATGTTATATCTCAAGTTCTCTCACGGTTTTCATAATCCTGGTGTTAATTTTATATACACGATTTAGCATATCTGCTGAATATATACACACAAGGTACATTAATTTACAATTTTTTCGACAGAAGTAAGATATCTAGTGAAAATGTATCCTTTGTTCATTATCTACTTTTTGTGTTCCATTTTATCTTTGGCGGATTCTACCAAATTCTCCAACTCTGCCAAGTCTTGCTTCAGATCACCAACCTGCCCAGAAAGTATTTGTTAGCAAATGGAAGCTAAACATTGAACAGCTTGTTATTAATTAAGTACCTTGTGGAGGAAATTTTGGGTCATTCGAGCATCCTTTACAGTAACACTAGATACATGTTCTACCATCAGAGCAATTTCTCTCATTTCACCATTGTTTAGATTCTCTGCAACCTCTGCTGATAATTTTTTGGTTGTGGACGCAACTTTTTCTACCACCTCAGCCACTTCCTCAACCTCTTTAACAACCTCTTCCAGCTTATCTGAAATCATCATTATCTTCATTTGTTTTAGCATCTATTTATGCAAACAAAGATCAAAGACGTCATGTGGAAAGGATAACTAAATTATATTAAATGTACTTGCCTTCTAGCTTTAGAATGTTGTCCCATTTTTGCTTCCATGATGAGAAGAGCAAGGGCAAGATCGTGCCCAAAACCCATTTTACCCTGCACTATTACATTCTATACATTAGTTCTATGTTGATAGGATTATACTTGCTGCAAAATATCCAACTGCTATATACAAGTTCATTCATTATTTAGCAGAAAGTTGCATTTAATTGTAAAGAAGCTTTTTTAGAAATGGGACTGTAAAGAGGTGATGTGGGTTCTTATAAAAAAATAAAAAAAATAAAGCATTGTTTGTTTTGTTGGTTGTGTATGAAGGTCAAAGAGTGCATACCAATAAAAGATGCTAGGCTTTGGAGAAGCTGGATCAGACGGCAGAATATGTAAGGTATCTTCCTGTTCCCTACATTTTTCAGTTCAGAAAAAAAAGAACAAGTTAATGGTTTAAATATTAGCCTTTATATAAACGAAAAAAAAAGGTAGAAAGGTGTTGAAATGCACATTTTAGACTCTGGTCTTTTTGTAGAATTGCCACGGGAAATGGTTAGGGCTTGATGCATTGAGTTACCAATGCCATACCCCATCTTGGAAAGCCTCATATCTCCGCTGATATGCTTGTGGGCCTGAACACCGATTGAGCTCCCCTGACTAACTCTATAGCGGCATATCAGCAAGGTGGCAAAGCTACGGACACCATAAGCTGTTGAAGAGCTTCTTGGATTCATGGCGCTGAAGTCAACTCCTCAAATGTAGAAAATATATGCTAAAAGGGTTTGGAAAGGCTAACGAAGTTATCTCTGAAGGAAGAAAATGCAATTTAGAATGGAACACAAAAGGGTATAGAAAATATGTTTTTAAGATATACAAACACGGCAAGAGATCTGGATGAGAATGATGATGCTTGCGAGGATTTGTTTTTTAGGTTTTGGTGACTTTTAAGCAATTAACGGAGTACATTGATTAACAAGCTATATGTTACTTGCAAGTTTTGAAGAAATAAAGGAGAACACCACTTAGTGTATTTTAAAAGTGTCCGCAGCTTTGCTCTAACTTATAAATTAATTTATAATTTAGGTTTTCAATAAGTTACTAGGACTATATTTCAGGGACTAAACGAAAAGATAGTTGCTAGTTAAATAATTAAGCTGATAAAAAAAATAGTAATTGGTCAAAATATTTGATAAACTAAAGTGAAATATATAAAATAACATAAAAAAAAGAGAAATTAAATTATTTACTACATTTTATATCTATAAATATTTCAACCCATTAATATTATGGCACGTGTCATCGTTCCACCATTCAATTTACTTTTATTTGATATATACTAGATGGACAAAATTACAAGAATGGTCCCTGTGGTTAGGTGGAAATTACCACTTTGGGCCAAACAAGTTTTGACTAGCACTAATGGTCCAAAAGTTTCCATTTTGTTGTGAGTTTGGTCCAAAACGATTTAAAATGACGAATTTGCCCCTTTCTATTTGTTTTTTGCTTTTCTTTTTGTTATTTAATTATTTTCCAAACAAAAAAATAAAAAATAAAAAGAAGAAAGGAATCTCTCTCTCTCTCTCTCTCTCTCTCTCTCTCTCTCTCTCTCTCTCTCTCTCTCTCTCTCCAGTTTAAAGAACGTCACCGTCCTCACCTCTCCCCCATCCTTCACTCCCGCTGGGAAGCTTGAACACTACCGCCGGAAAAAGATAAACGACACCATATCGAAGCTCTGGCAGCAAAACCCTAACCCTAAAAGTTTCAGGTGGCGGCATACAGATCGAAACTAAGGTTTCTAGCAGCGGCGGCCTCTAAAAACCCAAAGATTTAAAGAAAAGAGAATGGCGATAACCTCTAAAAACCATAAGGTCTCATTCTTTCCTTCTTCAAACTCGATTGAAGCTCACCCGAGGGTCATTTGGCGTTCTTTCCTTCTTCAAACTCGATTAAAGCTCACCTGAGGGTCATTTGACGGAGCCAGGAGAGTCGAGAGACGATGGGGATGGTTGGAAATGGTGGTGAAGAGGGGCGGCAATAGGTTTTTTTCAGGGGTTGCCAGTGGTTTGGTCTTCATCGTTGTGCTTTGGTCTGTAAAGATGAAGCTCTTTGATTCTCAGGAGGAGGCAGATCTGAAACCCCCATTTACAAACCTTTGTTTCAGAGTTAGAACAACAATTAGGGTTCTCCCCTCTCTATCTCACAGAAGCTCGTCTGAAAACCATTGGATCTTGCTGAGATACAGATTAATGGGCAAAGTTGCTTTTGATAATGGAGATTACAATTAGGGTTTCTTTTTTCTGCATATCCTTAAGAAGAAGAGGACGATGAAGATATGGGGTCTGTAATGAAGAGAGAGAGAGAGAGAGAGAGAGAGAGAGAGACGGGTGGGAGAGAGAGAGTTTAAGAGAGAGAGAGAGAGATTTTTTCTTTTTCTTTTAATTATGAAACTATTTAAATAAATAAATAAACTAAAAAAATAAAAACAAAGGGCAAAATGGTCATTATAAAATAATTTAAAGTAAATTGGACCAAAGTGGCAAGAAAATGAATACCTGTGGACCATGAGTGCTAGTCCAAACCTGTTTGGCCCAATGTGGCAATTTCAACCTAACCACAGGGACCATTCTTGCAATTTTGTCTACTAGATGTAAAATCTATGTATTACACAGGTTGATTTAAAAAAAATTAAACATTAAATTAAAATGTAAACATAAAATATTTTTTAATATACAACTTTAAAATAAGAAAGGAAAAACCGTATTTATTGCAATTTAATATCATATATATATATGATATTTAATACTTTACATATATACGTATATGATTTTAATTTTAAAAATTAAAACAAATCAAAAATTGACAAGTGGATAATATTTATTTCAAAAATACCACAAAATGACAAGTGTCAAACTTATAAGAAATTGACATGTGGCAAAAAAAAACTTTCATTTATTAAGGAAGATTCATAATATACTCTTAATGAGATAGTAAATTAAATATAGAATGGTGACACATATCATAATTTTAATGGGTAGGAATATTTATAGGCATAAAAGGTAGAGGCAATTTAATTTCTCTTTATTTAGTGAGCTCATTAAAAATTAAATCCATTTCCTTTTATATAATTCTTCCTATTTTCCAAATAATAGTATGTAATGTAACATATAATTCCTTGTATTTTCCAAATAAAACAATTATTTACATATATTTTTGGATATCGATTATCTTACAAAATATCTATTACTATGATTATACTGAAAAAACTATTAAGGTGAGCAATATACCAACAAAAAAAATTCATAATCCCGCCGTAAAAAAAAAAAGAAAAAAAAAATAGTTGAATATTAATTAAAATCCAACAGTAACTTTCCTCTTATGTCTAACTATAATAAGTATAAACTTATAACGTTTTTCAAACTAAAGCATTATCAAACACTTGCCTGAATCTAGGACATAAACAATAAAACACCAAACCCATGTCATAAGGAGGAAATACTGCTAGAACCACAAAACAATGTACGAACAAATTGTATGCACACATCCTTGATGAAACTATACATGTCTAATGTGAAATAAATGAACAAAATAAATCTATATGGTGAAAAAACACTTGGTGTATGAAACTAAAATAGTCATACAATAAATAACAACCCACTTTTATTTCTTTGGGTTACATTATTATGCAAGCCACAGAACTCCATGCTTTTACGAATCAGCAACTTCTACAAGCTATAAATATGGACACCAAGCCATTTAACACATAATTAAAATTTTCTCTTTAAATACAACCTTTAATTACTTGGGAATGTCCCAGACTTTGCTAGATGTGGATACTCCTTTGTTTTTAACACCAAATGGCTTTAGTCAAGTGTAGTAATTTCCACAAAGAATGGAATAGAAGTGAACATTTCATTATGTAAAAGTCAAGAAAAACACAAACATTAGAACCTTAGCCTATAGCCAAAAGATATAAATTTAATGGTGGTATTTGATAAAGAAATACCAGGAACAACTTTTAATATCGTTCCAACGCAATTTCGTTTTTTTTTTTTTTTTTTTTTGCTTGACAGCAGGCCAAAATAGCATATTTTTCCATTGAATTATAAAAAATAGAAAGAAGAAAATAATTTTAGTGAACAACGGATATGATGCTAATGATGAAATTTATTAACAAAGTTTATTTTATCAAATAATTATCAATTTTTATTAGAACCATCACAATGTCAAACCTTAGCGGTGCTAGAACATTGACAACCACCAGAGTGGTGGTGGTTGTAAAAAGGTGCAGTGACTGGGGAGCCAGTTACATACATATCTTCCATTTGAAACAAATTCACAATATTACCATTCTACTTTCCTGGCATATACAAAAATAAGAAATTAAGGTCATCATTTTGTTTGCACTTCGTGATTAATAACATATATGTAACATCCCGATGTTCAGGTACTTCTAAATTTACCCTTTCAAATTTATTATATGTCAAATTTGTCCCTACGTCCAAGAATTATGCTTTGAAGCCCTAGTGGCAATTTCGTAATTTGGGCAGAAGGAGTACGTCAAGGGTACATGTGTGTACGATGAGCGTACTAGGGCGCGCCCTAGTACACTGGGCATATACTTATATATGTTGGGCGTACTAATGTCAAGAGGAAACCCTAATTTTTAGGGTTTGGGTGGTATTTAAGCAACGTTATGGCTCATTTCTCCCCACCTTTTCAGCCTCCACGTCCTTTGAGACGTTTTTGCAAACCCTAGCCCCTTTAGTGTGTGTTTTGAGCTCAATAGTGTGTTGTTGGTGTGTTAAAGGAAGAAGAAGTTGCATCAAGAAGCCTTGAAGTGGAAGCATGATTGTGGATCTTGGAACTTAGCCTTCTTAAGAAGCGTCACATGGTATAAAGTCTATACCTTGATGTCTTGGTTGTTAGATCCTATTTTTAGGGTGTTTTATGTTGTTTTTCTTGTCCCAAAGGTCCCATATTGTGCATGGTTGGTTATGGTCATTTTGAGCTATCCTTCGAGACCCTATGATGGGTCCTAAGCCATAAAAATGACGTCCCAATTGCTAGAATTGTTTCATGCATCTTGTAGAAGGTCTTAATGGATTATGACCTTATGTTGAGCAATTTGTGGACTTGTAAAGTCATAAAGTTGGAAAATTTATGACCTTAGGGTGCTTTTGGACCGTAGATATGAAGTATGATCTTGAGTGCTTAAGCCATTAAACACTTAATAAAGTTTTTGGGGTTGCGAGGTTACACCCCGCGTACATGGGAGTACCCCCCGCATACTTGGTCAACCTCCACGATAGTGGTCTTCTGTAAGGCTTTGTGTACGCTAAGCGTACCTCCGGGGTCCACCCCGCATACTTGCATGGGTCAGCCCTTGTTGAGTTGACTCGGCCGGGTTGACTCTGTTGACTTAGTGGGTTTGACCAATTGACCTTGACCAAATTTGACCTTGAGGGTATTTTAGGATTTTAATGGAATTTGTAGCACCCCGGTTCCTGGTATGCATTTCATTCAAGTATTTTTCACAATTTGGACTAAGACTCGGTGAGTTGATAGCCCAACTCGTCGAGTAGTAGCGACTTGGACCCGAGGGTTAAGTGGCGGACTCATCGAGTCGGCAGCATGACTCGACGAGTAGACTCTGGCTGGAAAAAAAACCCTAATCCAAGGGTTTGCACCATATTTAAATGTCTTATTCAGCCTCCCTCGTCCCTTATGCTCTCAGAACCCCCCTCACATCAAACCCTAATCGTCCTTGATGAAGATCTAAGGCCTTTTTGGTGATTCTTAGTGGTTTGTGGTGGCACGAAGGAAGGAGAAGCTTGAGGAACCAAGAGGTTGGCCAGAGGAGTCAAACTTGTGCATCATCTACAATTCTTGGAAGGTATAAAGTCGACACCTTGCTCCTTCTTGTTTTAGATCCCTTTTTGGGGAGATTTAGGGCTTTTATAAGCCATTCTTGGTGACCAACCATGATTACAAGCATGGTGGGGGTTAAGGTTTCAGATCCAGGCTCATTAAAGGGTTAGAAGGCGCAAAGGGACTGCCTTTGCACCCATGGAAAGCCCCATGCAACTCAAGAGCTTCTTTTAGGGTCTTTTTAGCTCATAATCCCATGCATGCACGTAAAGTTCATAAATTTACGTGCTAGATTGATCTTAGGAACCTAGATCTATCATTTGGACAAGTGTTGTACATCAGAAAACGAGAAATGAGACTTGGACAACCTCAACTCGGCGAGTCCGAGGCTTGACTCCCCTTTTCCTGTTAGGGTTCAAAGGAACCCAGTGAGTGTTAGAATGGTCTTAAAAGGGTCCGGGGAGTGACCCAACGCATTGGACTTAGCCAAAGACCTGGAGTTCATAGGACTCAACGAGTGTATGAGCAGACTCGGCGAGTCCAAGGCAATCTCCCAACTTTTGAAGATGAACTCGACGAGTTGTTCATACAACTCGGTGAGTCAAGGACAGAACTTGTTTGTAGGACGAGGATGAACTCGACGAGTTTTTCATACAAACTGGTGAGTCGGATGAAGATTCATTCGAGGTTGTTTTAGAAGGAGAACTCGTCGAGTCATTGCTAAACTCGACGAGTAGAAGCATGAAGAAGGACGGGTGAAGAGTAGGGACTCGACGAGTTGGAGGCCCAACTCATCGAGTCAGGTCAACTGGAAGTTGACTTTGACTTTGACTTGGTCAGGGGTAAAATGGTCATTTTACCCTAAGAACAATTATCAGTGTCTAACTAATTGTTTTATGGGAATTATAGCCGAAGGATCACCGAAGCAGCAATCAGAAACCTGTCGATCAGCTTTTCAGCAGTCAGCCTTACGAGGTGTTACCTTCCAGTAGGGGTGGGTCTAAGGCACCAATGTCAGCCCACCAGTACGTGATTATGGTTGAGATGGTTATCTTTGTGATAATTGTCTAGTTGCTATATCTGTTTTGAGTATGTGTTAAGTAGTAGTAGGGCACACTAGCCCTTGTTACCAGTTGAAAGATACCGAGGACGATTATCGGTTGAAAGATACCGAAGGGGTGGATAAAACTCATGCATGTATAGTAGTATGATTATGATATGTCATTATGTGACTCAGTATGCTTATGTATGTTATTATAAAACCAATATGTTTATGACCTGTAATATGTGATAGGGATAGGGGTTAAATAGTCCCTAGATACCGGTTGAAAGATACCAAAGGGGAGGTTAGTTCCCAGATACCAGTTGAAAGATACCGAAGAGGATAGTAGCTGCCGGTTACCGGTTGAAAGATACCGAAGGGGAGGATAATTCCCGGTTACCGGTTGAAAGATACTGAAGGGGAGGGTAGCTCCCGGTTACCGGTTTAAAGATACTAATGATTATGTGCTATGGGTATGATGGGGGAACTCACTAAGCTTCGTGCTTACAATTTCAATTTTGGTTTCAGGTACCTCTTCGTCTAAGGAGAAGGAGCCGGCAGTGTAGCAACACATCACACACACATGTTTTCCGCATGGGCCTTCCTGGGAATGTACTCTGATTTACTTTACTTTTGACAAAATGGTTTTATGGGGACATGTTTTGGATTATTCAGAAATTGGTTGTGACATGAGATATCATTATGAATATTTTTATACCGATGGTTTTATGTTATAATTTATTTAAAAACGAAATTTTTGGTCTTCAATTTTGGGATGTTACAGAATTGGTCATTTGGTGGAAATGGGTATCATTTAGAGAGATGAGATTCGGAGTCGGGCCTCATCAGTTTTGTTCAGTTTGCGAGGTGAGTTTCCTCACTGTACTTTTGGGACAAAGGTTCCAAGGCCGTCCCCTTTGGATTTTTATCATGGTTTATCGTATGCTTGTATGTTGTAGTGATCTGTTAGATCTGTATCCTGGTAAATAGGATGATGTTATGCTTAGTGATCTATTAGACCTGTATGAATGTCTGTATATGCTAGCTAGGTTTTGATATGGTATATGTTGATATGTGATGGTATGTTGGGTTGATGCGGTCCTGCTATGTGCTCAAGGCCAAGAGACCCAGGGGGTCCCAGATAGACTGCAGGCTGGTAGGGCATACCAGTTAGGCCGAAGGCCTAGAGAACGTTCCAGATATGCTGAAGGCCCAATGAGGCGTACTAGTCATGCTAAAGGTTATGTGAGCGTACCAGATAGACTACATGCCAGTGGGGCGTTCCAGCCACACTGAAAGCTCTGTATGCATGTTGTTTGCTGTTATTATTATGATTATATGTTATGATGGTACTTTGGGGAAATTCACTAAGCTTTGGGCTTACAGTTTTAGGTTATGTTTCAAGTACCTCAGATGATCGCGAGAAGGCGAAGGCGTGATCATGCGCCTCCTCGTGTTTTGATTTATGATTTTGGGAAAACCCTAATATTAAACATGTTTTAAAAACTAAATTGTAGACAATGATGATTTGTGGATTGGTTTTAAAAGTTTAAAATTTTCATGAATTTTATGGATGTTACAAGTTCGTATCAGAGCCTTGGTTTGAGTGAATTGGAGGAACACTCGTGTGAATCTAGGCTCAAACTAAGGAAAAGTATTTTTAAAACAGTTTTCCAATGGTTTTCAAAATAATCAAGGAGGATGCGATGTGTACGACCAGCCAGAGCCAATAAGTAGACCCTAAATTAATACACAGTTAATTGAGATTATGTTATGATATGTTAGAACAACATGCTAGTAATAGGATAGGGATCTTCAGGAACTGTATGATAGAATTGCCTGATATATGATGTCTTATCTCTTATAGAATCCTTGATCAATTATTGTATGACTCGTTCACGTGTGAACTAGCTATTGAATGAATACGCTAAGTCACATGCTACATGGTTTAAACGATCTTAGGATAATGGATTTGGTCCTGTTGTGCAGTTCTTGTCTGAGTCCAACCTTTGTAGGATTTAATCTTTTAGTCTAAGATTGTTTAAACTATGTGGCATGTAATTGTATTCATGCGATAGTTATCTAGCACCAATGGAGGGTCGTGTGGTAGTTAGTGGTAGGATGAGTTGTGTGGGGTTAGCCGGCCAGTATCGAGATGTGTATCTTTCCTCTAGGGTGTGAGGATTTTGTGTGGGCGTATGCTAGTATGTATTGTTAGGGGTGTTGTGATGATCCTTGAGACAAATATGGATAGGTGTGGAAGGTAGTATGGCCCTGTACTACTGAAAGCACATGAACTATACGCGTAACAAGGAAGTCACAACCCCTAGGGCTTTGTTGGGACTTGGTTCCCCTGTTATGATATGTGTGTTATCTGATATCTCCCTGGTATATTTTCAGTATGGTGACGACGAGTCGATTTGAGACTGGATCCGAATCGGGATCGGGAGATGGTAGTCAGGGTGGGCCAACTATATCTGAGGACAAGATTAAGGAGATTATCCATGGGGAGGTTGTGGTTATTATTCGGGGCATACACAAGAGAGTTTTGGGTCTATCAAGACCGCGATGATGGAGTTCTTTGATGATAGATATGCTGTTTTGTCTGAGGCTGCTACTGTTGCAGCCGCTGTGGCCATCGCGGCTGCAGGGATTGGTGTTGGGCGGGTTTTTTAGCATCAGGACTTCGATAATATGAAGCCCCCAGTCCAGGAAACAATCATATACATGAGGTGACTATCTGATGTTAATGGATGCTTTTTCACCTGCTCTTACCCAGTTGACCAGAAGGTCAGGTGGGATCTGAACCTTCTGAGGTCCGGAGCAAAGGATTAGTGGAGACTAATTACGGGATCATATATATTCTGCTAAGCAGAGAGCTGTTGTGTCTTTAGAGTAGTTATCAGAGATGTTTCGTACTAGATATATGTCATGGGTGGAGCGTGAGAGGTTGGCCCAGGAATTTTCGGACCTGAGGTAGGGGACTGAGTCAGTGACAGAGATCATCAGGATGTTTACGGAGAGGGCCATGTTTTACCCTGAGTTTGCTTCTAAGCAGGCTCAGATGAACCGTTACTTGAGCATGCTCAAGATGGATATCAGGCAGTTCGTTTCCACCCAACGATATGATTCTTTGTTGGAGATGCAGGAGGCCGCCATGCGGCGTGAGATTGAGATAGAGCTTCAGACGAGAGAGCAGTCACCGACCCCAACGCAGTCGCAGCTAGCCCCGAAGAAGTTCAAAGCTGTTGATTCTAGATTTGGGAGCCAGAGAGGCCACACTTGTGGGAAGTACGGTAAGGTTCAAGATGGGGCTTTTCGATCAGGACGTGTGTGCCACAAATGTGGTAAAGAGGGGCATTATATGAGGGATTGTCGTCAGCTGGCCCCAGCTCCGAGTTCTAGGATTTGCTATCATTGTGATCAGGTTGGCGATGTGAAGGTCAACTGTCCATTGCTCGCCACCAAGCCGGAGTAAGCCCCGATGCCATCTACTTTGAGGATCACCGATGGGCGCCAGGGGAGGGTGGAGCCTCAAGGGCTCGAGGCCAAGCTTTTTATATCAATATCGAGGAGGCCAGAGTAGCTGCAGATGTTGTGACTAGTATGTTTCTATCCATTATCTTGTTGATTATGTTTTGTGTTATGCTTATATATGTGCCTCTGTTAGGTACATTCCTAGTGAACTCTTTTCCTGCTCTTGTGTTGTTTGACTCGGGTGTGATTCGGTCCTTTGTATCTTGTTCGTTTAATAGAGAGTTTGATACACCTGTTGGGGAAGTAGAGTGTCCATTGCGGGTTTCTATCGCCAATGAACACGGGGTTTCTGCGTCATCAGTGTATCAGGGTTGTGTATTGGAGATCTTCGGGGTACCTTATCCGATAGATCTGATCCCTATTCCCATAGGGGATGTTTTCGTGATTATGGGTATGGATCGGTTGAGCCAGTTTGGTGCCATGATTGATTGTGAGGGCCGGTGAGTGATAGTTCGTACCCCAAGTGGGGGAGAACGGGTTATCTATGGATAGGGCACCAGGATGGGTTTAGGGTTTTGATCGGCGGCCAAGGCTCGTCATTATATTCAGCATGGGTGTGTGGGCTACTTGGCTTATGTGGTGGATACGTGTGTTGGGGATCAGATCTCGGTTTCATAGTTTTTAGGGAGTTTGTAGATGTATTCCTATAGAAGTTTCCCAGTTTACCTCCCGAGAGGCAGGTCGAGTTTAGGATCGAACTTGTGTCAGGTGCGGCCCCAATTTCCAAGGCGCCATACCATTTGGCACCACCTGAGATGCAGGAGTTATCATCCCAGCTGCAGGAAATGCTAGGCAAGCAGTTCATCAGGCCGAGTAGTTCTCCGTAGGGAGCGTCGCTATTTTTCGTCAAGAAGAATGATGGTTCACACCGGATGTGCATTGGTTACCGGGAGTTAAACAAGTTAACGGTGAATAACCATTATCCCCTTCCGCGGATTGATGACCTCTTCGATCAGTTGTAGGGTGTATCTTTTTTCTCCAAGATAGATATGAGGTATAGGTATCATTAGGTTAGAGTGAGAGAGGAGGACGTGGAGAAGACCTCGTTCTGGACTTGTTATGGGCATTACTAGTTCGTGGTGATGCCATTTGGGCTCACCAATGCGCCTGAGGTGTTTATGGATTTGATGAATCAGGTATGTAGGTTGATGATCGATTGTTCCGTTATTGTGTTTATTGATGATATCTTGGTGTACTCCAAGACCAGTGAGCAACATGAGGAGCATCTTCGCGAGCTTCTGGGGGTTTTGAGGTGACAAAGGCTTTATGCTTAAGTTCTCGAAGTGTGAGTTTTGTTTACAAGAGGTTCAGTTCCGTGGGCACCTTGTTAACCAGGATAGGATTTTGGTCGATCCGGCCAAGATGGAGGCCGTGATGCAGTGGGAGGTTCCGAAATCTCCCTCGGATATCAGGAGTTTCTTGGGTTTGGCAGGATACTATTGGAGATTTATTCAGGATTTCTCCAAGATTGTGGTACCCCGCACTCATTTAACGAGGAAAGGGGTGGATTTCCGATGGGACCTTGAGCAACAGTCAACATTTGAGACTCTTAGACAGAGATTATGTGAGGCCCCGGTATTGACCCTCCCGGAGGGAATTGAGGACTTTATGGTATTATGTGATGCATCCATCACATCTTTGGGGGCAATCCTCCTGCAGAGAGGACGGGTGATTGCTTATGCTTCGCGGAAGATGAATCTGCATGAGACACGATATCCCACCCATGATATGGAGTTAGGGTAGTGGTTTTTGCCCTAAAGATTTGGAGACACTATATGTATGGTTTCTGTTCACTATCTACACAAATCACAAGAGTCTGAGGCATATTATGGACCATCCGAACCTGAACATGAGGCAGCTCTGGTGGCTGGACGTAGTCAAGGATTATGACTGCGAGATCCTTTACCATCCAGGTAAAGAGAATGTGGTGGCGGATGATTTGAGGCGTAAGTCGGATGGATCTTTGGATAGGGAGATGTGTGTGAGGATATAAGTGGATTCCCCGCTTTTGGGATTGATCGGGGAGGCTCAGGTTGAGGGTGTTCGGAAAAATAATTGGAAGAAAGAGAGGATCAGGGGTAAGATTGGCAGATTTGTCTCAGATAGCAGTGGGTTGTTGAACCGATGTGGACGGGTGTGGGTTCTGATGTATGGTGGGTTCAGACAGATTGTGCTAGAGGATCAGGGATAAGATTGGCAGATTTGTTTCAGATAGTCGTGGGTTGTTGACCCGATGTGGATAGGTCTGGGTTCCGATGTATGGTAGGGTCAGACATATTATGCTAGAGGAGGCTCATAAGTCTCATTTTTCTATTCATCCGGGGGCCACCAAGATATACCGGGATTTGAGATTGAGCTATTAGTGGTCGTGTATGAAAAGAGAGATAGCCTGGTATGTGGAGAGGTGCATGACCTGCAGGATAATCAAGGTTGAGCATCACATGCCGCATGGCAAGCTGCAGTCTCTGGAGGTTCCCATGTGTAAATGGGAGGAGATTTCGATGGATTTTATCACCAAATTACCGAATACGGCAAAGGGTTTTAATTCTATCTTGGTCATCGTGGATCGATTGACCAAGAGTGCCCACTTTTTGGTGATTCGGGAGAGTTCTTTGGACGATAAGCTGGCCAATGTGTATGTCTGCAAGATCGTTTCTCACCATGGGGTTCCGGTCTCCATTGTTTCAGACCGTAATGTTTGGTTCACCTCCCGTTTTTTGCAGAAGTTCCATGATGAACCGGGCACGAGGTTGCACTTCGGCACTGCTTATCATCCGCAAACCGATGGCTAGAGTGAACGGACGATACAGACCCTGGAGGATATGTTGTAGGCCTATGTTATCGATTTTGGTGGGAGTTGGGACTCCTACCTACCCCTTGCGGAGTTTTCCTACAACAACATTTATCACTACAAAATTGGTGCTCCGAATTTCGAGCTCTTATATGGGCGGAGATGTCGTTCCCTGATTTGTTGGGACAAAGTTGGTCACAGCTTATGGGGCGGACCGAAGTGGTCCTTCAGACAACAGAGCTGATTCAGCAGATTAGGCAGAGACTGCAGACCGCTCAGAGTCGATGGAAGAGCTATGCCGACCGGCGTCGATCCGAGTTGGAGTTTCAGGTCGGCGACATGGTATTATTGAAGGTCTCACCTTGGAAAGGTGTGATACTCTTCTGGAATATGGGGAAGTGGGGCCCCCAATATATTGGGCCTTTTCAGGAAATTTCCAGGGTTGGCAAGGTTGCTTATAGATTAGATCTTCTCGAGGAGCTCAGTCAGATTCACAACACTTTCCATGTTTCGCAGTTGCGAAAGTGTGTATTGGATGAGGATGAAGTGGTTTCCTTGGATGATATTCAGTTTGATGAACGCCTGAACTATGTTGACAGGCTAGTGCCTATCCTGGAAAGGAAGATGAAGGTTTTTCGTAACAAGGAATTACATTTGGTAAAGGTACGATGGCATCACCGGAGGGGCTCCGAATGGACTTGGGAGCCAGAGGCTGAGATGCAGGAGCATTATCTAGATTTGTTCACCATAGTTTCGATGAAGTCAAGTTCAAGTGGGGGAGAATTGTAACATCCTGATGTTCAGGTACTTCTAAGTTTACCCCTTTAAGTTTATTATATGTCAAATTGGTCCCTAAGTCCAAGAGGAGTACGCTAAGCGTACATGTGTGTACGCTGAGTGTACTAGGGTGCAACCTAGTACGTTGGGTGTACACTTATGTACGTTGGGCGTACTAGTGTCAGGAGGAAACCCTATTTTTTGGGGTTTGGGTGGTATTTAAGCAACGTTATGGCTCATTTCTCCCCACCTTTTCAGCCTCCACATCCTTTGAGAAGTTGCATCAAGAAGCCTTGACGTGGAAGCAAGCTTGTGAATCTGGGATCTTAGCCTTCTTGAGAAGCTCCAGGAGGTATAAAGTGTATACATTGATGTCTTGGTTGTTAGATCCCATTTTTGGGGTGTTTTATGTTGTTTTTCTTGTGCCGAAGGTCCCATATTGTGCATAGTGGTTATGGTCGTTTTGACATGTCCTTCCAGACCCTAGGAAGGGTCCTAAGACATAAAAATGAGGTCCCAATTGCTAGAATTGTTTCATGGAGCTTGTTGAAGGTCTTGACGGATTAATACCTTGTGTCGAGCACTTTGTGGACTTGTAAAGTCATAAAGTTGGAAACTTTATGATTCTAGGGTGCTTTTGGATCGTAGATCTGAAGTATAGGCTTGAGTGCTTAAGCCATTAAGCACTTAATGAAGTTTTTGGGGTTGCAAGGTTAGGCCCCGCGTACGTGGGAGTACGTCCCGTGTACTCAATCAACCACCCCAATGGTGGTCTTCTTCGAGGCTTCGCGTACACTAAGAGTACCTCTGGGCTACTCCCCACGTACTTGCATGGGTCAGCCCTTGTTGTATTGACTCGGCTGGGTTGACTCGATTGAATCAGTGGGTTGACCAGTTGAATTTGACCAAGTTTGAACAACTTTGAACAAGTTTGACCTTGAGGGTATTTTGGGTATTTTTGGATTTTAATGGAATTGGTCATTTGGTGGAAATAGGTATCATTTAGAGTGTTGAGATTCGGAGTCAGGCCTCATTAGTTCTCTTCATTTTGCGAGGTGAGTTTCCTCACTGTACTTTTGGGTCGAAGGCACCAAGGCCGACCCCTTTGGATTGTTATCCTGGTTTATCGCATGCTTGTATGTTGTAGTGATCTGTTAGATCTATATCCTGGTATATATATATATATATATATATATATATATATATATATATATATATATAATGATTCTATGCTTAATGATTTGTTAGATCTGTATGACTATCTATATATGCTAGCTAGGGTTTGATATGGTATATGTTGATATGTGATGTTATGTTGGGTTGAGGCGGTCCTGCTATGTGCTCAAGGACAAGAGACCCAAGGAATTGCGGATAGCCTGCAGGATGGTAGGGCGTACCAGTTAGGCCAAAGGCCTGGAGAATGTTCCAGATAGGCTGAAGGCCCAGTGAGGCGTACAGTCATGCTGAAGGTTCTATGAGCATACCAGATAGACTATATGCCAGTGGGGCGTTCCAGTTACACTGAAGGCTCTGTATGCGTGTTGTTTGCAATTATTATTATGATTATGTGTTGTGATGGTACTTTGGGGAATATTCACTAAACTTTGGGCTTAAAGTTTTGGGTTATGTTTCAGGTACCTCAGATGATCACGGGAATGCGAAGACGTGATCGTGCACCTCCTCATGTTTTAATTTATGATTTTGGGAAAGCTCTTATATTAAAAATGTTTTGAAAACTAAATTGTAAACAATGATGATTTGTAGATTGGTTTTAAAAGTTTAATTTTTTCATGAATTTTATGGATGTTACAATATATAAAAAGAGTGAGATGAAACTTGATGCTAAATCACCTAAGTGTTGTATAAGTTCTCTAGCAACATCAGGATTCACTTCAAGTTTAAGAGGTTGAAAGCAAAAATCTCCAAAAAAAAGCTTATTAAAAAACATATTGTTCTATAAAGATTAAAAATTAGAAATGTTAGTCATTCACAAGCAAATGTCAAATTAGAATGAAAGCATACATGGTTGGATTTGTTGACTCCATCTAGTGTAACACTCATATTTTCAAAAAACATGTGACAGAATTGTATACATTAGTCCTTAATGCATTATACAAAGATTCAAAAGTGTAGATTATTTACAAAGATAAAAAATCAAGAGCCCAATTGCATTTTTCGTATTTTAAACCATTTTTTTTTATCAAAGATGGTTATATTTTGAAGCACCACACATTTGAACTCTCAACATAATCATAAATCAATCCAAAATAGTTGACTTTCCACCACCAATCAGGCCTATATCAGATATTGATGAACTCGCGTATGTTTAGAGGGATTAGAAGATTAAGGATCAAGGAAATGTGGAGATTTTTTGCATAATTGAGCAAATATCATCATTTGTTGCATTCAAAGAAAAATATAGGCAATCTTTTTTAGAACATAATAATAGTATTGATTAATCAAAAAACTGAAAATAAAAAAGAAATACATAGAGATATGATGTTTTATACCTAGATAGATCCTTCAACATAATGAAAAGACATATTGGCCACTTTTTGCTTCTCTATGACCAATAGAGAAGATATTTCAACAAAAAAAACATGAGTGAAGAGATGAAGTTTAATGTATCGCAAGAGGATTTCAATTTAGATACAACTGAAAGATGGTAAAGGAGAATGCATCAACAACTTGTCTGACCTCACCGAAACCTTAGAACTCTCGGGTGCCGACTTTACCATAGATTCGAAAACCAAATAAAACCATCACAAACGTGTCAATTAATTGATGAGCAAAAGTGTCATGGGAGGAAAAAGAAGAGGAAAACCCAAATCAATGTACCTAAACAAGAGCACCAGAAGACATGTTGGGAGCATAGTACCCGTAGACATGACTTTTGATGTTCCATTGTTTTGCTGCACCATATAATCAGTCAATGCGGAAGTAATCAAGCATGTAGAAACGTTACAAAAGAAAAAGAACGACAAAAAGTATTTCGAAAAAAAAAAGTATTTTGTACATTTCTTGGTACAAACAACCTAGATTTGCATTGTTTTGGGAAAAAACTTATAAAATGGTCAATCATCAAATTAGTATATTCCCTTGAACGTTTCATCGTCACCTTGTTGTTGGTGGTATAAATGGCGGGAGCATGTCCAAAAGGATGGTGACGTTGGTAGATTGTTGCGAATGATCGTCGTCGTCGTGGTGGATGAAGGCGGTCAATTTAGCAGTTGTGCAAAAGTGGTGGTTGGTGGTGGCTGTCAGATTTTGTAGTTAGGGTTTCTATGAAACAAATTAGGGGGAAGAGAGAGAGAGAGAGAGAGAGAGAGAGAGAGAGAGAGAGAGAGATTTCAAAAGAGAATGGTAGGAAGAGAAAATGTGATGGGGTTTGAATTTTGCAGTTTGATTTCCAGATGAAGAACCCAATTTTATGTTCTTTCGATGGGGAAGTAGGGGAGATTCAAGAGATAAGGTACTGAAATCAGGGTGGTGGCTCTTGATGGAGAGTAAAAGTACAATGACAATTGCGTTCTTGGCACAGAGGAAAAGCATACCTATATGCGCATAAGTGTTGGTGGAGGTCACCGGTCAGGGAAGAGAGGAGGAGGAGAGTGGCGATGGTGATTGCGTTAACAGATGACGGATATGACTGTGGCAACATCATCCATTTTTGAAGAGTAAATATGAGAGAATGTGCTCATCATTTATTGAATTTAAGGAGATGGGGCCGAAATAATTGGCATTCAAGTTTATATGTAACAATTAACTCCTTATATTATGCATAAATACATGCACGATGATATGGGATAAGAGAAGAACATAACAAAATTTTGTGAACTGTTGAATTATTCACCCTATCCATCCATAATTAAGGAATTTGAAATTTTCCTTGAGTTTTTGACTTCTTGACCGGATAAGTCTGTGATGCATAAAATGATTGTAAATATCGCAATAAGGTTTGTACGACTTAAAATTCAACATTTAACTAAATATGCTTTATAAGATATATATATATATATATATATATATATATATATATATATCTTAGTTCTTTCATTAATAACTAAAAACATAATGTCAATAAACATTTGACATAATTGAGCTATTGTTGTTATTAGAGTGACACACCGCTAACTTGTTTTTACAATATATATTCACATTCCTATCAATTCCATATTCTACTTGCAATTCAATGAATCACATAAGATAACTACTCTTAAAAACATGAAAATATAACCTGTAGCGACTACTATTTTGACACCGAACGTATTATGAGTTAGAGAAACCAAGGACCTCTACACTCTATAATTCATGTTTATCTTACTGATGATGTTCAAGTGATGGAGAAAAATGGAACAAGTGACTTACAAGTTCCTAAGGTTGTCATGCTCTCTGATGAATTGAAGATTATTTCTAATAGCATGCTGGATGATAAGAGTGATGGTCATATTACAGATATGGAAACTAGAAAGCACTACTGAACAACAAAAGGGTGAACAAAAAAGGGGGTGCAAGACGTGAAAGTTGATGATGATGAACGACTGTTACCAATGGTGTTTTTACTAGTACTGATATGCTTAAAAGAAAAGATAAAGACATAAACTTCGAGGTGGAAATGAGTGTTAATGATTTGGGGCTTCTATCTGAGAACCAGGTGGAATGCATGGTATAGGTTTGATTGCTAAATGTTATACCATCTTTCCTAGGTCGAGGAAAAGAGAAAAATCTAGGGTGGATCATGGATTACTTATTGTTAATGATCTCTTATTGAAAATGGTGGACTTATGTATGGGAGTTTGAAAGTTGAGTAGGTGTGTTGGGCACTAATTCAATGAATATTATGTTCATTAATGCAAGGAGATAGATCAAAGGGTCGTGTTTTCAACATGAGGTGTCCTTTCTTGGTGTTCAAGAGACTATCATGATGAGGGTTAAACTTTTTAAAATTAGGCCCATGCGGGGAAACTTTAATTTTTGAGTTTGCTTGTAGTACAACGTGTGGTCACTCGGATGGTATTGTTTTGGTTTAGGACTCATCTATTTTCTTTAAAGATAACATTTTTTTCTCAGGTCACTATTGATGGGTTTTATGCATAAGAACAATCATATGTGCTCATACAAACCCTAATGCTTGGATCTAGGTTTATCTATTGTACATGCTTTGAATCCAAGACTTGCAACCCTAGATCTATCATATATAATTCGAAAATAACATCATAAGAACAGATCTAAGTGTTTACCTCTTTCAAATAACTTGGAATCCTTGTAGTCTTCTTGATCTTGAGCTTAGAGTCACAATTGTAACTCCTCTAATGGTTCACAAACCCCACAAGCAAGAAGGAAATATGAGAGAGGGTGAGAGATGCTAATTTCGGCCCTAGGGTTCTCTTGGAATCAAGTGTAACCGATTTTTATAGCCTAGGGGTCATATTTATACTGCAAACTGCTAGTGTTTCAATCTAAACCTTAATGGACAGCTTAGCCACCAAGCAGCCGAAGGAACCTTCTGGAATAAGGCCTTGGACGAAAATATGATGGATCCCCATCATAATTTCGTTCACCCCCCTAGCCTATTAGGTTTCCCAGCCCAAAACTCAACTATCACACATTTGACAGTTTCTGCCCCTTTATTTAATGAATCTCTTTTAGTCACCAAATTAATTCCTAATTAATTTATGACCAATATTAATTAAATAAATATGATTTCTCCTTTAATATATTATTCTTATAATATATTAATAAACCATAATATTCTCTCTCTCTTCTTAAATTACCTTGTCAAGTTGCTTTGGTGAAGGCAACCCAAAAGGACCATGCACAACCAGGTCAAGTACATACCAAATATAGTTACGGGCTTAGACACTAATCCAACAACTATGTTATTCTGGAGGTCAATTGGTTTAATAGTGATGTTACATGTTTTGTGATTAACATATATGCACCTTAGGAGCTAGCGGTAAAAGTTAAATTATGGAGGGATATTTCGGTTTTTATGGCCGAGCATGGTGGTTGTTATCTGTTGTTTGGTGATTTCAATGAAGTTCGGGGTGAGGATGAATGATTTGATTCAGTGTTCTCTCAATATGGTTCGAGTATTTTTTTTTAACCGGTTTATCCATGATATGGGGCTATTAGAGATACACCTTGGAGCTAGATACTCACATGGATGAATAAAATGGATACTATAATGTATAACCTTGGTAGGTTTTTGGTCTCTTAGGACTTGCTTGATTTATTTCCAGACATGGAAGTTGTGGTGTTAAAGAGGAGATGGTCTGTCCATAATCCCATTCTACTTCATAGGGTAAAGGCTGACAACGGCCCAACCCTTTTTCGTGTATTTCATTCATGGAATATGGTAGATCGTTTGATGATGTAGTAAGAAAAGCTTGGTATTATGTGGTTGTTAATCAAGATGACAAAAAGACAATGTTTTGAAAACCGGACCGGACATCGAACCGGCCGTCTTGCTGGGTCAATGGTTCAACTGGTCTGACCGGTTAGACCGGTATTAAAAACCGGAAAAACCAGATATATATATATATATATATATATATATATATATATATATATATATAGACTATGGTTATTTTGTTTAAAGTAATTATTGTGTTATTGTATGTATAAATGTGGGCCAATCAATTTTATTTATTTTAAGAAAGTGATTAATATATATTATTGAATTAAATATAATTGAAAAAACCATCATAATTAATTACAACGGTAATTTAGTCAATTAATATAGATGTAATAAAGGAAAATTGCATTTTTTAAGGGATCATAGATTCTATTAATTTTAAAAATCCGATTTTACGAATTATAAATCTTTTAAATCGGACATTCTGACATAATATGTTTATGAGTATATTCAAAAATAAAAATATTCTTGAACCATAAATAATAAAAATATTCTTGAACCGATTTCTTGATCATGAATTTAAAAATTTCTTGTAGATTAACAAATTCTTGAAGAATAAAAACAAAAAATACATTATTTCTTATAGAATACGGGTAACAATTGTTAAGAATTACATTTATTGTTAAAGAATAAAACTAAAAAAGCTTTCAAAACGGGAAAGAAAAAACATCAAAATCTAACAACGACTAATACATTCTAAAAGAATAATGTGGTCCGTTTCAATGTTGTGGTCCGTTCTTCGAGCATCAACTTCTGTGATTCCAACAGAATTGAAATTCGTGAATTCATTCCAACAGAATTGGAATTCCTGATTTCATCCCAATAGAATTGGAATCTCACCAATACCTCTGTGATTCCATTTCCTGTCAAACAATCAAACCCATAACCTGATAAAAATTAATAACTTATCACCATTTCTTGATTCACAATTGTATAAAAAGATCTTAGTTCAATCAGAATGGATATCAAGGAGTTGAATCTAGGTTTTAGAACATGATGTTACATAAGAGAGCTTACGGAATAAACTACGACTGTGATATATAGCAAACTTTAAAATTCAGATCAAAAACAAATAATCCATTGATATCCAAATGGTATATCATCCCATCATTACCCTACTCATTTGCACAATTGTGTTGGATTAGTGTCTAAGTCCATAACTATTTTGGTATGTACTTGACCCGATGGTGCATGGTCCTTTTGGGTTGACTTCACCAAAGCAACTTGATAGGATGAATTATGGAGAGAAAGGATTAAATATGATTTATTAATATATTATGAGAATAATATATTAAAGGAGAAATCATATTGCTTAATTAATATTAGTCAATAATTAATTGTAATTAGTTTTGTGACTAAAAGAGATTAATTAAACTTAAGGGACTGGAATTGTAATTATAAGATAATTGCAATTTGTGCCATGGATTGTCTTGTATTAAGGAGCGGACGAATTCTATGGGGAAACCCAAGAAGAAATCATCCAAGGCCGTAAGGAAAGGGATCCATGGGTTGCTTAGGGCTTAAACATCCAAATTAGGGTTTCCTTGTTAGATAACCCTAATAGTCTCCTATATATATATATATATATATATATATATATATATATATATATATATATATATATATATATAGATCCCTTATGACCCAAAAACGTGGCTAAGACTTCTCCTACGGTTTCACACGTTTTAGGGCAGCCTCCTTCCTCTCTCATCTTCATCCTCTTGCTCTTGGTGTTTGTGAACCATTAGAGGAGTGACATTTGTGACTCTAATCTTTCTAAAGTCAATACAAGGAGGAATTGGGATTGTTATTGCTATATAACAATCAAGGTATGATCTAAACCCTAATTATATGTTATACTGGTTATCATATTATAGATCTAGGGTTTATAGTCTTGGATAACTTGCATGTATAATAGAGAAACCTAGATTCAAGCATTAGGGTTTGTATGAGCACATAGGATGTTCTTAGGACCAAAACCCATCAGTGCTATCAGAGCCTAGATTGGTTTCTATTGTATTGATGCTTTATATGTTAAAAAAATTCGATTTTTGTGTTTCTGGGGGCTGAACTCGCTGAGTTCATGCTAACTCGACGAGTCTATGTCGGACTCGACGAATCGGCTGGTCAGAGTGAGGGAAAACCGGGATTTCTTGTTGTTTTTGCTTGAGGATACTTGTCTTATCATATTAGATCAATATAAATCCAATTTTTTGATATATATGACTATATTCTTGATCTAATTGAAGATATTTATCAATTAATAAAATATTTGTTTCCTTATGTGATAATTGATTAATTATTTTGATTAAATTGATAAATTGTTTTGCAAGAAATCATTAAATAAATCAAATATGGATAATTATGTGATTAAATGTTAATTTAGATTATTTGTTATTTGATCCTTATGTTATGAAATGTTTCATATTTTCCCCTTTAGGTTTTATAGTTTAAATTTGACCTCAAAAGTTTTGTTGTTTTGAAATTTAAATAGTTGAAACCCTAATGTTTTGAAAAAGGTTTCAAAACTTGCCCTCAAGTTTTGGAATTTAAATTTTGATTAATTGTTTAATTTTTATGTATATTTAAATTCTAAACCCTAATGTTTTGAAATGTTTCAAAACTTGCCCTCAAGTTTTGGAATTTAAAAGTTGATTAAAAGTTTAATTAGGAATGTTGAATTCTAAAACCCTAATATTGTTTTGAAAAGGTTCAAATCACACCCTTATGGTTTTATTAATTAATTAAGGTGTATAATTAAAAGAGGTTTAATAAATCCATAAAAGTTTTGGTTTACAATTTAATTAAATTAAAAGTATGATTATTAAATTTGACCACCTAGTATTTTAAAAGTTGTAAAATACACCCTATACTATATATAACATTAAAAGTCTAACATTGTATATATGTATGAGTAAAAGTCAGTCTTACCGTTAGTAGGCCTCATTCACGAAGCTGGTCTATAAGGGGTGTTTAAGGAAATTGCCTATAAAATGACGATTGAATGGGTATCCACTCTTACCCACCGCACTCTTGACTAGTGGAGGGTCGTTAGTCGAACGGGTAGGATAGGACGAGACCTTCCATTATAAGTATAATGAATTACAAAAGTAACTAAATGTTTTTTAAAAAATCCCAATCTTAGTTACTTAGGCAAAAGTGAATTGATGCAATTCCATGAAATTACACTTTGTGCCCTTGCGAAGACGTTAATGGAGCGTGTGTGGTTTACCGGCACACTAAATGGTTCTAAGCAAAGGTAGCAAAGGGTGACTCAATGTTTGTCATAGTTCAGTGGAGCGTGTGTGGTTTACCGGCACATCGAATAGGTGACTGTAACATGTGGGGGCACCATGTAGTTTGCATGGTTATTCACACCCGCTTTGTGATCCTCGGCATCCCAGTCACAAACAAGAGGGGCATATCGAGATTTAAACATGCCATTGAAATGTTCAATGAATCTCATAGGATCTAGGAGTTTTCATAGATTTAAAACTTAAATTTCCTTTTTTTCGTTTTTCATGGTGGAAATTAGTGAATCGTCATTCACTTACCTTCAAATGTTCTGCAATTTAGGTTGCGGCATCCCTCTCCCGAGTTGTAGGATATTGTGTTGGGTCCTAGCCTTAGTATCTCATTTAGGTGATTTGCTAAGGACTAAAATCAATCAACTAACTTGAATTCGTTTTCTCCCGTTTTGTAGATGTCAAAGTTCGACAACTATGGTCTTCCCAAATCCCGTGGAACAAGCATTCCACATGAAGATGGTATTCCACGATTTGATCGAGGAACAAGAAATCATGCTTTACTTCCTCCACCTCCTCCGATTGTTCTCCCTAACCCACAAGTTCGAAGGCTTGAAAAGTTCAAGCTCACTCAAGCCCTTTTGGCAAGTAAACATAAAGAAGGAAAGTCGGTGTGTACGCACGTCCTAGGGATGAAGTCACACATTGATAGGTTAAGAATGTTGAGATCCATTGTCTGCGAGGAGATGGCTGTTGACTGGGTTCTTCAGTCACTTCCTAACTCGTATAGTGAGTTCGTAAGAGAGTACTATATGATGAACCACGACGTGACCCTTATAGATCTCACCTATATGCTTATTGTTGCTGAATCAGTAATGGTTTGGCGCAATAGAAAAGCAAAGTTGATTGGTGAATCTGCCTTCAAGACCTCTATGGATATAGACAATGGCAACGAAAGACATGCTATGATCGAAAAAGTCTGATCATAAGAGAAAGGAAATGTCTGAAGTAGTTCCATGTCATGTTCCAAAAGAGTCAATTTGCTTTTATTGCCAAGAGAAAGGGCATTGGAGACGAAGCTGCCCCATTTACCTAAGAGATCTAAGAGATGGGAGAGTCGAAACGTATGGCTCTAATATAGGTAAAATCCATTAACTAACTCTTTTAATCTTCTATTCTAGATTCTTAATACATAATGTGATAAGATTACAATTGATGTTTTGAAGGATCGAAGAAAAGAAAGGAAGCTTAAGGGAAAAAGTGAGCAGAATCTAACCATGAAGGAATGGATTTCGATCGCATTTCTCGAAGATTAGATTCTTGAGCTACTACTTAGAGTTAGATTAGATTGCTAAGAAAGATGTATTAGCATAGTTTTTCAATGAATTGCATTGTAAGGACAAAAAATTTTCCGCAATAAAAGAAATTTTGAGTTTATATTATTTATTTATCCTTGCAATGGCGTATATGAAAAATTCATATTTGAATGTTTCTATTATTAGCAATAATGGATTTGGTTCTTATTATGTTATTTGTGGCAATGTCGAAGAATTTACCGAATAAGGAAAGTTTCTCATCGCCCAAGTTTCAATTGGACAGAAACTTGGAATCATGCAACTTGGTTGCACGATGAATGAGAAATTTCATATTTGGAAATTAGACTAATTCATTGACAAAGCGTCAAGTGAAGGACTAGAAGATCAAATACACAAAGTTGCGTGTTGATCAACTCCACCATAAGAGTAACAAAAATATTCGTCATGATTTACTAAAGGTTTAGTAAATATGATTATACTTATAAGATTAAGTGTAATTCTGAATTGATTAAAAGATGTTTAAATCAATAGCAGAACGAATAAAAAGAATCAAGTAGGCAGAAAGATAAAAGTTTCTCCATTCTAAGAAGAAGGGAGAGTACCTTTTATGCTTTATGATAGGTCTTAATGATTAAGAACCATATCTCAATTGATCCTCTAAGTGAGTCTTAGTACAATTGTATGTCTAAGAAGAGGAATCAAGAATTGAAGAAATGGTTAAATCAAGAAGTCAATCATACTTCATTCCAAAACAAGTTTTAGAGTTAAGATTGTGACAATAAGTGACAAGTATTAAAAGGTTTATAACATTCATCAAATGTGGAAAGTTGTGATGTCTTGGATAAGACAAAGACCAACTTGAACCAATTTATTAAGTGTTTTGATAAAAGCTACACTAACTCTTGAATATTTGTTTGTCAAGAAATGGTTATTGACAAGAGAATCTTATATGTCAAGGAGTCAGTGGGAGTCTTAATGGTCTTGAAAGGTTTCAAGAACAAATCAAATAAACCTTATCGATCATCACTAGCACGCGAGTTGAGGTTTACAACCTATCGTGTTGATATTGTTTTGTTTCTGTGCCATTCCAATTGAGTTAATTATGCATGTGAGTCTTATGAGTTCTCATTTGAACGCATAAAAGGCAAGGCACCTTAATCAATGAAAGGTACATTGATAGGAAAGGGTGAGCTGCTTAACTACTTGGAAGACATGGTGGGCAACTGTGCTACCATAAGGCAAGAAATCGAGATTAAGAAGGTTCGGTCCATATGAGTTTGAATTTGTCGTAGACTTTGGTTTTGACAAATTCACATGGATAAGAATACATACACCATTAAAATCTAAGTGTCATAAGATTCCCTCCTTCATGAAAATGATTGTGAGGAAATACTTTCACTAAGAAAGATTTTAAGAAGATAGTGATTGTAAAATTGCATTCTCGAATTCGATTATGGTTACGGTATCCCTTTCCATAATTTGAATTGTGAGGTTTGGCAATTGTTTAGACACACATATGAACTATCTAAGGCAAAGGTGTATAAGTTCAAGAAGCCTTGATAAAAGATTATCAAAGCACTAAGTATTAGAAACATGAACTTAAGAAATTCAATAAGCATTGTTTTTCTGAAAGTTAAGCAGTTTTTGAATACATATCAAAGCTAGTGGAAGCATAAGTGTTATAATAATCATCATGATAGTGGGAGCATAATTGTTATGATTGTATGATTATTAAGGCACATATTGCAAGTTGGCAATATTAATTATAGAAAACAAGATTTATACCTTGCAAAGTCGTAAGGGTTGTAAAGTTGTTTTGCTATAATTAAGGGAGAGAATATTATGCTTCATTTCAAATCTAAAGGCTTAGGTTGTGGAATGTTAATAAATTTAGTCAAAGGTATATAGTGTGTTCTTAAAATTTCGATTATGATTACAGCATTCCTCTTCACAATACGAATTTTGAGAACATAGCAAATGAAATATTATGGCAGAAGATTGATAAAGTATCAAATCTTTATGTAAGACATTAGGCATCGTGTCCCATACGCTTGGGTATAGGATCGATTTCAAATGCTTTAATATTTGACCATTTTAAAATTTCCCAAATGTCTAGCGCATTTAGAGGGAATAGGGACTAGAATCGGTTTTGACTAAGATAATTAAACAACTATCACAGGACAATCGAAAGTCCGCTGAGGATTGGTCGCTTGTGAGTAGTTGGAAGTATAGTATTGAAAGATATGGAAATGTTTCCATATTGGATGGACCATATCGACATTATTATGAATAAATAAGATTCTATTAAGAATGAGTTGTCATATGGAAATTATGGAAACGTGTCCATATTGGGAATTGAATATTGAAAACATATGACTAGATTAGAAACTTTTATGCAAAAGGATGTTCAAAGGAATGTTCTTTGAGTGAGACACATCATATCTAAGGAATTGTATTGTAACAATCTCCGATAGAGGATTTTGTAACTTCATTGGCAATAGTCTTTGTGACTTTGGTGCAGTGACATTACGAAAGGATCATTACATAAAATGTTAGAATCTAATATATTCTATAAGTGGCAAGAATTTGATATTCTTTTATTTATGGAAAGGGATTAGGAGTTGTGAAATGAGAATGATTGGAAATATGTTCAATTTGATCTATTTCACAAGGTAAGAACCATAGGTAAACATTGTGTGCATGCTAAGAGCATGGGACAAGTGTAATAGTTCAAGTAAGAAGTTGATTACCCTAAACGACAAATAATGAGTAATCGATATGGTGATAAATAAAAGGTGTTTTATTTATGCTCAAAGGTTTGAGGCCATATGGGATTAGTATTATCCTTGTGTTTCACTTTGCATGTTTTGACTTCCTGAATAATTTAATTGGTTAAGAACAGTCAAATTATTCGAACGGGCCACAGTTGTTCATATGTTGGAAGTAGGTATGAATGAAGACTGTCATGAATTGGTGTGTGGAATGTCTAAAAGAGTATTAGACATAAGCAAATGTTTGCTGCAACGTTCATGAGTGCTTATGAATATGAATTTGAGCATTGGATTAAACCCACGCTCACTTGGATCACTCCATGGATTGTGTCACGAGTGATTGGTGAGACGATAACATCTTAAATTCTTGAAACCGAGATGTGTGAGTTGTATCTTGCGAATCAGTTGCACATTGATAATATGTAAACGCACTAGTAACTTGGTGTCATAAAACATATTGTTGTGTGTGATTCGGTGAGTAAGTGCAAGCGAGCATTGAATCAAAGTTTAACCGTTCCTTTTATCCAAAGTAGGATAAAAGCAATATCTTTGGGCCCCTCGATGATTTAGTGATGACAAATGTAAATGCTCGGCCGGGCTAGGGCTAATTTGATTTGTTCAATTGGTCAGTCATCATAAATCGGAATCGAGAAATAGTACAAAGAGAATGATTAGAAATCATGTCATACGATATCTAGAATGGAGGAATATATGATCCCTTATCTAAGGACACGCGTATCTGATGGGATCAGAGTTGACAGCGGCTTTGGAAAGCTACGATTGCAGATCAGGATCTGAAGTCATACGCATAATAGTTATTAGACTTATCCAAGTGGGAGACTGTTGGATTAGTGTCTAAGTCCATAACTATTTTGGTATGTACTTGACCCGATGGTGCATGGTCCTTTTGGGTTGCCTTCACCAAAGCAACTTGATAGGATGAATTATGGAGAGAAAGGATTAAATATGATTTGTTAATATATTATGAGAATAATATATTAAAGGAGAAATCATATTGTTTAATTAATATTAGTCAATAATTAATTGGTAATTAGTTTTGTGACTAAAAGAGATTAATTAAACTTAAAGGACTGGAATTGTAATTATAAGATAATTGCAATTTGTGCCATGGATTGTCTTGTATTAAGGAGCGGACGAATTCTATGGGGAAACCCAAGAAGAAATCGTCCAAGGCCTTAAGGAAAGGGATCCATGGGTTGCTTAGGGCTTAAGCATCCAAATTAGGGTTTCCTTGTTAGATAACCCTAATAGCCTATATATATATATATATATATATATATATATATATATATATATAGATCCCTTATGACCCAAAAACGTGGCTAAGACTTCTCCTAGGGTTTCACACGTTTTAGGGCAGCCTCCTTCCTCTCTCCTCTTCATCCTCTTGCTCTTTGTGTTTGTGAACCATTAGAGGAGTGACATTTGTGACTCTAAGCTTTCTAAAGTCAATACAAGGAGGAATTGGGATTGTTATTGCTATATAATAATCAAGGTATGATCTAAACCCTAATTATATGTTATATTGGTTATCATATTACAGATCTAGGGTTTATAGTCTTGGATAACTTGCATGTACAATAGAGAAACCTAGATTCAAGCATTAGGGTTTGTATGAGCACATAGGATGTTCTTAGGACCAAAACCCATCAAATTGATGTATAGAATTTTAGATAAACAAATTGCAAAATACCAGAAAAGACATACCCTACAGAATTAGGTATAGTCCTAGAAATCTGCACAACAGGAGCCTTCCTGGTTGATGAACTCTCCCCACCGTTTGGAGCCCTAAAAGCCCCATCTTTGAACGTCATCCCCACAGACCATTCAGAGCGAAAGGTCTAGGATTTGGAATTGAAATCGGGCTCGCATTCGTTCATTGGAATTGACTGGATTCGGTTTTACTGGAGATCTTCACAGCATCTTCCGGTTTTGGACTCGACAAATTGTTTCCGCCATCGATGGACAGTATTTAGGGAAGTTGTTTATAAAATTACCTAATTACTAGGGCTGAGCATGGGTTGGTTTGGCCCTAAAACCGAACCCAAACCGATGACCATCAGTTTCTAAAAATTTGAGCCCTAACCGACCCTAAAACCATGGGTTTGGTTTTATGGATTATCGGTTTCTAAATCGGGTTTTCAGTTTTGGTTTAGGTTTTTGAGCTAATCCAAACCTGAAATTGTTTTTCTATCATTTCATATCCTCACTTTTATAGAAGTGAAGATGGCATCTACTTTGATCCCTCAAGCGATGTGGGACAAAGCTAATAGCTGAATAAAACTGAAGATGATGTATGTTTAGCATATGTAGGTGAGCATATGTAGCTAAGTTTCGATCATGTGTCAATGTGGGATAGGTTTATCTAGCTGCAAAAATAAAAGAAGTGAAATTTTGGCCACAGGTTTCAAACTTGAAACCTCCAGAAAAACACGTAAGAGCCTTACCCACCTAAACCAGCTCATCCTTTTGACATTACTTCTCTAAACATATTTATATTTGTATATAAATTATATATTTTTATAAATAGTATATATATATATATATATATATATATATATATATATATATAATCGGTTCAGTTCGGTTTCTATCGGTTTTACCAAACCCAAAAACCCAACCCAAACCGAAATTTTCGGTTTTCAAAAAATCTAAACTCAAACCGTCGGTTTATGCTTCAGTTTCGGTTTTATCGGTTTTTCGGTTTCCGGGTTCGGTTTTGCTCATCCTACTAATTACCCTTATTTATTTATATTTTAAATTTTGATTGGCCCATATTTATGCATACAATAACACAATACTTAGTTTAAACACCTGAACCTATCTATCTCTCTCTCTCTCTCTCTCTCTCTCTCTCTCTCTATATATATATATATATATATATATATATATATATATATATATATATATATATATATATATATGTGATTCAATTATGTAAGATTTTGCCCACATGAAATAGAGTTGAAGTTAAAAGGTGATATTGCATTTTAATTTCGTCTAAGAGAATAATTCACTCTAAAATTGAAAAGAGAAAGAAAAGATGTATAAGAGTAGAAGTCATAAATACTGAAGGAAGAATGAAAAGCATTCTAATCCCACATCGTTCAAGTGAAGAAATATGGGTCTGCACCTTTATTAATTAAACGGCTTCCACCTTATGATTGGAAATGGGCTCACTTCAAAACAAATATGGCCCATAGTTACATAAGTTGGTGTTTATACATAAGAATGAGATGACCGATTTTTTTTTCTTTTTTGCAATTTAAAATTTTTTATCCGATTTTGACCGGTTGAACCACAACGGTTTTGACCGGTTTTTGATTGAATTGGCGGTTTTTTCTGGTTCTCAACACAGACGGTTTTTGAGGCTAATTGAACCGGATTCCTTACTGGATCCATGTTCAAGTTGAACCGTCCGGTCCCGTCCGGTTTTCAAAATAGTGCAAAAAGAGTATTGCAGTCAAGAATTAAAAACAGTTTTAAAAGGGCGGAATAAAGATCTTCGTGATCAAGTGAAAGGAAAAAAGGTTTCAATTGTAATTGATTTAGATGTTCTTGATAAAAAAATGATGATACTGTTTCCACATAGAAGGAGATACGTCAAAGAATTATATTACTTAAAAAATTACAAGATATTAAACATCATGAAGCGCTTGATTTCACTCAAAAAACTACAGTGAATTAGGACATGGATTGGGACGAAAACTCAAAAAAAATTCATGGGGATGTTGAATCAAAGAATTAGACAAAAAGTTATTCAGGGTATCATGGTGGATAGAGTATGGTGTATAGATCATATTGGTGTTAAAAAAAGTCTTTCTTAACTTTTGTAAATCCAAGTTTGCTTATAATCAAGATATAGTTCCAACGACTTTTAATCCATGGTTTGGTTCATTGTGTGAAACGGATCGTTGTATATTGGAAGGGGCGTGTCTGTTGATGAAATTAAAGAGGCAATATGGATGTGTGGTGGTGATAAAGCGCCAGGGCCATATGAGTTCTCTTTTAATTTTATAAACTGATATTGGTCGCTTTTACAGGATGATATAGTGGTATATGTGCAGAAACTCTTTTCCACAGGGATAATTCCTCACGGGTGTAACGAGTCATTTATAACCTTAATTTCGAAGGCTAAGAACCCATTTTTAGCTACTTATTTTAGACCAGTCTCACTTATTGGTTTTCAGTATAAAATCATAGTTAAGATCTTAGCCACTTGTTTGGCAAAAATAATGAGTGGGTTGGTTTCTGAGGTTCAAATAACATTTGTCAAAGAAAGACAAATTCTTGAGGGTCCTCTAATGTTAAATGAACTTATAGACTGGTACAAAAAGAAGAAACTGAAACTCTTAATTTTCAAAGTAGATTTTGAAAAAACATATGATATATTGAGTTGGGAATATGTTGACAATGTTATGGATGCTCTAGGTTTTGGAGAGGGATTTGTTCATGTCTATCGTCTGCCAGAGTGTCGATCTTAGTTAACATGAGTCTGACTAAAGAATTCTCCTTAGAGCCGGGTCTCAGACAGAGTGATCCGCTATATCATTTCCTTTTTATTCTCACCATGGACGAGTTACATATTATGATTGAAGATGATGTAGCCAATAATTATTTTCGAGGTGTTCATGTGGATTATATGGATTTTTACCTATCTCATTTGTTGTATACAAATGATGTTGTTGATGGGTTTTACACAAAATAACATCTTATGTGTTCATGCAAACCCTAAAGCTTGGATCTAGGCTTCTCTATTGTACATGCAATTCATCCAAGACTTCCAAACCCTAGATCTAGCATAAATGATTCGAAATTGACATAAGAAAACAGATCTAGATGATTACCTCTTGAACAATAGCTTGATTCTTCTTGTCTTGGAGCTTAGAGTCACAAGTGTCACTCCTCAAATGGCTTACAAACACCAAGGAAGCAATAGGATGATATTGGAGAGAGGTGAGAGGCACAATTTCGGCTATGATCTTTCTAGGGTATCAAGTGGCCGAAAATTGGATGCCCTGGGGTCCTATTTATACTGGTGCTGCTAGGGTTTCAGGCTAAACCCAAATGGACAACTTAGGCCTTAAGCAATCCAAGGAAGCTTCGGGAATAAAGGCCTTATGGCCGAAATTATGGATGGACACATCCTAATTTCGTCCATGCCTAATCCAAGAGGCTCCTCAGCCCAATACTCAACTATCACACATTTTACAGGTTAAGTCCCTGATATTAAATTAATGCCTTTTAGCCATAGAATTAATTTCTTAATTAATTTTTGTCTAATATTAATTTAATTATATGATTTCTCTTTTAATATATTATTCATATAATATATTAATAAGCCATATTAACCTCTCTATTCATAAATCACCCTATTAAGTTGCTTTTGGTGAAGGCAACCCAAAAGGACCATGCACAACCGGGTCAAGTACTTACCATATATAGTTACTAGCTTAGACACTAATCCAACAGTTTCCCACTTGGATAAGTCTAGTACTACAAATGTAAATACAATACGATTAGCAATCGTAGCTCTCAAAGGCGTTGTCGAACTCTGATCTTATCAGCAACTTGTCCTCTAGATAACGGATCGTATAGTCCTCCGTTCTAGATATCGTGCGGACAAATACATGGAACATAGTTATACTTATTGTCCAGCAGTTTGTTTCTCGATCTCTGATTCGTCTGGCATAGAACTTAATTGAACACATCAATTCAGTCCTGACCGGGCCCAACACATAAGTCAAACAAAATCATTGAGGGGCCCTGATATCGCTTTTACCCTCTTAGGATAAAAGGAACAGATAAACTTCGACTTATATGCATTTAACATTCACTCATCAAATCATGCACAACAATGCATTTTATAACATCAAGCTACTGATGCGTTTAAGCATTATCAATGCACAACCAATTAGCAAACAATAAACCATATATCTAGTTGATAAGACCATATGATATTATCGTTTTGCGATCACTCGTGATAAATTCCATGAAGTGATTCCAGCAAACGCGGGTCTAATCCAATGCTCAAATCAAACTCATAAGCACTCATGAACGTTGCAGCAAACCTTTGCTATGTCTAATACACTTTAGACAATCTACACATCAATTCATGACAATATTCTTTCATACACACTCCCAAAATATGAGCGAATGTGGAACATTCGAATAATCTTATTATTCAGGAAGTCAAAACATGCAAAATGAAACATTAGGTAAATAATTAACATAAGACAGTAACTTTACTTATAAATAACACCCTTTTATTTAATCATCAAATGTCAATTACATTTATCTATTACACATTTCTAAACTATCTAATCTAAACTAATATCGTCCTTCAGCCCGATGCTCCTAGCGTGCTGCAAATGCTTAACCCTACTCGGTCCCTTCGTAAGGGGATCTGTTGGGTTATCCTCCGACGATACCCTCTTCACTACGAGGAGTCCTTCTTCCACCCGATGTCGAATAACGTGATATTTTATGTCGATATTTTGAGATCTACCATGATCAATGGGTTCCTTGGTCAAGGCAACCGCTCCTTCAATATCACAGAAAATTTACATGGGCTCCTTTATGGCTGGCACAACTCTAAGGTCTCCGATGAAGTTCTTCAACCATATCGCCTCTTTTGATGCTTCGCATGCCACTATATACTCTTATTCGCACATTGAATCAGCTATGGTCTCCTGCTTGGAACTCTTCCAAGTCACTGCTCCTCCATTTAGGGTAAAGACCCAGTCCGACTGCGCATGGTAGTTGTCCCTGTCGGTTTGAAAACTGGCGTCAGTATACCCTCGCACCCTTAAGTCATCACTCCCACCGAGGACTAGAAACCATTCCTTTGTGTGACAACTCGAAATTTCCATTCGATCAAACCCTAAAAGTCAACCACTTCGTATCATAAGTCAATGTCATTATTTCTTATTTTTTAAAGAAATATAAAGTTCGTTTGATTATTTTAATGTTATTTTTAAATGAACGGGTGAAAGAAAGTGCCGTCTCGGGTTTTGAATTTTAAAAACCGCAAACACCTCGCATCTTAGAAATTCCCGACCAAACTTTTAGGTTTGGATTGAAAAATCACCCAAAAATCATGAACTCTGTCACACCCCAAAACCACGAACGGCAGAAATGTTCAGAGGTGGAGGACGTCATGTACAGTATCACAACAGTGTAAAATAGTAAACAAGCAACAACATCATCCATTGCATTATAAGTAAAGTTTCAATACATGTGTGTTCTTTCATTGCAATAAGACACCAAAAATATACAATCAAAATAAAAGACGAGACTTGTCTGCTCCGTCTTCTCAAAAACTGGCCACCGTACCTGTCTACTGATGACTTGAGAATACAAGTTATTTTGAAAGAGAGTATCAACTTTAAAGCTGTTGAATTAATAAGTATTTAAGTGTCATTGTCTTGCTTTGAAAAGTTGTTTTAAAAGTCTTGTAAACCTTTAAATGAAAATGTTGATGTAAGTATGAAAAGCCCTAGAAAATCCCTTATTTTCTATTATTATGAAATGTAGTCTTCAAACAAGACCCGAATGTTTTGTAAGTAAAATGATAGTTTTTCCTTCTATTGACGAGTACTAAAGTACTTAGTCTATCTCATCGTTTATGTGAAAATATCACAAAATAAAGTAAACAGGAAAAATATACTCGTGTAAGTGTTGTCACTGGGTACTAGGACTAACACAACATCGCAATAAGTGAAATAGATAACCTAATGAACATCCGAAGATTGTCCAGAAAAGTATTAATGTAAGTGTTATCACTGGGTACTAGGAGCAACACAACATCGCAATAAGCGAAAGGTATAACCTAATGAACATCCAAAGATTGTCCACTTGTCCTCTGTAGCAGCGGCAGGTGGGTGGAGGGGTTAGCCCCGATATCGATCTACCTAATATAAATAGTAACGTTAGACCTCCGTAGATGGTCATCGACCACTGGTGCTAATCAATGGGGTTCGGAATGGTTAGTCCCGCCGAGATATCCCATTGAACCGGGATAGGAAAGATAATTTACACAGAAAGTACTAATAAATCATCCTCGTAGTTCTAAGTACAAGTATCCAGGTAAGTGAATACAGGATAATGCACCTATGTAACAGTGTTCATGTATGGTATTCATGTAAGTGTGTTCATGTAACAGGTAATTATATGTAAACATATTCATGTATCAGGTAAGCATATGTATATGTACTCATGTATCAAGTAATGTATTGGTGTAGACTCATGAATGAACTGACAATTGTGTGATTCCTTGTAATAGGAATAATGTTTGATATCTTCAAATTATCCCTATGATAATTTACTGAAAGGTAATTGGTTGTTCAAGTAGGTTTATACACTCTTACCACTCAAGGGTGTGGGAAACTAAATGAAAGATGTAAACTATAACATCAATACGTATATAAGAATATAAGTGTATATGCATAGTTTAATTCAAGAATGTAAAATGGTTTTGTAAGACATCTAAGGGTTTTGAACAAATAAAAAGTGACTTGATGTCATTTTGATAAACAATTTCAAAAGTAATACATTTGATAACAAAGTATTTTAAAGATAGAAAACCATTTCATGCATTACATTTTGTAGTATGTGAAATTTGTTGAATGAAAACACAGTTATAAAATACATATAGATGATTTAATAACATGTTGTTTTCTACTTGTATTCCCCCCATTAAAGCATTTAAAATCATTTAAAACATTGATTAGGGGTATGAACTCACCTGTAAATGGTGGTTTGGATGAAATGGACGGTGTAGGATTGTTAGGTGTCAAGTGAGGACTTGTACACACACTACGATCCTAATGAACATATAATCACACATATATGCACTCAATTAGTCTTAAATTACTAATTGATAATGTTAAGACATCCTAGAACATAATAAACACTTTATATAAGCGTTTTAAGCCCTAAGGATTGCATCTAAGCTATTGTGGGACAAGGTACTTGGGTTTAGTGTTCCAAAGGACCCCATACTTGAGTTTACTCTCCATATAACCTCACCCATGGAGTTTACGGTTGTAAAATCTTGAGTTTACGGCCGTAAACTCCCAAACTTGGTGGTATTTTGTGTTTTGAAGTTCTAAATGATCCCTAGAATTATTCCAACTTGGTGGTTAAATTCCTAGAAGGGTTTAAGGCCTAGAAACACCCCTTTGAGGAGTTTACGGCCTTAAGGCCATTTCCTTTAGAGTTTGCGGCCGTAAACTCTTAAGGATGGGTGTTTTTGATGCTTTCAAGTCTCATACACATGTTGTATAGGTCTTAAACTTTTATCCCAAGCATATGAAGGCCTTAAGCACACTTTGGTGCCCTTCTTTGATGTTCAAGGCCCAAGAACCTTATTAGGGCCGTGAACTCACTTTGAGGGGTGATTTTGATGTGTTTTGGTCCTTGATTTAAGTGGGAACAATTCCTAGTAAATGTCCAAGGCTTTAGGTGCCTTAAAAGCACCCTTTTGTCCATGATTTTGGAGTTCACGGTCCAAGATCTTCTTGGGCCGTGAACACCCAAAACTTGATGATTCTTGGTTTTTTTCATGTCCCTAACACACATATATATGAGTCCAAGGTAGTATCATATCACAAGGGAAGGTCTAGGCATTGTTTTGGGAGTGTACCGCCCAAGAACACCTTGGGGAGTAAACTCCTAAATCTAGTGATTTAGCCATCTAAATCATGTTATAAACACATAATAAACTTTCTAACACTACTAGAGAGAGTTACTCACGTTTTGGTATAAAAACCTGAAGATCCGTGAGAGAGAAAATAGCTTTTCTCTAGTTGGAAATACGAATAATGAATGAATTTGGTTCAGAATTCTATTTATAGTCCTGAGATATTTTTGGCAAAAAATATTTTTATTCTCGAAATGATCTCTAATCTAATAGAGTGATGGAATAATAGAGTTGCACTAAACCCTAGTGCATCCACTCTCCTGATATCTCCTTAAGTGTAAACCCTGAATTACTCAAACTTACACGAAAAAGTCTGAAAATTAACTGTGACTGCTATAACTTCTATTGAAGTGATATTGTTTGTACAAAATGGAAATTTCAGGTTGTCATATCATCCCCCCGTTAGAAGAAATTTCGTCCCGAAATTAGAATTTAAGCAAATAAGAAATTTCAAATAACTAAGCGAAAAGATGAGGGTATTTCAGTTTCATCTGATCCTCTCGTTCCCAAGTGAATTCAGGTCCACGCTTTGCGTTCCAGCGAACCTTCACTATTGGGATACGGCTCTGCTTTGTTTGCTTGACCTCTCGGTCCATGATCTCTACTGGTTCCTCCACGAAGTTGAGGCTCTCATTGATCTCGATCTCGATCTCGTCGAGTGGAATAACAAGAGTCTCGTCAGACAGACACTTTTTCAAGTTCGAGACATGGAAGGTAGGATGTACGTTACTGAGTTCATGCGATAGATTGAGTTTGTAAGCCACAGGGCCGATTCTCGTGAGAATCTCGAAAGGCCATATGTATCTTGGATTGAGCTTTCCACGCTTTCCAAAGCGTATCAAGCCCTTCCAGGGTGAGACCTTCAGTAGGACTCGTTCGCCCACCTGGAATTCCAACGGTTTCCTTCGCTTGTCAGCGTAGCTTTTCTGTCGGTCTCTAAAGGCTTTCAATCGTTCACGAATTTGAACAATCTTCTCTGTCGTTTCCCAAATGATCTCCGGACCCGTGAGAGTGCTTTCGGGAACTCGTCCCTTAGCTAACTGGGTATCACCCACTTCAGCCCAGCACAGAGGGGATCTGCACTTTCGGCCATAGAGGGCCTCAAATGGAGCTGCCTTTATGCTCGTGTGATAACTGTTGTTGTAGGAAAATTCGACGAGGGGTAAATGGGTATCCCAAGCTTTTCCAAAGTCAATCACGCAAGCACGCAACATGTCTTCTAAGGTTTGGATAGTCTTCTCACTTTGCCCGTCGGTCTGTGGATGGTAGGCTGTACTCATGTCCAGCCTAGTTCCTAGGGAACTTTGTAATGACTGCCAGAACCTCGAAGTGAATCTACTATCTCTATCTGAGATAATGGATATTGGAACACCGTGCAGTCTTACAATCTCCCTAATGTATGTTCGTGTGAGTTTCTCCATCTTGTCTGTTTCTTTGATTGGCAAGAAGTGTGCAGACTTGGTCAGTCTATCGACGATGACCCATATGGAATCAAGTCCACCCGTCGTCTTAGGCAACTTGGTTATGAAGTCCATAGTGATCCGCTCCCACTTCCATTCTGGTATCTCCGGTTGTTGTAAAAGACCAGAGGGTTTCTGGTATTCGACCTTCACCTTCGCGCAAGTAAGGCACTTGCTTACGAAGGTAACAATATCTTCTTTCATGTTAGGCCACCAGTATAACTTTTTAAGATCCAGATACATCTTATCTGAACCCAGGTGGACGGAATAACGAGTGTTGTGAGCTTCCGTCATGACCAAGTCTCTGAAGCTACCGTGTTTCGGTGTCCAGATCCGATCCATGAGGTACAAGGCTCCGCCACCCTTGACTTCCAAGTTCTTGTCCATTCCTCTAAGGGATTCACCAGCCACGTTTTCAAGTTTCAACTCCTTTATTTGCATGGACAAGTGTGAATGGATAGTTAGAGTCAAAGATTTGACCCTACGACCAGAATATTCTTTCCGACTTAGGGCGTCGGCTACTACATTGGCTTTACCCGGATGATAGCGAATATCGCACTTGTAATCACTAAGTAGCTCGACCCATCGTCGTTGTCTCATGTTGAGCTCTTTCTGGTCGAAAATGTGTTGTAGACTCTTATTGTCTGTAAAGATCGTGCTTTTTGTACCATATAGGTAGTGTCGCCAGATCTTTAGAGCAAACACCACTGCTCCTAACTCAAGATCGTGGGTGGTGTAGTTAACCTCGTGTGTCTTCAGCTGTCTCGAGGCATAGGCTATGACTTTACCTCGCTGCATCAGAACACATCCGAGCCCTGGATTTGATGCATCCCAATAGACCACGAAGTCTTCTATCCCTTCGGGGAGGGATAGTATCGGTGCGGTGCACAAGGCTCGTTTGAGCGTTTGGAACGCTCTTTCTTGTTTCTCTTCCCAGTCAAAGGCTACGCCCTTCTGGGTCAGGGTTGTAAGAGGTTTTGCTATACGGGAGAAGTTCTTAATGAACCTGTGATAGTAGCCAGCCAGACCTAGAAATTGATGAATTTCTGTAGGTGTCTTCAGTGCTGACCAGTTCTCGATGGCCTTAATTTTGGAAGGGTCCACGTGTATTCCTTCTTCGCTAACAACATGGCCCAAGAATTCGACTCGCCAAATCCAAAATTCGCACTTGGAGAACTTCGCATAGAGCTTCACCGACCGCAATGTTTCTAAGAATTTACGGAGATGTTGGCTATGTTCCTCCTTACTTCGAGAGTAGATGAGTATGTCATCAATGAAGACGATGACAAACCGATCCAAGTAAGGACGACACACCCTAATCATCAGATCCATGAATATTGCGGGCGTGTTAGTTAATCCGAATGGCATCACTACAAACTCGTAGTGTCCATAACGAGTTCGGAAGGCTGTCTTGGGAACATCCTCCTCTAACACTCGTAGTTGGTGATATCTGGATCGTAGATCTATCTTCGAGAAGTAGTTGGCTCCTTGAAGTTGATCAAATAAATTGTCAATGCGGGGCAAAGGATAACGATTTTTAATTGTAAGCTTGTTGAGTTCTCTATAGTTGATACACATGCGAAACGATCCATCCTTCTTCTTGACAAACAAGACCGGTGCTCCCCATGGTGAGAAGCTTGGTCTAATGAATCCCTTCTTGAGAAGTTTGTTAAGTTGACTGGAAAGTTCCTGCATCTCGGCCAGTGCCAGACGATAAGGAGATTTGGCTACTAAGGTAGCTCATGGCAGTAAGTCGATTCTGAACTCGACTTGGCGTTGCGGTGGTAAACCGGGAAGTTCCTCTGGGAAGATGTCGGGAAAGTCGCGCACTTCTGGGATGTTCTGAATGTCTTTCATTTCTTGACTTGTATCGACGACGTGTGCGAGGAATGCATGGTACTCCTTTCGCAAGCACTTCTGGGCTTGAATGCACGAAATGATGTGAAGGCTCGTACTAGGTTTGTCACCATAGATAACTAGGGTTTCGTTGTTAGGAAGGTTAAGACGAACTGCTTTTTCAAAGCACATGATTTCGGCGCAAAGAAGACTCAACCAATCCATACCGATGATAACGTCGAAACATTTAATTGGGACTGGCATGAGATCTATCTTGAAAGTATGGCCATCTAAAGTTAAAGTACAACCTATGTATATGCAGTTAGTACTCTCTGTTTTCCCGTTATCCATTTCTACTGTGAATGAATTATCTAATGCACACGGCTTTTGTTTAAGCAGGTGTGCAAATTTGTGACTTACGAAACTTTTCTCTGCTCCACTATCGAAAAGTATGCAAGCATATGAGTTATCGAGGAGAAACGTACCAGTAACTATCGTAGGATCAACTACCGCTTCCTCGTGGCCTAAGGCCATAACTCTTCCTACTCCTCCAGCCATCCCCGCTTTAGGGCAGTTCCTCTTGTAGTGGCCCACTTCGCCACAACCGTAGCAAGTTTGGCCCATACCGGCGTTAGGAACCTGAGCGGCCTGAGCTATTGGAGTCTGGCAGAAACGGACTGTGTGCCCCTTCCTGTTGCAGTTAGAGCACTGCATCTCCCTGCAAGGTCCGTGGTGGTGGAAGCTGCATTTGTTGCACTTCGGGAGAGACCCAGCATAAGTTTTTGCTGGTAAGGGGTTCGCAGGGACAACAGGAGTAACTGTGGCAGCAATGATTGCCACAAGTTGTTGTCTCTTGGAGGATTCTTGCGAAGCCCCTCTTTTCCTCTTAGACCACCTCTTCTTGTTGTTTTTGGCCTTCGGTGGTACAGATGCAAGGACTGTTGGGTTCTGAGGTTTCCGGTGGTCTATGAGAGATTGTGCCAGTTCTTTGGCGCTATCAAAAGTAATAGGCCTGGAAGCTAACACACTCGAATGGATCTGGGTGACAGTCCACAGATATATCTCTCTATCTTCTTGCTCTCGAGAGAAACCATATCAGGGCATAAGTTTTCCAGATCACATAACCTGTTTGTGTAGGTTGTGATGTCGGATCCAACCATTTGTAGACCCCAGAATTCCTGCTCGAGTTTTTGTACTTCACCTCGAGGACAGTACTCTTTCATCAACATGTCTTTCAACTTTTCCCAGCTGATGGAATACGCCACCACCAAAGTCAGATACTTAACATGGCCGTTCCACCATGTTAGTGCTCTGTCAGAGAAGGTACAAGCTGCGAACTTGACCTTGTTGCCTTCTTGGTATTCGCAGATTTCAAAGACAGATTCCATCTTTTCAATCCATTGCCTTAACACCATAACCCCACCAGTACCATTGAAGCTGCGGGGTTTGGCGTTCGTGAAGTCGTTATAGGTGCATTCCCGAGGGTGCCCATGGCTTTCGTCGTGGTTCGAGGGAGGTGCACCTGATCCCGATCCACTAGGGACATGAGCATTGATTGCTGACACAGCAGCTGCAACTGCCGCTGTGAAAGCTGCCTGGAACATGTTGGCATCGAAAGGAGTAGGTGGTTGAAGAGGTTCAGGTGGTGGTGGTATCGATGCTTCGTTGTTTGGGTTACGCCTTGTATTTCTGCGTGGCGGCATCTTTAACTATACGATTAAAAGATGACGACATGGATAAGAATAAATGAATAATGAAAGTGTTTCATGGACTAACTCCTCATAGTCCAACAACAGAATGAATAGAATGACTAAATGAAGATGACAATATTTGGATAATAATTTCGATAAGATTAGATATCTTTCAATAATACTGGAATTACAGATGTAACAAGTTCGGGAAAATGGCCTAGAAGTAGGCCTTACATCAACCAAGATGGAAAATTTTGACAGAATTAAGACTAGATCAAGACCTAACAGTTCTAAGATTTATAAAGACAGGAAATTAGACCTAAGTTTTACACAAACTAGGTTATATCCAAAAGATGAGTTGACGAGATTCTATCGGCGACGAGAACTGCTAGCATGAGTTCTTGATCCCGATAGTAAATGTTCCATGTCCCTCATACGCCTGTCAGTTCTCACTTGTTGAGCTCGAAGTTCCCTAACTTCAGCTTGAGTTTCATCAAGTTCCCTCTGCAGATTTGCATTACGGACTAGAGTCCTTTAATGAGCAGACTCTAGTTGGCTAATGTGGACAGTGTTAATGCCAAAGTTGGCTTCAATCTCCACGACCCGGTTAATAGTTGCTTGACCCAGTATCGTGTTTCTGGAAATACTACGAACCATGATGGGTAGGACCCTGTCAGCAGAACCTCCTTCAGTGAGGTTGTAGAAACTTCGGTCTCCATTGTAGGGAATGCGCTGACCTTGTTCCTGACTCCATGTAGTCAAGTTAGTTTCCCACAGAGGTTTGGGTCCTTGAAACGCGAGACGGGGGTTTAGGTTTGGGTTTTGAGCAGCTGGGGATAGGTTGTTGACTTCAGGCTCCGAGTCAGAACTATCGGAAAAACCCTCAGCATGGTGATCATCAAAAGGGATTGGGTGATCATCTTCTGGTTCTGCCTCTAGCCAACCAGCATTGCCTTGGTTCGGGAAGTACGGATCGCCGTGGTGAAATCCAGCCATTAAAATCTAAGCGAGAAAAGGGATATAAGAAATTGCTAAATAGACGAACTGACAAAGATAATTACAGTAAGACCAAATACCCCTATGGTATTTCTGTATGGTTGTGTTGGTAAGTTTTTAGACCTGTTGCCACATCACAACCATTCTTGAGCATATGCTAATCACTCCTCGGACCAGCATAGTTGATCAGGCTATGCCATTCCCAAGACTGACCATATATCCCAAGGCTTACTTGTGATATTCAACAATCATAATACTTTTGTTCTTGTCATTGTGACACTGATTTTAGTATGAATGCAGGCACGTATACTTACTTAAATATTTTATTATTTAAAAGTATAACTCTTAGACAGAGTGTTTTAATCCCCATGTATTTATAGTTAGTATATCTTTTATGGGTTGATATACTATATTCACTATAAACAATGCTCTGATACCAATCTGTCACACCCCAAAACCACGAACGGCGGAAACGTTCAGGGGTGGAGGACGTCATGTACAATATCACAACAGTGTAAAATAGTAAACAAGCAACAACATCATCCATTGCATTATAAGTAAAGTTTTAATACATGTGTGTTCTTTCATTCTAATAAGACACCAAAAATATACAATCAAAATAAAAGACGAGACTTGTCTACTCCGTCTTCTCAAAAACTGGCCACCGTACCTGTCTACTGATGACCTGAGAATACAAGTTATTTTGAAAGAGAGTATCAGCTTTAAAGCTGTTGAATTCATAAGTATTTAAGTGTCATTGTCTTGCTTTGAAAAGCTGTTTTAAAAGTCTTGTAAACCTTTAAATGAAAATGCTGATGTAAGTATGAAAAGCCCTAGAAAATCCCTTATTTTCTATTATTATGAAATGTAGTCTTCAAACAAGACCCGAATGTTTTGTAAGTAAAATGATAGTTTTTCCTTCTACTGACGAGTACTAAAGTACTTAGTCTATCTCATCATTTATGTGAAAATATCACAAAATAAAGTAAACAGGAAAAATATACTCGTGTAAGTGTTGTCACTGGGTACTAGGACTAACACAACATCGCAATAAGCGAAATAGATAACCTAATGAACATCCGAAGATTGTCCAGAAAAGTATTAATGTAAGTGTTATCACTGGGTACTAGGAGTAACACAACATTGCAATAAGCGAAAGGTATAACCTAATGAACATCTGAAGATTGTCCACTCGTCCTCTGTAGCAGCGGCAGGTGGGTGGAGGGGTTAGCCCCGATATCGATCTACCTAATATAAATAGTAACGTTAGACCTCCGTAGATGGTCATCGACCACTGGTGCTAATCAATGGGGTTCGGAATGGTTAGTCCCGCCGAGATATCCCATTGAACCGGGATAGGAAAGATAATTTACACAGAAAGTACTAATAAATCATCCTCGTAGTTCTAAGTACAAGTATCCAGGTAAGTGAATACAGGATAATGCACCTATGTAATAGTGTTCATGTATGGTATTCATGTAAGTGTGTTCATGTAACAGGTAATTATATGTAAACATATTCATGTATCAGGTAAGCATATGTATATGTACTCATGTATCAGGTAATGTATTGGTGTAGACTCATGAATGAACTGACAATTGTGTGATTCCTTGTAATAGGAATAATGTTTGATATCTTCAAATTATCCCTATGATAATTTACTGAAAGGTAATTGGTTGTACAAGTAGGTTTATACACTCTTACCACTCAAGGGTGTGGGAAACTAAATGAAAGATGTAAACTATAACATCAATACGTATATAAGAATATAAGTGTATATGCATAGTTTAATTCAAGAATGTAAAATGGTTTTGTAAGAGATCTAAGGGTTTTGAACAAATAAAAAGTGACTTGATGTCATTTTGATAAACATTTCAAAAGTAATACATTTGATAACAAAGTATTTTAAAGATAGAAAACCATTTCATGCATTACATTTTGTAGTATGTGAAATTTGTTGAATGAAAACACAGTTATAAAATACATATAGATGATTTAATAACATGTTGTTTTCTACTTGTATTCCCCCCATTAAAGCATTTAAAATCATTTAAAACATTGATTAGGGATATGAACTCACCTGTAAATGGTGGTTTGGATGAACTGGACGGTGTAGGATTGTTAGGTGTCATGTGAGGACTTGTACACACACTACGATCCTAATGAACATATAATCACACATATATGCACTCAATTAGTCTTAAATTACTAATTGATAATGTTAAGACATCCTAGAACATAATAATCACTTTATATAAGTGTTTTAAGCCCTAAGGATTGCATCTAAGCTATTGTGGGACAAGGTACTTGGGTTTAGGGTTCCAAAAGACCCCATACTTGAGTTTACTCTCCATATAACCTCACCCATGGAGTTTACGGTTGTAAACTCTTGAGTTTACGGTCGTAAACTCCCAAACTTGGTGGTATTTTGTGTTTTGAAGTTCTAAATGATCCCTAGAATTATTCCAACTTGGTGGTTAAATTCTTGAAAGGGTTTAAGGCCTAGAAACACCCCTTTGAGGAGTTTACGGCCTTAAGGCCATTTCCTTTAGAGTTTGCGGCCGTAAACTCTTAAGGATGGGTGTTTTTGATGCTTTCAAGTCTCATACACATGTAGTATAGGTCTTAAACTTTTATCCCAAGCATATGAAGGCCTTAGGCACACTTTGGTGTCCTTCTTTGTTGTTCACGGCTCAAGAACCTTATTAGGTCCGTGAACTCACTTTGAGGGGTGATTTTGATGCGTTTTGGTCCTTGATTTAAGTGGGAACAATTCCTAGTAAATGTCCAAGGCTTTAGGTGCCTTAAAAGCACCCTTTTGTCCATGATTTTGGAGTTCACAGTCCAAGATCGTCTTGGGCCGTGAACACCCAAAACTTGATGATTCTTGGTTGTTTTCATGTCCCTAACACACACATATATATATATATATATATATATATATATATATGAGTCCAAGGTAGTATCATATCACAAGGGAAGGTCTAGGCATTGTTTCGGGAGTTTACCGCCCAAGAACACCTTGGGGAGTAAACTCCTAAATCTAGTGATTTAGCCATCTAAATCATGTTATAAACACATAATAAGCTTTCTAACACTACTAGAGAGAGTTACTCACGTTTTTGTATAAAAACCCGAAGATCCGTGAGAGAGAAAATGGCTTTTCTCTAGTTGGAAATGCGAATAATGAATGAATTTGGTTCAGAATTCTATTTATAGTCCTAAGATATTTTTGGCAGAAAATATTTTTATTCCTAAAATGATCTCTAATATAATAGAGTGATGGAATAATAGAGTTGCACTAAACCCTAGTGCGTCCACTCTCCTGATATCTCCTTAAGTGTAAACCCTAAATTACTCAAACTTACACGAAAAAGTCTGAAAATTAACTGTGACTGCTATAACTTCTATTGAAGTGATATTGTTTGTACAGAATGGAAATTTCAGGTTGTCACAAACTCATACCTATGTATGAGTTTACTCCCCAAAAACTAGTCATTTGTGTTTACTCCCCATTTTCTAAAAGAGTAAACTCGAAACTCTCTCAAGTATCATCCTAGTTTTTGTTCTAGATCTTCAAACTAGTAGGTGTTTTAACCCTTTCAAATTAGTATATCAATTAATCTAGTGATTGTACATCCTTTAATCCATTCATTTATGTGTTTTGACTAGTTTTTCCAAAACACCAAGAACACCAAGAACACACACTAGTGTTCTTGGACTTAAAGTTGATTTCAAGCTTCCACAATGTAAGTACTTCTATCCTAGAGTCATTTTAAGCTAGCTATACATGTTTATACCAAGGAAAAGTCCCAAGAACACCAAGAACAAGGTGTTCACGTTTTTAGGAGGCTCCCAAAACCGTAAACACCAAATATAGTGCCTTAGGGTGCTTTAGGGTGTCTAGATGCTTCACAATGCCTTAGGGACTTGTCTAGATCCATCCTTGATGAGTGTATCACACAAAAAGCACCAAAATCATATATTTTTATGTGTTTATGGTTTGGGGATCTCCCAAAACCGTAAACACCTCAAATGTTGTGTAAATGTCCCATAAATGGCCCATGGTTGTTCCTTATGCCTAGAATCTAACCTAGACTAGTGCCATGTTTGAGCTAAGGACTTGAAAACTGCCAAATACCAAACTTAGGAGTTTAAGGTAGTAAACTCATGAGTTTATGGTAGTAAACTCATGGAGAAATGGTCCTTAGACCGTAAACTCCATTTAGGAGTGTTTTGATGCCACACAACACATCCTAAGGCTAAATCATGAAGTAGGAATGCTTGGAATAGCTTAGAAGAATTCAATTCACCAAATGGTCAAAAGGTTAGGAGTTTACGAGCGTAAACTCAAGATTTTACGACTGTAAACTCAAGGGGTGTTGGTCCTTAGGGAGTAAACTCATTTTAAGAGTGTTCCTTGAACCCCAATCATTCTAGCCTTTCCCGACAACACTTAGATGCATTCCTTAGCACTTATAACACTTATACAAAGTGTTTTTCATGACTTAGAGTGTCTTAACTTTGTTTATTAGTTGTTTAAAGACTAATTGTGTATATACATATATCCTTATATGTTATTAGGATCTTTGTGCGTGTCTAAGTCTTCACTCGACACCAAGCACTTATCCGACACTTTCTTCCGATCCACTTACTACATGTGAGTTCATACCGCTTAATCAATGTTTTAACTGTTTTTAAATGTTTTATGGGGGGTACAAGTAGAATTATGCTAATTATTATATCAATCACATGTGATTAATAAGCAGGATTTAAATTATTGGCTACTCATTAGCTGTTTTACCAAACAGTTTCCATCAAATGTTTTTCTTAAACATTTTATATGTTTAAAACTCCTTATTAAACTGTTCATTTTACTCTGTATGTTACATTTCAAACTTATTTACAATTGCGTTTTAAAACAAATGTTTCCTTATACTTAAACTGTTTTATCAAACCCATGCCTTCAAACCGTTTTATAGACTGACACCAAGTCGATCTTTTCTTAGATAATAACTATGTTCAAAGGTTTTACAAAACTTATTTTATGCTTTTATATTATAAATTGCATGCCTCTATATGTATAGTTATATAAGAAATGTTTAAAAGACTTAGGAAGGCTATCCACCATGTTTCCTTTTCCTCGATTTGGATGTGGTCTGGTGGGATATCGGGTACTCGTCCGAAGGTCGTTTAAATATTAGTTATATAACATGTGTACATATATAGTCATAAAGGTCCTTCCAGTTCATCCAATGCCCTTGGGTAGCAAGGGTATACATCCATGTCCATACGTACCAGTTAGATTACTAGTAAACTACCATATAGGTAGTTTAGGAAGATACTAGAACTATTACTAGAATGTGATATCATACAATGAGTCAGTTCATTCATGAGTCAATACTTGCTAGATAGAGAGAACATACATTACTATGAGAACATATACAACTATACTAGGAGAAGAACATATACAACTATACTAGAGGAAGAACATATACAACTATACTAGGAGAAGAACATATACAACTATACTAGAAAGAGAACATATACTACGATACTAAAACGAGTAACAATACATTACATATACATATATACATTGACAAAATTGTGATCCACTGTATCGGAGCATGCCTTAAATGTCATGGCCCGAGTTGTAGCCAGAGTCTCTTGGAGGGAGAGCATGAGTTTGCGTATAGATCTATACTGGATTGACTATCCTACACCTTGCTGCTAGCTACAGCCGGACCTGCAGGTCTGCGGGTACCTAACGTCATTTCTTTTTACGACCTAACTTTTGTCGTTGTTACCAGTCGATAGTATGGTACAATTAATCACATGATACCTTAATATAAATCCGGTTTAAGGTAGTTAGTACAGCAGTAGTTCCTATAACACAGCACTACAGTACTACATTAATTTCCCCCTTACATATATTTAGTGATCATTTCACTTAAACATTAAATGTACAAACTGTATTTTGTTAATGATAGTTACACTTGGGAAAATTACACACTTTTACAAGAAACGAACATTTAGAGCAGTTAGGTCTTGGTAGAAGGCTACATTGAGAACAGTTAGGTCTTGGTAGAAGACACCCTTATATAATAGTAGGAATCATAGGGATTTCTAGGGTTTTTCAAACATTTACAGTTGATTTACAAAACATTGTTATACTTACAGTTCATATACATTTTCAATACTTACAGTTCATATACATACAGATTCTTACATACAAATTAAGATACTAAAATACTTATGATCTCACCAGCTTCAAAGCTGATACTCACTTTCAGAATTACTTGTATCCTCAGGTCATCAATAGACAGGTACCGATGCAAGGTTTAGAGAAGATGGAGCTTGTTCAAGACTCATCTTTCATTTTGATTTATGCTTTAGTGTCTATTATAATTTGACAGAACACACTTGTATAATAATTATATTATTAATGCAATGGATGATGTTGTTGCTTGTTTACTACTTTTCATTGTTGTGATATTGTACATGACGTCCTCCGCCCCAGAACGTTTCCGCCGTTCTTGGTTTTGGGGTGTGACACTTTGTCCTCCGAAGGTACTTAAGAATATTCTTGACTGCGGTCCAATGTGCTTTGCTAGGGTTCCCCTGATATCTGTTGACCATGATCAAAGCAAAGGCCACATTAGGGCGAGTACAAGTCAAAGCATACATAATCGAGCCAACTGCAGAAGCGTATGGTACTCGACTCGTTTATGTTATCTCCACTTCGGTACTCGGGATTTCAGTCTTACTCAAATTGGCATTACTTTGGATCGGTAACTCCCCCTTCTTTGAATTCTCCATACTAAAATGTTTTAGTACCTTGTCCACGTAAGTATTCTGACTAAGTCCTATTTGTCTCTTAATTTTGTTTCTCACTATCCTTATACCCAAAATATAGGCAGCCTCTCTGAGGTCCTTCATAGCGAAGCACTTCCCAAGCCAGGACTTGACTTCCTGCAGCGTTGGGATGTCGTTTCCTATGAGTAGTATGCCATCGACATACAATACGATGAAGCTTACTATACTCCCACTGGGTTTGACATATACGCATGATTCATCCTCGCTTCGTAGAAAACCAAACTCTTTGACTTTCTTATCGAAACAAAGATTCCATTTACGAGATGCTTGTGTCAGTCCATAAATGGACTTCTCAATCTTACACACTCTATTAGGGTGCTTCGCATCAACAAAACCCTCAAGCTGAGCCATATAAACATCCTCAGCTAACTTCCCGTTAAGGAAAGCGGTTTTGACATCCATCCGCCATATCTGATTATAGTCACGAAATGCAGCAATGGCCAGCATCACCCTGACAGACTTTATCTTTGCAACCGGTGAGAAGGTTTCATCATAATCAACTCCGGGAGTTTGAGTGAAACCCTTCGCAACCAATTGTGCATTATAGGTGTGTACATTCCTATCCATGTTGGTATTCTTCTTGAACATCCACTTGCACCCGACCGTCTTACGACCTGGCACATTGTCAACCAAATTCCAAACTTGGTTCTCATACATGGACTGAATCTTGCTGTCCATAACCTCTTTCCATTTTGCAGACTCCAGGCCTGCCATGGCTTCCTTACAGCTGTTAGGTTCGTCCAGATTCACTAGTGTGCTATCACTAATGAACATATCCCCTTCTGTAGTAATATAAAAACCATAAAACTGGGGTGGAACGATAACACTTTCGGAACGTCTAAGAGGTAAGGACTCGTCAATCGGTTCAACCAGAGTTTCCTCCTCAGGTTGAGCGCCAGTGTTAAAGGTTCCTTCATCACTCGACTCTTGAAGCTCTTCAAGATCGATTTTCCTTCCACTGTCCCCTTGGTTTATAAGTTCTCGCTCTCGGAAAACCCCTCTCCTCTCAACAAAGACAACATTGTCACTCGGTCTATAGAAGATATATCCAAACGACTTTTGCGGGTAGCCGATGAAAATACATCGCTCACTATGAGGTTCGAACTTGTCGTGAGTCTCTTGTCTTACGAAAGCCTCGCAACCCCAAACCTTGATGTGTGCCAACGAGCTAGCTTTCCCTATCCACGTCTCATGAGGTGTTTTGGCAACCTTCTTCGTAGGGACTAAGTTAAGGATATAGGCGACATTCTCTAAGGCATACCCCCCAGAATGAGATAGGTAGCAAAGCACGACTCATCATGGATTGAACCATGTCTAGCAAGGTTCGATTACACCTCTCAGCCACACTATTCAACTGTGGTGTCCTAGGTGGCGTCAATTGAGAAACAATTATGCATTCCTTAAGGTAGTCGTGGAATTCAAGACTTAGGTACTCTCCACCTCGATCGGATCGAAGCATCTTGATTTTCCTGCCCAACTGATTCTCCACTTCTTGTTTAAACTCTTTGAACTTTTCAAAGGTTTCTAACTTGTGCTTGATTAAGTAGATATACCCATATATGTTATAATCATCGGTAAAAGTCACATAGAAGCGGCTCGCATCCCTTGTGGTGGATCTAAAAGGTCCACATACATCTGTATGTATGAGATCCAATAAACCCTCACCCCTCGCACAAGTGTCGGTGAAGGGTGACTTGGTCATCTTTCCAAGTAAACAAGATTTGCACACGTCATCATCCCTAAGGTCGAATGACTCCAACACTCCATCCTTTTGGAGTTGGGCTATGTGTTTCTTGTAGACATGTCCAAGACGAAAATGCCACAAGCATGCTTTATCCAAATCATTGGAAGAATCAATACACAACACATCATTTCCTAAATTGTCTACAACCATCACAGTTTCATATATTCCATTACAAGGCAATGCTTCAAAATAGAAAACACCATTAAGATAAGCATTAATAGAACCCTTTTCATTATCAAATAAATATCTAAAACCTTGTCTATATAAACCATGAAATGAAATGATGTTTCTTGCCATATCTGGCGAATAGCAACAATTATTTAAATCTAATCTTAATCCACTACTAAGAATTAAAGAGTAAACTCCGATCTTGGTGACAGGCGACCATCTTCTGTTCCCCATGATCAAATTTATCTTCCCATGCTCCACATCCCCCATTTCTTCTTACGCCCTACAAATCAGAACAAGTGTGAAAACCACATCCTGTATCAAGAACCCAAGAAATAGCATGTGATGAATCATTAGATTTAATAGTGTAAATACCTGCGTAGGACGGCTTGATCTTCCCATCCTTGATATCTTGCAGATATTTTGGGTAGCTTCGTTTCTAATGCCCTATTTCATGGCAGTAGTGGCACTCTGCCTCCTTGGGGTTGGAGTTGGGTTTAGTAGCACCAACCTTGGTTCCACTAGAAGGGGAGCAATTTTGGGACTTTCCTTTATGGTGGCTCTTTGAGGGAGCCTTCCTCTTCTTACCCTTCCCTTGCCAGATTTCCAGGACTGGGGCAACAGTATGAGTTGGAGATGATGCAACAGATTTATCTTTGAGGTTGCTCTCGGCAGTCCTCAAAGTCCTTGAAGCTTGCTCAAGGTGACCTCATCCTTTTTCATGTGGAAGGTCATGCGGAACTGGCTATAGCAGGGAGGCAAGGAATGAAGGATGATGTCAATTGTCAACTCTTCATCAAAGTAAACATTTAGCTTTAGCAGGCGATCGACGTATCTCTGCATCTTTTGCAGATGAGCAGTAAGGGACTCTCCATTACCCATTTTGGTAGTGATCATCGAAGTGATGATATCGTACCTTTCTTGCCTAGCACTTTGGTGGTACCGGTCCAGCAGATCGTGGTGCATTTCATAGGGGTACACGTCCTCATAGGACTTCTGGAGTTCTGCAGTCATAGTCGCCAGCATGACGCAATGGACTTTCGTAGCATCACGCTCATGGGCCTCATAGGCCGCAATCTCTTCAGTAAAGGCAATGTTAATGTTGCTTTCCTTCAGCTTCTCATCGAGGACATGCTCTTTGTCCTCGTAACGAGTGACCATTCGAATGTTGTGGATCCAATCATTGAAATTGGACCCGTCAAAGATCACTCTCCCACACAAGTTCATGAGTGAGAACGAGCCAAAGGAAGTTGAACCAGAAGCGTTGTTGTTGACGTTTGACATCTGAAAAGGAAAAAGAACAGAGTTTGATTAGAAATGAATCCCCAATTAAACACCCAAATGAGAAATTAGGGCTAGGATCCAACAACATTATTTACATATTAGAAGAGGGATGTCGTAATCTAACAAGTAAATAATTTGATGGTAAGTGAATGACGATTCACTAATTTTCCACCATGAAAAACAAATTAAAGCTAAGTTTTAAATGTATTGAAAAATCCTAGATCTTTTGAGATTCATGGAAATTTTCAATGGCATGTTTAAATCTTGATATGCCCCTCAAGTTTGTGACTGGGATGCTGAGGATTACAAAGCGGGTGTGAATAACTGTGACATCCCCATTTTCTCGGCCAGAAGAGACCGATTTTTGTTTATGCTTTATAAAAATCAGAGTACTTCTTTTCATAAAAACGTTGTGGAATTTGTTCCCATAAAAACATGATAAATACCTTATCAAAACATTTTCGAAGAAACGTATTTTATTCATTTTAAAACGTTTGGGATGTCATCGTCAATACAGAACATAAGCATAAACAGAACTTACATTTATTTACACTAGTGATCTACATCTCTTTAATCTCTCAGTGTAATGTAACTTCATAACAACACCTGTGACATAAATAAACTGAGTGGGTCAGGTTGGGAAACCTGGTGAGTACATAGGGTTTTCAACCCACAATAATATAATTATTATGTTTAAACAATTAAACAATCAACCCAATTTTTCATCCCCATTATCTTCTTTATTATTAAGGATCTACCCTAAGAATCAACTATTCCTCGTTCATTTATTCCTAAGGATCATCCTAAGGAATCGGCACGAAGTCCATCATTGTCACGGTTTAAACAACAGACACTAAGTCTGCATAGTCGCCAGGGGTTAGGCATCAAGTCTGCATGATCGCCAAGGTTTACAAAACGGGCACTAAGTCTACATAGTCGCCAAGGTTTAGGCATCAAGTCTGCAAGATCGCCAAGGTTTAGGCACCAAGTCTGCATGGTCGCAAAGGTTTAGAGTACACCGGGTGAACACATCGTTCACAACACCTACAGGTTGCGAGCCTGCTAGTGTTCCACTGCACTGTCTAGAATAGTCTGTGGTTGTCATCCATACTCTGCTGAATGACGGGGCCATCTTTTGGGAAACACATCGTCCATCTCACATCCTCACCTCACGGTCTATTTCACTTTTCAACTCATCATCTAACTCATACGCCATCTATTACATCTACCCATGTTTTACCCCAACATTATCGTAGATATAAAATACATATACAGTTTAAATTATTTAAAACATGTATAAAATCGTTCATCCAGCATAGACAACAAGTGTTCAGATAATATGCACACATAGCACGTAATTTATATAAAATACTTCATATCTATGTGTAAGATGAAAGTAACTATGCACTCACTTGAAAGGTGGTGACTCAGTACTCGGGCAATGCTTCGATACTCTCAAAACAAATTTCCTTCGATAAAACCTAGTATCAATACCACTAGGGTTTAGTCTAACAATAACCGCGACAAATTAATAGTCTGACTGTTATTACTATTATATAAGCGTTAAACGATATCTATATAACTCATAATAATTGCCCAAATAATTATTTTAAGGACCTAATAACATTACTATAATTATTTGAAAGCTATATTAAAAATTGCGTAAGTGTAGCTCACTTACAGCGGATTTTAAAGAAAACCGGGCTTTGCTCGAAGCAGCATTTCCGAAACCGAAAGACCCTTTTCCTCGGGGCTTCCTTAGGGTGCTAGGGGATCACCTAGGCTTAGGGGAGGCTTAAAACCCCTAGAGAGAGAAAGAAATTGGTGTGAAAAAGTCAAAGACCCTCGCCTCCTTTTTATACCCTGCGAGGCCTCGGACTACGCTGGGCGTAGCCGAGGTACGCTGGCGTAAGGCTCGCATCGTACACCACGCGTCCGAACAGGCTTGGTGCGACGTGGCTGCTTGTGGACCGAGGAAGGCTAGAACGCGGAGCGTAGAGACTTCGTACGCGAGGCGTACTCGGATGTTGGGCGTCTTCGGATTACACGGGGCATATGCGAGGACATGTGTCACCCATCCGAAGCAAGGCGTGGGCAACAAGGGACGGCTGAGATTCGGCCACGTCAGCAACTTCGCAAATTCAGACTCCGACTTCTGAAAATCATAACTCTCGCATATGAGCTCTGTTTCTGACTTTCTTTATATCCACACGAAGGCGGGAACATACTCTACAACTTTCGTTTAGACTCCGTTGGCTAATTTTGAATTTATTTTAAATTTTATATTTTTAACAAGCCGGGATAGGATTGGTCTGTTAAATTCTCATAACTTCTTCATCTGACATCCATTTTCGCCCATCTTTTTCTTGTTATGCTACTCTTAACGAGATCTTCAAATCTCTTTTAGGCCGTGTCGGCTAAAAACCGCTCGATCTAATATTCGAATTTCGGGCTGTACACACTTAAGCCGCAACTTCGAAAAATCATAACTTCCTCATACGAAGTCAGATTTGGGCGTTCTTTTTATGGACGCTCTCGGTTTAACGTATTCGATGAATTTTGTTTCGATCGCTAAGGCTAAAACTTACTCTATCGTAAATTCACTATTTACGCTTCCCGGTATCATGTTGGTTTTGTCGCGAAACTTCGATGGGTCATAACTTCTTCGTTATAACTCGGATTTCGGCGTTCTTTATATGTACGGAAACCTTGTAACATATACTACAACTTGGTTAAGATTATTTATTATAAATAATATTTTTCCGAAAAGTCATTTTCAACCCTTATTGCCTCTAATTTAACTAGCTCGGATCTACGGGTGTTACAATAACCATGCAAATGTACATGGTGCCCTCAATGTTACAGTCACCTATTCGATGTGCCGGTTAACCACACACGCTCCATTGAACTATGACAAACATTGATTCACCCTTTGCCACCTTTGCTTAGAACCCAATTAGTGTGTCGATTAACCACTAACGTCTTGTCAAGGGTACAAAGTGTAATTTCATGGAATTGCATCAATTCAGTTTTGCCTAAAATAACTAAGATTGGGAATTTTGTAAAAACATTTAGTTACTTTTATAATTTCATTATACTTTTAATGAGGAAAGGGTTGCCCTATCCTACTCGTTCGGCTAACGACCCTCCACCAATCAAGGAAGCGGTGGGTGAGAGTGAACACCCATTAAACGACCATTTTATAGGCCATAACCTTATACCCACTTATAGATCGGCTTCGTAAATGAGGTATACTAATGGTAAGACTAGCATTTAAGTTATATATATATATATATATATATATATATATATATATATATATATATAAATCTTATAATATTATAAAGTATAAGATTCAATTTTAAACTTGTAAAATTCTAGGGTTTGAAATTTAAATAGTTCAAATTAAACTTTTAATCAAAATTTAAATTTCAAAACTTGAGGGCAAGTTTTGAACTTTTTAAAACACATAGGATAAGTATAAAATAATTTAAAATTAAACATTTAATTTAATGATTATCTAAATTTGACCTAATCAATTTTATTTGCAAGATAATTCATAAAATAATTTAAATAATCAAATATTATCATATAAGGAATTAACCATTCAAATAATCGGTAATTATCTTTTGTTTTGGTAAGGATAAACATATAACAACAATAAAATTTGGGTTTTATTAGTCAAAAATGATTTTGGTAATCATCCTTTAGCAAAACAACAAGAAATCCCGAAAATCCCTCTGTCTGACGTCCCGACTCACCGAGTCCCCTTTTGGACTCGTCGGGTTCATCCTAGTCGTCGAGACCATTTTGGGACTTGCCGAGTCTGTCAGTCACGGGGCCAAAAAATCGATTTTAAAGCAAGAATGAAAACACAAATCATCAATACAATAGAAGCCAATCAAGGCTCTGATATCACTGATGGGTTTTACACAAAATAACATCCTATGTGCTCATGCAAACCCTACAGCTTTGATCTAGGCTTCTCTATTGTACATGCAATTTATCCAACACTCCAAACCCTAGATCTAGCATACATTATTCGAAATTGACATACGAAAACAGATCTAGATGATTACCTCTTGAACAATAACTTGAATCTTCTCGTCTTGGAGCTTAGAGTCACAAGTGTCACTCCTCTAATGGCTTACAAACACTAAGGAAGCAAGAGGATGATATTGGAGAGACGGGAGAGGCATAATTTCGGCTATGATCTTTCTAGGGTACCAAGTGGCCGAAAATTAGATGCCCTGGGGTCCTATTTAGACTAATGCTACTAGGGTTTCAGCCTAAAGCCTAATGGACAGCTTAGGCCTTAAGAAATCCAATGAAGCTTCTGGAATAAGGACCATATGGCCAAAATTATGGATGGACACGTCCTAAATTCGTCCATGCCTAATCTAAGAGGCTCCTCAGCCTAATACTCAACTATCACACATTTGACAGTTTAAGTTTGACATTAAATTAATGCCTTTTAGCCATAGAATTAATTTCTTAATTAATTCTTATCTAATATTAATTTAATTATATGATTTCTTTTTATTATATTATTCATATAATATAATAATAAACTGTATTAACCTCTCTATTCATAAATCACCCTGTCAAGTTGCTTTTGGTGAAGGCAACCCAAAAGGACGATGCACAACCGGGTCAAGTACTTACCAAATATAGTTACGAGCTTAGACACTAATCCAACAGTTGTTTCTCTCTCGGATTAGGCATCTGATCAAGTTGATGGTATTTCTCGGATTATACAATAGTTTTATGTGGTTTCTGGGTTGAAATTAAATATGATAAAATCTCAATTATTTGGTGTGGGAGTGGATTTTTATGTAGTTCAGGATGTTGTTGCTCACTCAAGTTGTTTTGCGAGTAAGCTTCCATTCATCTACCTGGGATTACCCATTGGCTTTAATATGGGTCGAATTCAGAGTTTGGATATTGTTGCGGAGAAATTCAAGCCCAGATTAGCCAAGTGGAAGGTGAAATTTTTATCTTTTGGTGGGAGAGCTACACTCATCAAATCAGTTTTAGTAGCTTTTATGGATAAGGGTGGGTTGGGAATTAGTAGTCTTTTGGCTTTTAACAATGCATTGTTACAAAAATGGAGATGGAGTTTTGCTTATGATGATCAAGCTTGTTAGGTGCGCCTGATTAAAGCTTTTCATGGAAAGTATGGAGGTTTTGATTTGGATAGATGGGTTGCTAGCTCGTGTATTTGGTTTTAAGTTGTTGTAGCTATTAGAAAGTTGAATGCTAACGATGTTATTCCTTTTTCTACGATGCAAAAACGACTAGTTCAAGGGAATTCTATTATATTTTGGCACGATCCTTGGCTTGGAAATCAACCATCGCAGGTCTGTTTTAATAAACTCTTTCGATTGAAGTTAGATCCGGATTGTGCGGTTGGTAATAGGTGGGTTGATAGTGAATGACATTGTAACCAAAGAAGGGAAGTGCGGAGTGGACGTGATGAAAATCAATTTATTCAATTACAAGAGGTGTTGCATGGTATCCTGCTCACAATATCACCAGATTCACTTTGGTGGTCTTTAGACATGAATGGAGTTTTCTCGGTTTCTGTTGCTAGGAAACATATTGAAAATGCTACGTATATTGGTACTGGGGATGTAACTAGATGGTGGAAGGTGGCTCCTAAAATATTTAACATTTTTTGTGGAGATTTTTCTAGATATGCTTCCTACAAAACTCCACCTGTTGAGGAAAGGATTGGAGCTCAATTCTATTACTTGTCCGGTTTGTGCTATTTGGGTAGAATCTATTCAACATATCTTTTTTCATTGCAAAGTGCTTTTTATGGTGTGGGGGATTATCACAAGATGGCGTGGAGGTGACGTTTCCTACTTCTTCATCTATAAAGGAATGGATGTCTTGGATTGATGACAGTAATCTCCACAGCTTGAAGAAAAGGTGTTTGGAAGTGGTTTTCATTTCGATGTGTTTGACTATTTGGCACTTCAGGAATTATGTGGTGTTTGAAGAAAATCCGCTGAAGAAGAATTCTATTTTTTATTCTATTGTTTTAAGTTTTTTTCTTGGTTGCATAACCGAGCTTCCAACTACGATGTAGTTTGGAATGCTTGGCTTTTAAATCATTTGTAATTGGTGTTCTATTTTTTTCTTTTCTAGCTCTTTGCTACAATTGCTTTATATATATATATATATATATATATATATATATATATATATATATATATATATATATATATATATATATATATATATATATGAAATTGCAACTGTTCCAAAAAAAAACATGTGGTTTTCCGTCTTCCAATATTACATTACAAGATTATTTAAGTATTTATATTAAGAACTACCATTCTTTGGAATACCTAAGATTTTCACCAACGAAGTGTTAAGTTTAAGAACTTCAATAAACACAAAAAACATAATCAAACGAAAATTAGAAATGCAAAGAAACTAAAGAATCGAGTTATGTCCACAAACAAACAAGAGAGAGATGTTTCATTAATAGTGCCCTTCACATATAGTTTCTATGGTAAGGTTACATTTGTTTAAGGGGGTCTATTTATACAGACAAGTTGACATAAATATATTATAGATTGGGCCAAAAATAACATAACCGACACAAATTGCCCATTGCTCGAGCACTACAACCATACGATATAATGCTCAACACATCCATACACCACAATAATGTACCCATGATGTGTTTTCCCTGTAAATTGTCCTTCCAATCAACCTAATAATGTACCCTGATGTGTTTATCCTACAACCACCCTACATTCTACCGTGAAGTTGCCATAATATCTACTTGTTTTAGATTGAGTTTATCTATTTTTATTTATTATTGTAGTAAATTACACGATGGTCCCTATGGTTTGGGGTAATTCTCATGTTTGGTCCTTAACCATTTTTTTTAACTCAGCCCGTCTCTATGGTTTAATTTTATTGCATCGTTCATCTTTAACAGACTTAAAATAACCAATATAGCCTTATTTATTATTTTTTTTAGACTAACTGCACAAATGGTCCCTGTGGTTTTCTCAAAATTGTCACTTTGGTCCAAAAAGGTTTGGACTAGCACCACAGGTCCAAAATTTTCATTTTGTTTCTTGTTTGGTCCAATCTATTTTAATTTTTTTAAAATGACTTATTTACCCCTGTTAATATGATTTTTTTCTTATTTGTTTTTCTAATTTTAAGATTTAAAAAAATAATAAATAAAAATTAAATAAAAATACCTCTCTCTCCCTCTCTCTCTCTCTCGCGTTACATGATTCATCAGAGAAAGAAATAGGGCATCATCCTCTTTATGAATCGCCCATCACCATTATCAGATTTAAGAAATATAATCGAATCCCTTTGAATCCCTCTGGACTCATAATCCACCATCATGGTTAGCAACTGATTGAGTTTTCTTGATTTTGATTTTTTGATCAAACCCTAAAATCCCATTATCATCAGAATCACATTAAGGTTTCTCAAGGGGAGAAGACAGATTTTAGCATAAGCCTCATCTGTGTCAAGATCTACTGTTACTTTGGAAACTGAAGCACAAGGTCTGTGATGAAGATCTGCAAGCACAAGGTCCATCTCCAATCTATTTCATCTTCTCCATCAGAAACCATCTCCTTAACCCTCATTTTCGACATAAACAATCGCCAACTTTCGAAACCCTAGCACTGCCACCTTATCTCATCTGCATTAGGGTTTTCGGAGAAGAAGGGCGACGACGACATTGATGGGTTTTATCCATAAGAACATCCTATGTGCTCATGCAAACCCTAATGCTTGGATCTAGGTTTCTCTATTGTACATGCATTCATCTAAGACTTTAAACCCTAGATCTAGCATATGAAAATCGATATTAACATAAGAATAGGGTTTAGATCTTAACTTGATTGTTATGTAGCAATAACAATCTCAAATCCTCCTTGTAATGGCTTCAGAAAGCTTAGAGTCACAAGTGTCACTCCTCTAATGGCTCAGAAACACCAAGAGCAAGAGGAAGAAGAAGGAGAAGAGGAGAGGCACCCAAAACGTCTAGAAACCCTAAGGAATCAGTTAGCCACGTTTTTGGTGCCCTAAGGGTCCTTAAATAGTGAGGCTATTAGGGTGATCTAAAAAAGAAACTCTAATTTGAATGCTTAAGCCCTACGCAGCCCATAGACTCCCTCCTTAGAGGCCTTGGACGATTTCTAATGGGTTTCCCCATAGATTTTGTCCACTCCTCTAATATGGAGTCCATTAGCCCAATATCCAACTGTGACATCCCCAAATTCACGGCCAGAAAAGACCGATTTGTTTATGCTTTATTTGAAAATCAGAGTATATTTTTAAAGAAATATAATGCGGAATTTGTTCCTAAAAATATGAAAAAGAATTTATCAAAGCATTTCCGTAGAAATGTATTATATTAAAAACTTTAGGATATCATTACATGTTTTGGGCCTGCTAGCGTTCCACTTGACTATCTAGAATAGTCTGTGGTTGTCATCTATACTCTGCTAGATGACTGGATCAACAACAACATCGAGGCCTATCATCATTTTATTTCATCACAGACCAACTATTTCATCTACCCATGTTTTACCCCCAACATATTTGTAGATATAAAATACATATACAGTTTAAATCATTTAAAACATGTATAATAGTGTTCGTCTAACATAGATAACAAGTATACAGACAATATGCATACATAGCATGTAATTTATATAAAATACTTCACATCTATGCGTAAGATGAAAATAAATATGCACTCGCTTTAGTAGTGGGAGCAGATAGAATCAAAAAACGGTCAACGGCTCGTGATCGTCGGGTTCGGGACGCGGAACAGCTTCAGAAAACAAGAGAGAGAGAGAAGGAAGATTTGGTGTAAGAAGTGAATGAGGTCGAACTTTCTATTTATAGGCTGATTTCGGCCCATTCACGTTGTGAGAAGTCATTGCTCATGTCGTGAGCTATGGATGAATCACCTCGTAGCTTCGACATCTGCGTTCTAGGCTTGAATAGTGTCTGTTTGACTCCTCACGTTGTGAGAATTCATTACTCACGTCGTGAGCTTGTGAGTTATCATTCCCATAGACTTCTAGCTTCGAAATGTGACTTTTTGAATCCTCATGTCGTGAGAAAAGAGGCTCATGTCGTGAGTCCAGTCAATTTAGGGTTTCTGACATGTGTCATGCTCTTAGACAGCTGATCTTCGGAAGGTAATAAATTTTGCATACGAACTCCGTTTTTGACGTTCTTTATATCTACGCGTAGGTGGAGACGTACTATACAACTTTCATTTAGACTCCTAAGGATAAAAAGTAGTTTATCATAAACTAACGTTTTTCGTTTCCTAGTGTCATGCCGGTTTTGACGCGAAACTTCGATAGGTCATATCTTCTTCGTTATAACTCGGATTTTGGCGTTCTTTATATCTCCGGAATCCTTGTCCCGACCACTACAACTTTCTTCATACATATTGGACCTATCTATTATTTTATTTTTGACGCTTATTTTTATTCTTAACTGATTATATCTTATAAATAAATATAAGGCACGTAAAATCACATAATATTCAAATAATTCCTATTTATTATTAAAAAGTAGGATATAAGTGTTGAACTTAACTATTACACCATTAAATTAATGCTTAGCCTAGAAACACAAGCGTTACAACTCTCTCCTCCTTCAGATGATTCCATCTCAGAATCATGTATCAGCAAATAGATGTGGGTAGCGACTCATCATGTCACTCTCTGTTTCCCATGTGAGGTTCAGCCCATTCGTATGTTTCCAACGTACAAGCACTAAGTCAACCATCTTGCGGTGCAACTTCTTAGTATTACGGTCAACAATCGCCTCAAGCTCTTCAATTAGCCTCTTATTTTTCATCCATCCTTAACTCTGAAATTGGAATTATATCGGGAATTTCTCTCGTAAACTTCCACAAGTAACACACATGGAAAGTGTTATGAGTACCATCTAGTTCTTCCGGTAACTCTAGCTTGTAAGCTTGATTCCCAATCCTCTGAAGAACTTTGAATGGTCCTATAAACCTTGGACTCAACTTTCCTCTCTTTCCAAATCGTATAAGTCCCTTCCATGGTGAGACTTTGAGCAAAACCGAATCTCCAACTTCAAATGTCAGCGGTCGTCTTTTCATGTCAGCATAACCCTTTTGACGATCTTGAGCTGCTAACATCCTTTCCTTGATCACTTTCAGCTTTCCAGCAGTCTGATGGACTATCTCGGGGCCCATAAACTTCTTTTCTCTATCTTCAAGCCAACAAGATGGCGTACGACACTTCTGTCCATACAACGCATCATAAGGTGCCATCTTAATGCTCGAATGATAACTATTGTTTTAGGAAAACTCTACCAGAGGTAAGTGCTCATCCCAGTTACCTTGGAATTATAGGGTACATGCTCTCAGCATATATTCCAGTGTTTGAATCGTTCTTTCGCTCTGACCATTAGTCTGTGGATGGTAAGTTGTACTTAAACACAACTTCATACCCATTTCTTCCTGTAGACTTTTCCAAAACCTTGATGTGAAACGACTATCACGAACTGATGCAATCGTTAATGGTACACCGTGAAGTCTTACCACTTCCTTCACGTAAACATTTTCAAGCTTATCCATAGACCATTTCTCATTGGCTGCTGTGACAACCCGATATTTCAACTCTTTGTAATGACCAAAAAGGGTCAAGTATTGTAACCACTTTTGAGTAATAAAATTTACTTTCATAATAAAATGTACAAATAGTTCTATTTAATTTCCTTCTATGTTTAAATGTCTTTGAACCATGATCGTACGTGAAAAGAACGCCCAAATCCGACTTCATATAGCGAAGTTATGATTTCTCCAAGTTCGGCTTAGCAGCAGACAGCTAAAAACTCGAATCGGAGATCGAGCGACTTTTGGCCGGAATGACCTAAACGAGAATCGAAGGTCTCAACAATGGTATTCCAGCGGTAAAAATTCTGGAAAAAACCGACATCAGATAAAGAAGTTATGAATTTTCAAAGAAATTCCTTAAACACGATGAGTTTAATATAAATAATAAAAAAATAATTTCGGAATTTGCCGACGGAGTCTAAACGAAAGTTGTAGAGCGTAGTCTCACCTACGCGTGGATATAAAGACCATCGAAAACGGAGTTCGTATGAAGAAGATATGAATTTTTGAAGTTTATTAAATAAATTATATATTTATTTAATTCAAAATTCGGACCTTATCCGAAGAGGAGTCAGCGTCCTCATCCGGGTACGCGCTGCGTACCCCTGTACGCCCTGCGTACCCGAGAGACTTGGCCTCTGATCGTCCACGTCGCCCTATCCGACCCGTCCGAAGTATCCGACCCGTCCGACCCGCTGTCCCGTCCGACCCGCCGTCCCATCCAACCCGTCTCCCCAGCAACCCGTCCCATCCGACCCGCATACCCAGCAACCCGTCCCATCCGAAGCCGAGGCAGTCGAGGCTTCGGTCATGCATGACATACGCGTACGCGCTGCGTACGAGCGTACGCCCTGCGTACCGAGGCAGTCCAGCCTTCCTATAAATAGGATGCGAGGGCTTCCGAGAAAAGGGCTCATTTCTCTCCTCTCTCTCACAACCTTGCCTCGTTTTCCGTGCCCGTTCAAACCCGAAGCTCTGGTCTTTTTGCTCAAGTCCCGAGGGTCGATTTTGCTCCCGAGATTCCCGAGAATCCCGAGGAAAATCCGTTTCCCGAGACGAAACTCTGCCCGGTTTTCCATCTCGCTATCTTCAAACTTTCAAGTGAGTTCATACCCCTTAATCTACCTTTTAAATATTCTTTAAATTCTTTTATATGCTTTCAAGGGGGGGATTTACAAGTAAAACACACGAGTATTATCGTGTGTTACATAAAGAAACTCTTTTATATGCTTTTATATATCCAAATCACATGCGATTTACAAACTTTATAAGGAACTTTCATATATATAAAATATGTTAAAATAGCATTCTATCTTTTGAAATATACATTGTTGTAATGCATGTATAAACTAAACTTTTCTTAGATTATTCTTGTCTATCTTAGACTCTACACCAAAAATCTATGCTTTCATAAACAAGTGATTTCTTTTCTGGGTATTTCTAAACAAACAAGACACACTTTTAGAAAACTATAATAGGTATAGTTTTACGAACAAATTTCTAACCCTTATGTACTAGAAACATGAATTTCAAGAAGTTTACTTTCGTATACAAGAACAAACGTAACATTTTAACAAGTAGATCTGTTTTTATACCACGGTTTTGTGAGACACTAACTTCATGTACGTTCGAGTACACATTTCAAGTCCTGTATTATATACCAGAATCCCTTGGAGGGGGAGCGTGGTGTTTGTATATAGATCTATACGGGCTTGACAACCCGCGCCCTGACTGTTAGCTGCAGTCCACCGTTTGGGGTGACAAACGTCATAACATTCCAACGCCTGAAGAACGTTGTGTATAGGCATTCTGAGTCAATAGTATGGTTATAAAACTCACAAGGGGTATTAAAAATGCATTGATTTACAAGGTTTTCAAACTCATTGGTTATTTTACACCTACATACATTTTAGAAACAAACATTGGTCTTGAGTGAAGGCTACTATTATACTAGTAGAAATATAGGATTTTCTAAACACAAACAAACGAAGACAAAACATTTCATTTCATTCAAACATTGTCATTTAAATACTTATGAAAGTCACCAGCTTATATGCTGATCTACTCTTTCAAAATTTACTTGTATGTCCCAGGGAATTAGTAAATTTCAGGTATTCATTTTGCTTTTGATGAAGGATGCTGCGGCGCCAGTTTAATCTCGTATTTTGACATCATATTGTAATTGGTTTTGAACATGTAACTTTTGACAAATGTAAACTTTCAATTATATATATGATGGTTGTATTGCTTTCTTTACTTTGTATTCATTTGTTACGTTGCCACATGAAGTCATCCGCCCCCGAACGTTACCGCCGTTCAGGTTTGGGGGTGCGACAGATTGGTATCAGAGCAATGTTTATAGTGAACTAAGTATATCGAACCACATAAGATATACAAACTATAAATGCTTAAGGGACTAATACTCTCTGACAAAACAAATTTTCTTTTTACGCTTAAGCAGCTTTGCGTTCAACTTAAATCGATAGTTCATTTAAGTACAATTACATGTATACCACAAATTATTTTCATGTTATACAACTATACAAGTATGTAGACAAGTTGACACTACGATTGAGACTCGATATATGTAATCAGATTTTGGACAAATATAGCGTGATCAACTATATTTGCCCAAGATTGGACCAACGTATATCGAGGAATGATCGTAGTAAGCAACAAGTCAAACCTTACCAAACCATTACAAAGAATCAAACACAAGAATTAAAATACTATAGGAGTATTTGTGATCTAAACTAGTTTAACTTACATGTTTTGCATGTTTCAACTTTATTCCATTCTTATAACCCTATTTCTCGTACAGTCAAATGGCTGGATTTCACCACCCTGGCGACCCCTACTTTCCCAACCAAGGCAACGGAGGATGGATCAAAGATGATCCCGAAGAGGACGAGGAACCCATAGAAGTGGGTGATGACTCCGGTACCGACTCAGAGCCGGAAGTTATCGATCCACCACCCATTCAACCTCCCGTCTTCGTAAGGAACTTTCAAGGACCGAATCCCGTCTGGGGAAGTCACCTCCACCATTGGAGCCAACAGCAAAACCTACGCCCTCCCTACGGCATGTGCCGGGACTTCTATGATGTCTGCGGCGGCGGTTCAGCTGATCGAGCACTCCCGGTAATGGTGGGTAAGTTAGCCAATCAGTCCTATCAGTCTGGAGTTCAAGCTAGTCGACTCCGGGATGTCAACGTGGAAGTGCAGGTTCACACTTCTGACATCCGTAGGCTGGAAAAGATACAAGACAATGCTCAACTCCAAACCGAAGCATTTCAAGCGCAAGTGATTGCAGCCCTCGCTGAACTGAGGGAACAACAAGCCGCTTTTGATAGGCGTCTAATGGAGTCAAAGCAATCAGATGCGGAGTCAAGCTCCAAGCGCAACCTTCGACGCAAGTAGTGCTTGTCAAGGACTCAAATTTTGTTATAGCTTAGGACCTCGGCTAAAAGTCTTTAAATTTCTCGAACTTTGTAATCGGAGACCCTTATAGGGGTCAAATTTTCATGATCGTTGTAACAACTTTTATATTAATATAAGTGGCACTATTACTACTATGTTGAGTATTTCGTTCAAACCTTGAATGGTCTTTGGGAAGCCAAATACTTGTTTCATACCTTCAGTCTTACAAATAACTTTCATTTTTCTATTTTAAGACTCATACTATCATCTGTTGTTGAACTATAGCGATTTAGTTCATGAGACACATACATTTTCTATTCTATGAAATTCTTATCCTTGTCTTTTCAACCTATAGTTGAAGGATGCCTCCGCGTAGGAATCCAAGGCGAAACAACGGTGAGGAAGCACCTGTACCACCACCTCCTCCACCTCAATTTGATGCTGTTAGGTTTCAAGCAGCAGTCACCGCAGCGGTGGCAGCTGCCATGTCACAGATAAATAACTCAAGTACTAATGGCTCGGGATCTGGCACACGCCTGTCCAACCATGGCGAGAGTCAGGGACCACCTCGAGAATGCACCTATAAGGACTTCACAAATGCCAAGCCCCGGATGTTTTATGGAACCGGTGGTGTAATGGCCCTGAGGCAGTGGATTGAAAGGACGAAGGAAGTCTTTGAAATCTGCTCCTGTCCCGAGCACAGCAAAGTCAAATTTGCAACTTTCACCCTTCTTGATAAAGCTTTAACTTGGTGGAATGGCCACGTTAAAGTACTTACCCTGATCGTGGCAAACTCCATAAGCTGGGAGAGCCTGAAAGCCATGATGATGAGAGAATACTGCCCACGGGGAGAGATTCAAAAGCTTGAACACGAGCTATGGACTCTCGGAATGGTTGGTACCGACATCGCTACTTATACCAACAGATTCTGCGAACTGGCAATCCTTTGCCCAGATATGATTGCTCCCGAGAGCAAGAAAATAGAAAGGTACATCTGGGGACTGACGCCCCAAATGCGATCAAGCGTGTTAGCTTCTAAACCTGACACCTTTGAAAGTGCTAAGGAACTGGCACAATCCCTGATTTACTACGGAGGTCATCAGAACTCAACCACTTCTGCACCAGCACCACAGAAAGGAAACGACAACAACAACAACAACAATGGCAGAAAGAGAGTGTGGAATAGAGGGAAGGGTGGGTCTTCCCAAGAATCCGCAAAGAAACAACTGGTTTCAGTGAATGCTGCCACTGTACCTACTACAGCCCCTACAAATACCTACCCAACAAAGTCTTATATAGGTAACCTCCCAAAGTGCACCAAATGCAATTTCCACCACCATGGACCTTGTCGAGAGATGCAGTGCGCCAACTGCAACAGGAAAGGACACACAGCCCGTTTCTGCAAGGACCCTGCAAAGCCGATCACTCAAGTTCCCGGTGCGGGTGTAGGGCAGACTTGCTACGGTTGTGGCGAGGTGGGCCACTACAAGAGGAACTGTCCTAAGGCATCAGGCACCGGAGGTGTGGGACGAGTTTTGGCAATAGGCCACGACGAAGCTATAGCTGACCCAATTATAGTTGCTGGTACGTTCCTTCTCGATAATTCATACGCATGCATATTATTCGATAGTGGAGCGGAGAGAAGCTTCGTGAGTCAAAACTTTATTCATTTACTTAAACCTAAACCTAGCAAGTTAGAAAAATCATTCACTGTAGAGATGGCCAATGGAAAAACCGAAAACACAAATTGCATATACATGGGCTGTACGTTAACTTTAGACGGCCTTTCTTTCCCAATCAATCTCATGCTGGTCCAAATTAAAAGTTTTGACGTCATAGTCGGCATGGATTGGTTGAGTCTTCTTCGCGCCGACATCATGTGCTTTGAGAAAGCAGTCCGTCTTAATCTCCCTAACAACGAAACCTTAGTTATTTACGGCGACAAATCTAGTACAAACCTTCGCATCATTTCGTGCATCCAAGCTCGAAAGTGCTTGCGGAAGGATTGTCAAGCATTCCTAGCGCACATCGTTGATGCAAGTCAAGAACTGAAGGACATCAAGAGCATCTCGGTAGTACGCGACTATCCCGATATCTTTCCAGAAGAACTACCAGGATTACCACCGCAACGCCAAGTCGAGTTCAGAATCAACTTAGTTCCAGGAGCTACCCCAGTAGCGAAGTCGCCTTACCGTCTCGCACCAGCAGAGATGCAGGAACTTTCCAGTCAACTTAATGAACCCCTTCAAAAAGGATTCATAAGACCAAGTTTCTCACCTTGGGGAGCACCGGTCTTGTTTGTAAAGAAGAAAGACGGATCGTTCCGTATGTGCATCGACTACAAAGAGCTGAACAAACTTACTGTCTAGAACCGCTATCCTCTACCCCGTATTGACGACCTATTCGATCAACTTCAAGGAGCGAACTACTTCTCAAAGATAGACCTACGATCCGGATATCACCAACTACGAGTTCTAGAGGGGGACATTCCAAAGACAGCTTTCCGAACTCGTTATGGACACTACGAATTTGTAGTGATGCCGTTCGGATTAACCAATGCACCAGCAGTATTTATGGACCTAATGAATAGGGTATGCCGCCCTTACTTGGATCATTTCGTCATCGTCTTTATCGATGATATACTTATCTACTCTCGAAGTGAGGAGGAGCATAGTCAGCACCTACGAAAGGTCCTAGAAACACTGCGAACGGAGAAACTCTATGCGAAGTTCTCTAAATGCGAATTTTGGATTCGAAGAGTCGAATTTTTAGGCCACGTTGTTAGCGAGAAAGGTATACACGTGGACCCCTCCAAAATTAAGGCTATTGAGAACTGGTCGGCACCAAAGACACCTACAGAAATTCGTCAATTTCTAGGTCTAGCTGGCTACTATCGCAGATTCATAAAGAACTTTTGGAGCATTGCGAAACCTCTTACTACATTAACCCAGAAAGGTGTGGCCTTTGACTGGGAAGCGAAACAAGAGAAGGCATTCCAGACACTAAAGCAGGCCTTGTGCACCGCACCGATACTATCCCTCCCCGAAGGGATAGAAGACTTCGTAGTGTATTGCGATGCGTCAAATCAAGGACTTGGTTGTGTTCTTATGCAGAGAGGGAAGGTTATCGCTTATGCCTCCCGACAGCTTAAGACACACGAAGTGAACTATACGACACACGATCTCGAGTTAGGAGCAGTGGTATTTGCTCTGAAGATCTGGAGGCACTACTTATACGGAACAAAGAGTACTATTTTCACCGATCACAAGAGCCTTCAACACATTTTCGATCAAAAGGAACTCAACATGCGACAACGGCGATGGGTTGAGTTACTGAATGACTACGAATGCGAAATTCGTTATCATCCTGGCAAGGCCAACATAGTAGCTGACGCCCTCAGTCGAAAGGAATACACTGGTCGGAGGGTCAAATCTCTGACCATGACTATCCATTCCCACTTATCCACACAAATTAAGGAGGCACAAATGGAAGCTTTGCAACCTGAAAACGTGGCAGGTGAATCCCTGCGAGGAATGGAGAAGAATCTAGAAGTCAAGGGTGGTGGAGCCTACTATCTCATGGACCGAATCTGGACCCCGAAACATGGTGGTTTCAGAAACGTAGTTATGACCGAGGCTCACAACTCAAGATATTCCGTTCACCCGGGTTCAGATAAAATGTATCTGGATCTTAAAAAGTTGTACTGGTGGCCTAACATGAAAGCAGAAATTGCTACCTTCGTGAGTAAATGTCTTACTTGCGCTAAGGTTAAGGTCGAGTATCAGAAACCGTCAGGATTACTACAACAACCAGAGATACCAGAATGGAAATGGGAGCGGATTACTATGGACTTCATAACCAAGTTACCCAAGACGACAAGTGGACTCGATACCATATGGGTCATTGTCGACAGATTGACCAAATCCGCGCATTTCCTACCCATCAAGGAAACTGACAAAATGGAGAAGCTTACAAGAACTTACTTAAGGGAAGTAGTGCGACTGCATGGTGTTCCGATATCCATTATCTCCGATCGAGATAGTAGATTCGCTTCAAGATTCTGGCAGTCACTACAAAGTTCCCTGGGAACTAGGCTAGACATTAGTACGGCCTACCACCCACAAACAGACGGACAAAGTGAGAGAACAATACAAACTTTAGAAGATATGCTGAGAGCCTGTGTGATTGACTTTGGAAAGGCATGGGATATTCATTTACCCCTTGTCGAATTTTCATACAACAATAGTTATCATACAAGCATAAAGGCTGCTCCGTTTGAAGCCCTCTATGGTCGAAAGTGCAGATCCCCTATGTGCTGGACTGAAGTTGGCGATACCCAGTTAGCTAGAGGAAGAGTTCCTGAAAGCACTCTCACCGGTCCGGAAATCATACGAGAAATGACAGAGAAGATCGTTCAGATTCGTGAACGATTGAAAGCCTCGAGAGACCGATAGAAAAGCTACGCTGACCAAAGGAGGAAACCTTTGGAATTCCAGGTAGGAGACCACGTCTTATTAAAGGTCTCACCGTGGAAGGGTTTAATACGATTTGGAAAGCGTGGGAAACTAAATCCAAGATACATAGGGCCTTTCGAGATCCTTGCCAGAATCGGCCCTGTGGCTTACAAGCTTAAGCTACCGCGCGAACTTAGTAACATCCATCCAACCTTCCACGTCTCAAACTTGAAAAAGTGTCTGTCCGACGAGACTCTTGTTATTCCACTCGACGAGATCGAGATCAACGAGAGCCTCAACTTTGTGGAAGAACCAGTAGAAATCATGGACCGAGAGGTCAAGCAAACAAAACAAAGTCGCATCCCCATCGTAAAGGTTCGCTGGAACGCCAAGCGGGGACCTGAATTCACATGGGAACGCGAAGATCAGATGAAACAAAAGTACCCCCATCTCTTTCATGTTCACTAGTATCTTTACTACTTTAAATTTCGGGACGAAATTCTCTCTAACAGGGGGATGATGTGACAACCCGATATTTCAACTCTTTGTAATGACCAAAAAGGGTCAAGTATTGTAACCACTTTTGAGTAATAAAATTTACTTTCATAATAAAATGTACAAATAGTTCTATTTAATTTCCTTCTATGTTTAAATGTCTTTGAACCATGATCGTACGTGAAAAGAACGCCCAAATCCGACTTCATATAGCGAAGTTATGATTTCTCCAAGTTCGGCTTAGCAGCAGACAGCTAAAAACTCGAATCGGAGATCGAGCGACTTTTGGCCGGAATGACCTAAACGAGAATCGAAGGTCTCGACAATGGTATTCCAGCGGTAAAAAGTCTGGCAAAAACCGACATCAGATAAAGAAGTTATGAATTTTCAAAGAAATTCCTTAAACACGATGAGTTTAATATAAATAATAAAAAAATAATTTCGGAATTTGCCGACGGAGTCTAAACGAAAGTTGTAGAGCGTAGTCTCACCTACGCGTGGATATAAAGACCATCGAAAACGGAGTTCGTATGAAGAAGATATGAATTTTTGAAGTTTATTAAATAATTATATATTTGTTTAATTCAAAATTCGGACCTTATCCGAAGAGGAGTCAGCGTCCTCATCCGGGTACGCGCTGCGTACCCCTGTACGCCCTGCGTACCCGAGAGACTTGGCCTCTGATCGTCCACGTCGCCCTATCCGACCCGTCCGACCCGCTGTCCCGTCCGACCCGCCGTCCCATCCGACCCGTCTCCCCAGCAACCTGTCCCATCCGACCCACGTACCCAGCAACCCGTCCCATCCGAAGCCGAGGCAGTCGAGGCTTCGGTCATGCATGACGTACGCGTACGCGCTGCGTATGAGCGTACGCCCCGCGTACCGAGGCAGTCCAGCCTTCCTATAAATAGGATGCGAGGGCTTCCGAGAAAAGGGCTCATTTCTCTCCTCTCTCTCACAACCTTGCCTCGTTTTCCGTGCCCGTTCAAACCCGAAGCTCTGGTCTTTTTGCTCAAGTCCCGAGGGTCGATTTTGCTCCCGAGATTCCCGAGAATCCCGAGGAAAATCCGTTTCCCGAGACGAAACTCTGCCCGGTTTTCCATCTCGCTATCTTCAAACTTTCAAGTGAGTTCATACCCCTTAATCTACCTTTTAAATATTCTTTAAATTCTTTTATATGCTTTCAAGGGGGGGATTTACAAGTAAAACACACGAGTATTATCGTGTGTTACATAAAGAAACTCTTTTATATGCTTTTATATATCCAAATCACATGCGATTTACAAACTTTATAAGGAACTTTCATATATATAAAATATGTTAAAATAACATTCTATCTTTTGAAATATACATTGTTGTAATGCATGTATAAACTAAACTTTTCTTAGATTATTCTTGTCTATCTTAGACTCTACACCAAAAATCTATGCTTTCATAAACAAGTGATTTCTTTTCTGGGTATTTCTAAACAAACAAGACACACTTTTAGAAAACTATAATAGGTATAGTTTTACGAACAAATTTCTAACCCTTATGTACTAGAAACATGAATTTCAAGAAGTTTACTTTTGTATACAAGAACAAACGTAACATTTTAACAAGTAGATCTGTTTTTATACCACGGTTTTGTGAGACACTAACTTCATGTACGTTCGAGTACACATTTCAAGTCCTGTATTATATACCAGAATCCCTTGGAGGGGGAGCGTGGTGTTTGTATATAGATCTATACGGGCTTGACAACCCGCGCCCTGACTGTTAGCTGCAGTCCACCGTTTGGGGTGACAAACGTCATAACATTCCAACGCCTGAAGAACGTTGTGTATAGGCATTCCGAGTCAATAGTATGGTTATAAAACTCACAAGGGGTATTAAAAATGCATTGATTTACAAGGTTTTCAAACTCATTGGTTATTTTACACCTACATACATTTTAGAAACAAACATTGGTCTTGAGTGAAGGCTACTATTATACTAGTAGAAAATATAGGATTTTCTAAACACAAACAAACGAAGACAAAACATTTCATTTCATTCAAACATTGTCATTTAAATACTTATGAAAGTCACCAGCTTATATGCTGATCTACTCTTTCAAAATTTACTTGTATGTCCCAGGGAATCAGTAAATTTCAGGTATTCATTTTGCTTTTGATGAAGGGATGCTGCGGCGCCAATTTAATCTCGTATTTTGACATCATATTGTAATTGGTTTTGAACATGTAACTTTTGACAAATGTAAACTTTCAATTATATATATGATGGTTGTATTGCTTTCTTTACTATGTATTCATTTGTTACGTTACCACATGAAGTCATCCGCCCCCGAACGTTTCCGCCGTTCAGGTTTGGGGGTGCGACAGCTGCTATGAAGTGTGCACTCTTTGTGAAATGATCCACGACTACCCAAATCATGTCGTGACCGTTCTTCGTTCTGGGCAGTTTAGTCACAAAATCCATGGTGATATCTTCTCATTTACCTATGGGTATAGGTAAAGGTTCTAAACTCCCATATGGTTTCTGATGTTATGCTTTAACCCTTGCACATGTTACACATTCAGCCACATACTTTGCAATATCGAGCTTCATCGTCGGCCACCACTAGTAGGGTTTCAAATCCCTATACATTTTAGTGCTACCTGGATGAATCGAGTACATGGTTTTGTGAGCTTCTTCCATCAGAAGATCCCTTATTCCTCCCATCTTAGGTACCCAAATTCTATCTTGGAATACCTTCAATCCTTGTTTATTTGTACCGAATACCAACGTTTTGCCTAAACGTTCTTCCTTTCGGTCATTTTTCTCCAAATCTTCTTCTTGAGTTTTCTTGATACTTTCCACAATCGTCGAGACAACTTCAATTCGTAACGATCTTGACCTTTGTCTTTCAAAGTTTACTTTTCGACTTAGAGCATCAGCTACAACATTTGCTTTACCAGGGTGGTAAAGTATCTCACAGTCGAAATCTTTGAGTAACTTTAGCCAATGTCATTGCCTCATTTTCAATTCCTTCTGATTAAAGAGATACCGGAGACTCTTATGATCAGTGAAAAGTTTGCACTTTGTGCCATAGAGGTAATGCCTCCATATCTTTAGGGTAAAAACTACCGCTGTCAACTCTAAATCATGAGTGGGGTAGTTCTTTTCATGCTCCTTTAATTGTCGAGATGCATATGCTATCACCTTCTCTCTTTGAGTTAGAACACGTCCTAACCCGACTCCCGACGCATCGCTATACACTGCAAAATCTTCAAGTCCATTGGGTAGAGAAAGAATTGGTGCTTCACACAATTTCTTCTTTAGCTTCTCGAATGCCTCATCGTGTTTCTCACTCCATGCATATGTGGCTCCTTTATGGGTCAAAGCTGTTAATGGAACAACTATCGAAGAAAAGCCTTGGATAAATCTTCGGTAATATCCAGCTAATCCAAGAAAGCTTCGAATCTCCGTGGGACTTTTTGGTCATTCCCACTTCATTACATCTTCTATCTTTGCTGGGTCAACCATTATTCCCTCTTGGTTAACCACATGACCCAAAAATTGGACTTCTCGAATCCAAAAATCACATTTGGAGAACTTAGCATACAACTTCTCTTTCTTCAGAACTTCTAATACTTCTCTCGGGTGCTTGCCATGCTCCTGCTAACTCTTTGAGTATATTAGAATGTCATCTATGAACACTATTACAGATTTATCGAGGAATGGTTTACAAACCCTATTCATCAAATCCATAAATGCTGCTGGAGCATTGGTCAGTCCAAATGACATAACTAAGAACTCGTAGTGTCCATATCTTGTTCTAAATGCAGTCTTCTCAATATCCGACTCTCTAACCTTCAGCTGATGATATCCTGACCTAATATCGATCTTTGAGAAATAGTTCGAACCTTGCAACTAATCGAATAGGTCATCAATCCTTGGCAATGGATACTTGTTCTTCACTGTTTCCTTGTTCAGCTCTCGGTAGTCTATACACATCCTCATGTTTCCGTCCTTCTTCTTTACAAATAGCACCAGAGCTCCCCAGGGTGATGAACTAGGTCTAATATAACCTTTGTTCAATAACTCCTGAAGTTGCGTCATAAGCTCCTTCATCTCCGTCGGTGCTATTTGGTATGGTGCTTTCGCTATTGGTGTTAATCCGGGCGACAAGTCTAATTGAAACTCCACTTGTCTATCAGGGGGAAATCCAGGAAGATCTTCGGGAAAGACTTCTGGATAGTCACACACCACGGGTATACTTTGTATCTCCTTCTCCTTCTTAGTATCAATCACAAATTCCAAGTATGATGTGCATCCTTTGGACAAACATTTTTTGGCTTTCATCAAGGAAATGATTCCAGAATTTACTCTATGTTTGTCCCCGTACACCATAAATGACTCTTTTCCAGATGGGTTTACTCTTACCATCTTCTTCTTGCATAGTATCTCAGCATCGTACGTACTAAGCCAATCCATTCCTAGCACGATGTCGAAACCATTCAACTCAATGGACAGTAATTCCTCATGGAATTTATTCCCATTCAAGTCAATGACAATATTTTTAATGCAATTACTAACAGGTATGAAATTGCCACTGGAAACTTCTACAACTATAGTATTATTAAGTTTATCTATAGGCAATGCTAGTCTTCTACCAAAATTATGTGATATAAATGAGTAGTTTTCTCTTGAATCAAATAATATATTGGCAGGCAATCCATTTACGAGAAAGGTATGTGAAGTGACATCTGCTTCATCTCTAGCTGCTTCCAGTGTCATCTGGAAAGCTCTAGCTTTCGGTTTCGGTGGGACATTGGGCCTTGTTGCCTCCTTCTTCTTCGGACAGTCTTTCAAGATGTGCCCTTCTTCATTACACCCATAACAAACTTTCTTGTCGAGGGTGCATTCATTGGCATAGTGCCTAGACTTTCCACACTTAAAACAAGTGACTCCTCCATCACATTTCCATAAGTGCTTCTTCTTGCACTTCTCACACCATTTTGCTTCACCTCCTCTTCCTCCAAAGTTCTTCGAATCAGACTTCGAAAAGTTACTTTTCTTGTTGGACCCTAAAGATCCATCCAACTTCCTTTTATCACCAACTTCAACCTTGCTGGCGGCTCTTCCCTTGATCATCTCCTCAACAGACTTAGCAGCCCAGATAGCTGCCTCCAGAGTAGGTGCCTGACGTACTGACACAACATACTCCCATGTAAGTCCCTTTGCGTACTTGTCGACTTTTGTCAATTCATCTGGGACGATGCGCAAAGCAAACTCCATTTTGTCTGTGAAGGCATTGGTGTATTCATCAATGGACATGTTGTCCTTCTTTAACGCCAGGAATTGGTTTTCCAGCTCTAGCAGATTTTGGGCCGAGCAGAACTTGTGTTTGAAGTATACTAAGAACTCTGCCCATGTCAGTTGTAGTGGCTCGTTGGGGCTTATGGTCTTCCTTATAGTGTTCCACCAGCGAACAACGCCAACTCTAAACTGACATACTGCATGTGTGGTTTGTAGTTTGCCCTTGCAATCACATGTTATGAAAGCCAACTCCATCTCTGAGATCCAATCCATAACTCCAATTGGATCTTCTTTCCCAGTGAAAGTCGATGACTTGCAAGTTGTGAAGTCCTTATACTTGCATCCATTCCTCTTGACTCTTTCATCTTGGTTGTTCCTCCTAACCACTGGCGGTTCAACTTGACTAACAGTCCTACTGTAATTCCCTTCTTCTGATTGTTCATCATTCAGCTCAGGCTGTTCAACATGTATCGTAGGTTCATCCCTATTCTGTTGAATTAAACGCCTTGTCTCCTCCATCTGGCGATCCAACATGATCTGGATCATAGCTTGTACCCCAGCCATCGTCATTGGCTTTGGTGCAACTGCTACAACTGGTACTTTTTCAATCACTTGGGGTTGAGGCTGTTGATTGTCATTTACATTGGCATTTTTTACTCCACTTTGGGTTCTTGCCATGATGGTCTATACACCAAATCAGAAGTTCAGTGTGTAGTGACGAGAATTAAGATAGGAAAACTTTATCTACGATAGACGTATTAAATCCTCCTTATTACTCCAAAATGTTTACATGCTAGTTCTAATATCGTAGTCAAACGTTTAGAATCCTAAACACATAAAGTTTCTAGATTCTGTCGGCAACAGACCATAGATCCGAACAAATAATAGCATATAAGGCATCTCTATAGTTATAGCTATAACATAAAGCATTTAGCACATAAAAGCATTTTAGGCATCTTTCCTAAAATAAACTAGTGCTCGTGTCTAAAATATAGCAGATACTCATCTCACAATCATCACTTAGCATTCTAAGTTTAAGTCTAGAAATCCTACAATTTCCTAGTTCGCTTAAACTAGTGCTCTAATGCCAACTGTGACATCCCCAAATTCATGGCCAGAAAAGACCGATTTGTTTATGCTTTATTTGAAAATCAGAGTATATTTTTAAAGAAATATAATGCGGAATTTGTTCCCAAAAATATGAAAAAGAATTTATTAAAGCATTTCCGTAGAAATGTATTATATTAAAAACTTTGGGATATCATTGTTAATACAGATCAAAAGCATAAACATAAACAACATAGGCATTATAATATCTATTTATTCTAGTAGCCTATAATCCATTGATCTCTCATCAGATCATCACTCATGTGCTCTCTTTCCACTACCTGTATATGAGAAAACAGAGTGGGTCAGGCTTGGGAGTCTGGTGAGCACATAGGGTTTTCAACCCACAATAAATAAGTTTATTAATTTCATCAACAAACAATAACCCGATTATCCATTCCTGTTATCCTCACTTTACGTCCCTAAAACACCTATTGTAAGGGATCTAGCCTAAGGATTATCATCGGGATGGACACTATTGCTAAGGGGTTTCCTCAACAATAAATGTTCGTAAGGCAACCATGAGGGGGATAGAGTACACCAGTGAACACATCATTCACAAACACCTACAGGCTGCGGGCCTGCTAGCGTTCCACTTGACTGTCTAGAATAGTCTGTGGTTGTCATCTATACTCTGCTAGATGACTGGATCAACAACAACATCGAGGCCTCTCATCATTTTATTTCATCACACACCAACTATTTCATCTACCCATGTTTTACCCCCAACATATTTGTAGATATAAAATACATATACAGTTTAAATCATTTAAAACATGTATAATAGTGTTCATCTAACATAGATAACAAGTATACAGACAATATACACACATAGCATGTAATTTATATAAAATACTTCATATCTATGGGTAAGACGAAAATAAATATGCACTCACTTTAGTAGCGGGAGCAGATAGAATCTAAAAACGGTCAACGGCTCGTGATCGTCGGGTTCGGGACGCGGAACAGCTTCAGAAAACGAGAGAGAGAGAGAGAGAGAAGGAAGATTTGGTGTAAGAAGTGAATGAGGTCGAACTTGCTATTTATAGGCTGATTTCGGCCCATTCACGTCGTGAGAATTCATTGCTCACGTCGTGAGCCATGGATGAATCACCTCGTAGCTTCGACATCTGCGTTCTAGGCTTGAATAGTGTCTGTTTGACTCCTCACGTCGTGAGAATTCATTACTCACGTCGTGAGCTTGTGAGTTATCGTTCCCGTAGACTTCTAGCTTCGAAATGTGACTTTTTGACTCCTCACGTCGTGAGAAAAGAGGCTCACGTCGTGAGTCCAGTCAATTTAGGGGTTCTGACATGTGTCATGCTCTTAGACAGCTGTATCTTCGGAAGGTAATAACTTTTGCATACGAACTCCGTTTTTGACGTTCTTTATATCCACGCGTAGGTGGAGACGTACTATACAACTTTCATTTAGACTCCTAAGGATAAAAAGTAGTTTATCATAAACTAAATTTTTACGTTTCCCAGTGTCGTGCCGGTTTTGACGCGAAACTTCGACAGGTCATATCTTCTTCGTTATAACTCGGATTTCGGCGTTCTTTATATCTCTGGAATCCTTTTCCCAACCACTACAACTTTCCTCATAGATATTGGACATATCTATTATTTTATTTTTGACGCTTATTTTTATTATTAACTTATTATATCTTATAAATAAATATAAGGCATATAAAATCACATAATATTCAAATAATTTCTATTTATTATTAAAAAGTAGGTTATAAGTGTTGACCTTAACTATTACACCACTAAATTAATTCTTAGCCTAGAAACACGGGTGTTACACCAACTATCACACAATTGACAGTACTAGTCCCCTTTATTTAATTAATGTCTTTTAGCCACAAAATTAATTCTTATTAATTCTTGACAAATATTAATACAACAATATGATTTCTCCTTTAATATATTATTCTCATAATATATTAATAAATCATAATTAATCCTCTCTCTCCATAATTCATCCTATCAAGTTGCTTTGGTGAAGGTAGGTCTGTCAAATCGGGTCGTCGTGTCGTGTTTTTGTCTGAAACAACACGACGCAACAAGGTTTTTTGTAACACGAACACGACACGACACGATGTCGTGTTTTTTTTCACTAACACGAAAACGAACCATTAAAAAACGACAACACGACACGACACAACACAACAAATATAATATTACATAACTATTATTTTATTTAATTCATATTTAATCATATATATAACACGATAAAAACGACAAACATGACAAACACATGCTCAATCGTGTCAATTTCGTGTGGATTTGTAAACACAAACACGACACGACTAGACATCATGTTTTTTATACTTGACACAAACACGACACAAAAACGAATTTGAATTTTTATTTTGTCTCGATTTCATTTCGTGTCGTGTATTTTTGTCGTGTCGTGTCATAAATTGACACCCCTAGGTGAAGGCAACCCAAAGCGACCATGCACAATCGGGTCAAGTACATACCAAATATAGTTACGGGCTTAGACACTAATCCAACATACATAGGTTTTTCATCAAAGAAGAAGAAGGATCTGAGATATATGAGACTCGACGGAGAAGGAGAGAGAAACATAGGCGGTGTTTGTGGCTCGTGTTTCCAGACGAAGCCACCGTCGAGGTGTGAAGACGACGATGCTTATTGGGGTTTTCAGATCGGACCTACTGAAGGCTGAAGCCAACTTCAACGACGATCAGGTTTTGCACGTCTTCTCCGCCCTAGAGCCATTCTCCATCTCCCTCTTTTCTCTTCTTCTCGTCAGACAACCACCATAGCAAAAGAAGGCGCATCTACGCTGAAACAAGGGTTTCTTGGAGGAAGAAGATGGCATCCACATATGGTTTTACAACGATTGTTCTTGATTTTGAGGTTACAGATAAGGAAAATGTAATGTTTGAGTTTTCAGATCTAGAAAAATATGTTTGGATTCATCAGATAGTGGTGGTAGTTATTGAGTTTTAATTTGAAATTATAGATCTGGAATTATATGATTGTTTTGGTATTCAGATATGGAAAAATTATGTTATTATGGCTTTGGTGGTGACCGGAGGTGGCAATGACGGTTGTTAGTGACCAACGGTGGTGGTAGCGGTGGTGGTGGTGACTGTTAGTGGTGGTGGTGGTGACTGACAGTGGTGGTGGTGGTGGTGATAGCATAACTGGTAGTGGGATGAGAAAGAGTAGGGGGAGGGTGGGGTAGGGATATGGGTAATATTTCTTTTTTGTTTTATTTTTAGTTACGAAAATTCTATAATGTTTTTAAATAAATAAAAAAAAAAGTAAAAAAAAAGGTAAGGGCAAAATCGTCATTAATAAAAAGTTCAAAGCAAACTGGATCAAACTCGCAACAAAATAAAAACTTTGGACCTGTGGTGCTAGTCCAAACCTTTTTGGACAAAAGTGACAATTTTGAGCAAACCACAAGTACCATTTGTGCAGTTTAGTCTTTTGTTTATTTTTGAGTTATTAAAAGAAATTTTTTAATATGTGTAGGCCCTATCCACCTCCCTTTGTCCTTCCTATTGAACCCATCAGACTCCTGCCCCGAAATGTCATCCATTTTCTTACATGATATCTCTTTCTGTTTCTTTCAAATTAAATCTAGGGATGTCAACGGGGGCAAACGGGACGGGGAGTGCATCCCCCGCCCCCGCCCCCGAAATGGCCAACCATCCTACCCCCGTCCCCGTCCCCGCCCCCAAATCCCTCTCATTACCCCCACCCCCGCCCCCGATTGATTTTGGACGTTTTTTTTTGGGCTAATAGAAGTTGTTGTTTGGGCTAAAAAAAATTATTTTTTAGGTAACAAATAATTATTTATAGCAGAATTTTACATGTTAAAAATAAAAAATTATGACATCTTAAAAACATTATACTAGCAACTTAAAAATATGTTTTTGTTGAATTTTGTTGAATTTTGGGACGGAGAGTGCATCCCCCGCCCCCGTTCCCGAAATGTCCAACCATCCTACCCTCGTCCCCACCCCCAAATCTCCCTTATTACCCCTGCCCCCGATTGATTTTGGACGGTCTTTTTTGGGTTAAAAGAAGTTGTTTGGGCTAAAAAAATTATTTTTTAGGTAACAAATAATTATTTATAACATAATTTTACATGTTAAAAATAAAAAAGTTATGACATCTTAAAAACATTATACTAGCAACTAAAAAATATGTTTTTGTTGAATTTTGAAACCTCAAAATCATGTTATTGTTTATTATATCTATATAATTTATATATGTAAATATATGTATAATTTACTAACCCGGTCCCATGGGGTTTCGAGACAGGATTTCTGTAATTTTCTTCTCAAATTATACATTAAAATAACATAATTATAAATGAAGTGTGTTGTGTGTACAGTGTACTAAACTAGTAAACTTAAGAAGACATTTTTGTTTAATATCAAATATCGGACATTGTCCAAAATTGAGTGGGGCATCTGATCTGACACCCATCCCAATCTCGCATGTGTATACATGTACGTGACTTGTATCAGGCTATATTTTAAACTTTTGACATTTATATAATTTTAATTACTTAAAATGAATCGACAATATTAACATCACTAATGCAAAATATATAGGATTATAGGAATATGAGTTGTAAGCAATATCTCGTATAGTGAATTCAATGTTAATGTTAGATTTCAAATACTTATGATAGTAATACATGTTGTTTTCTTTTAGTCTTGTTGCTTTGAGTTGTAATTGTACATGTTATGATGAATGTGAGTGTTTTTTAATGAAATTTTGAGACTTTTAAAAGAAGTCCCAAAAATCATTGCGGTTTCAATAATTTTTATAATATAAGGATTTTATATGTAAGATAAAATAGGTTGCATCACGTTGCCTAGTCAAATCCCTTATCATATGCTTTTAATACTTTATTAAAACGAAAAAGTCAAAAGGATCTTGTTCAACTAACTTCATATGTGTTTTCCGTTGTTAATCAAGCACCTACCCTTTAAATATATTTTTTTAATTAATCTTGAAAAAATATTAATTTTTATTATACATAAAAAAATATGAATATAATGTAAATCTATACAGAAAACTAATATAATCTTTTGTCCAAGGCATGAGAATAAATTATTGTGAATTAAATTTTATATTTATTAATGGTGTAGGAGTTGTTAATATTGGCTAATACAAAATCTATTTTAATTCAAACATAAATGTGTGAGGTTTTTGAATGTTGACTTTCGAATAATTTATCTTGAAACCATCGGCAAATCTATATTACACGTAAATTGTTTGTAAAGAATGATTTAGATCAAATCCAATCCCTGAAAGTCTGAAGAATCACAACCAATTTTCTCATGCAAATTTATCGAACCGAATGAGCATCTTCTCCCCATCTTCATTCTGCAACGCCACCACGATTTTGATCTTTCTCCCATGGCGGCTTACAATTTCCACCGGGAAATACTGGAAGAACCAGCCAACGCCACCGAAGCCGAAATCTGCTCAATCCACTGTGATTCACTACAAAACCCTACCGGCGGTTGTGTAGCCAAATGCGCTTCCATCTGTCCGTACTTGTGTAACATCAGTGACTCATCTCCACCACCACAATCGCCACCGCCGTTGCCCACCGGCGGTTTTATCCTCAGTACATCACCCCCAAAACACCACCACTCACCACTTAGTCTCCCCCTCAAGATCTCCCTTGTAATTCTTGTTGTCACCTTCTCTCTGTTCCTTCTTTACACCCTCTACAAATTCTACACCGTCTGGTATCGGTCAAGACGCCGCCGCTCGCCGCCGCCATCACCGGAGAATCAAGAAACCCATGGTGAATTTCTTGATCACGATGTACTTGATCACCCTATATGGTACATCAGAACTATTGGTCTTCAACCATCCGTGATCAGTGCTATTACTGTCGTGAAATACAGTAAAACCGACGGCCTCATCGAAGATACGAATTGCTCTGTTTGTTTGAGCGAATTTCAAGAAGATGAGACGCTTAGATTATTACCCAAATGTAATCATGCTTTCCACATATCTTGTATTGATACATGGCTCAGATCACACACAAATTGCCCTTTGTGTCGAGCCGGAATTGTGAAGAACACACCAAATTCTTCTTCGGACCAAAACTTGGGTGATTCGGGTCGCACCGAAGAAACCCAATTGGCGATTTCGATTCCAGAAGAAGTTAATGGAGAAGAAAGACAAAGTGAAGTAGATCGTGAGAGTTCTGAATTGAGAACCGGGGTTGTAGATGAAGAAGAAAAAGGAGAAATGATCGGTGGAAGTGGAACTAGTGATTTCTTGATCATGAGAAGGTCAGTTTCTTTGGATGATTATGCAGCCTGTAGGATTAGTTCTGATGTACGTAATAATTATTACTCCGATCGCCATGAAGTTCAAATTCAATCCGTCAATGGTGATTTGGGATTCGGATTGATTAAAGTCGAACAAACAGCAAACAATCGCTCCACGGAAGAAAATTAGAGGGTAGTTCATCAAACGGAAGATCAAATGATCTTCAAATCAGCCCTGATTTCAGGATTCCTAAACTCATACCAGCAGGACAAAGAACCCTAATTTCTTCAAGTTTCTGATATCGATTTCTGGATGAGAGTCTTCATGGGCGCTTTTCTTTTACTTTTTTTTTTTCATTTAAAAATCCTACAAAAAGGATGGTTGTATAATCTTGATTTCTTTCAAGAAACGAGAAACACAAAATCATAAATGCACAGTTTTGCTGTTATCAAGTAATTATTGGATTCTACTTGCTTTCATATACTATGACAATTATCAGTTTCTCGATTCAATTTTGGCTTTTCTCTCTGATGATGACAAGATAAAAGCTTGGTGCTTTCTCAAGACATGACATATGGTTTATGTGAAGATAATCATCACATGTGGCAAACCTTCGTCATGATATTTTCGTATGTATGGCCTTTATATGTGTATAAATATGCTAGTTTATGTTTTATATAACTCGTGTTGTTCATTTCAAGATGAACTTTGTTAAAAGATTATCAGAATCACGTGATCTCAACACAATCCCATCAATCTACACCTACACCACAAACCCTAATGAATCCCCTGTTTCAAACTCTCAAGATTCAATCCCCACCATTGATTTTTCCCTACTCACGTCCCCTGATCCTTCCTTACGTTTGCAAGTTATCCAGGAGCTAGGTGACGCATGCAAAGATTGGGGCTTTTTTCAGGTACTTGTTAAGTTGTTATAAATCGTGAATTTGGTCACTTCAACTATGGCTGCATGCAGAGTAATTTTAATCTGTTTTTAATGATTTTGAATTGTTTAGGTGATTAATCATGGGGTTCCCGAAGATTTGATGAACATGGTTGTTGAAAAATCAAATGAATTTTTCAATTTGACAGATGAAGAGAAGAAAGATTTTGAAGAAAAGGATGTTCTTGATCCAATTAGATATGGAACAAGCTTTAATTCTAAGAAAGATAAGGTTTTTTGCTGGAGGGATTTTCTGAAAGTTATTGTACACCCGGAATTTCACTCTCCCAACAAACCTGTAGGTTTCAGGTAAGTTTCAGTGTTCATATTCTTGTACAAAGGTTATTGAAAGGGTATTTTGGACAATTGACATAAGGTCAAACGCTTTTATTGAACAACCTCTTCGAGTAAATATGGTCCTTACAATGGGAAAAAAACAAAAGGGTTGCTTTCATTGCCAACCAATTCTTATCAAGATTGTGTGTGTTTGGTTATCTATTTTTGGTCAATAAACTACACTCAAGCGATTTGTATTAGGCTGCTTTAGAAACCAATTGACTTTGGGTAATAGTGGAGCCACAAAATTTGTAAAGAGGACAAAATATACGAATTGATTACCATTTTGCTTTTGAGGGAAAAGTTCTATGATATAATTGCAAAAATCTAAAAGGGGGACCCCACCAATTGATACATGTCAAGTATTTTTGGTTGTGGGTTGGAGTCTAAAGGTTGATACCTTTTTCTTTGTAATTGTATTCTTGAAGAAAAGAAAATTGTTTTCTCCTTGATTATAGATGTACAACTAGATGTTTAATATACCTGACCTCAAAAAGTAGGTGATGTTTCTTTTCTTTTAAGAGATGTTTAAAATTGTTTTAAAAGATAACTTATTTAAAAAAATATGTGGACACTTTCTTCAAAGAAAAATATAAATGTGGGTAGCATTTTGTGGGGACTCGTTTCCCTGACTTTTCATTAAGTAAAAAAGGAAACATTATTATATAACTTAAAGTTCAAAAGAAACATCACCTACTTTTTGAGATCAGGTATATTAAATATGATATGAATTCTTGAGGTTCGCTAGAAGTAATTGACATATGCAATGGATTTAAATCATTAAATCATGAAATACCAACATAAAAAAGTTGTTAGTTCTGGATCTTAAAAAATTCCTTATCAAGTTTGAATTTCAGAGTTTATAAGTTTGAAAATGAAAATCAAAGGCGTCAATATGTGTTGCAGTGAGATTATGTTGGAGTACTCCAAAAGAACCAGAGAAGTAGTAAGAGGGTTACTTAACGGGATATCAATGAGCTTAGGACTCGACCAATCTTGCATAGAAAAAACTATGAAATTGGAATCCGGTTTACAAATATTTGTTGTAAATCTTTACCCCCCTTGCCCACAGCCTGAGCTTGCAATAGGGTTGCCCCCTCATTCGGATCATGGCCTCTTGACGCTCCTCATCAACAATGGTGTAGGCGGGCTTCAAATCAAACATAATGGCAAATGGGTCAATGTGAATGACACCTTTCCAGGCTCGTTTCTTGTCAATACTGCCGACCACCTTGAGGTACATAACATTGTCTTTGGTACAAACGACTGAACATACTTTCTAGGGTTATTTGTGATGATAAGGACTAGGAAGCGCATTCATATCTTTTGCGCAACTGAGAGACTGAGAGCTAGTATATATCTTAACCTTATTGGGTGGGCCTAAAAAGAATTTCTATTGAAATTGATCTTCATGTTGATCCAATGTATGCCACACACAACAAAACCTATCATATCATGTCATGTCTCTTATGTGTGTTTTTTGTTTGCAGATTTTTAGTAATGGGAAGTACAAGAGTGTGGAGCATCGTGCGATTGTAAATAATGTGGCCACGAGGATATCGGTAGTTGTAGCGAATGGGCCGTCGTTGGATACGGTGGTGAGGCCGGCTTATGAGTTGGTGGATGAAGAAAGGTGTCCCGCATCGTTTGTTCCGATGAAATATAAGGAGTATCTAGAAATGCAACAAGGCAACCAAATTGTTGGAAAAACTTGTTTGGACCGGGTGCGGGTATGAGGAAAAATGTATATGCGATCTTGTGTGATATCTTGTGTCATATTAATGTTCATCTAGTATTGCATTGTTGATTTTTGTGTATGAGTTATGTATATATATGCTTAGGTCAAGGTTTTTAAATACTAGCTAGATGGACCCTCAACTAAATACAAGATGACGCCATCAACCCCTCAACTGGCATTTTCATAAATTTTCAAGACATAATCTTTAAACAATATGGCGTACTGTAACAAAATCTCCATTTGCAATTTGTATAGTATAGGTACCATCTAACGACAATAAAGGCATGGCAAATTATTTCTAACTTCATGTGATATAAAAGAGTAATAATATATGCCCGCATGGTTGAACATAGGATTCCGTAGAAGGTATTGTCGGTATGTAATAGGTGTTGTCGGTGACATTTTTTATGGTAGAATAAAGAAAAACACATTCGAAATTTTCACACTGCTTCCGGAAACTAGGTGTTGCTGGTGACACTACTGACACCATAGTAGATCCGTCCGTGTATGTGCGCGTAATGACTTGATAAATAAGGTACCTAAAGCCTCATCATGTGTTTCCTTTGCTTCTTTGATGGTGAGTTGGCCTCATCTTTTATTTATAGTCGACACTATAGTTTCCTTCTTTATATAGTTGGAACTATACTTGCCTTTTTGTAACATTCCAAAATTTCAGATGAAATTTATTTTTAATTCATTTCAAAACATCTAACAAACATGTCAAAACAACCGAAAGTGTATCGTAGTGGAATAACATCAGAGTACAAAACCTCAAAATCACATAATGTGGAACACATGGGCGTTTGCAGTGCGATCAAGCCGGACACTTCCCTTTTGAGCTAGAAGTACCTGAAACATAAACTGAAAACCGTAAGCACAAAACTTAGTGAGTTTCCCCAAAATACCTCACACCATACATACATAACAGCAAAATAGAATTGGGTCTATTTCGCCTCATTCGGTCTCTTTCAACCGATATTGGGTATATTTCAACCCCTTCGGTCTCTTTCAACTGGTCCTGGGTCTATTTGACCCTCTTTGGTCTCTTTCAACCGGTACTTGGTATATTTCAACCCCTTCGATTTCTTTCAATCGGTATTGGGTATATTTTAATCCCTTCGGTCTCTTTCAACCAGTATCGGGTCTATTTTACCCCCTACAACTAGCATATAATCATAACAGTAAGAGTCACAAAGATAAGCATATACATGCATAACAGGAAATTGTCACGAAAACAAATATCATCCTACAAACATAACCTAGTGGGTCGGCATTGGTGCCTTCGACCCACAAGTATAGTGAAGGAAACCCACCTCAGTCTGAAGATAAAAAATCACACTTGGTGCTACTTCCCGACTTTCACACTGAACACATCCAAATTATACCTAATCAATAATTAAGGAAATTTCCATAGTCCAAAGTCCAATTCATACTCTATCATATCAATAGGTAAAAGACTATTTTACCCTTCTCACATCTGACCCAACAACTCATGACCCAAAACCCCAAAAGTTCCATGGCCCCAAAAGGCCCATTAAGGCACCTCGGTGCATATGCCCTACGTACCACCTCAATACGCCCGGCGTACAGTACTTAAACCTTAACTACATTTTTAGGACTTATTCTTTTAAGACCAAAATACCAAATCCTCAAGTTCAAGCGTAATGAATTTCTAGAGTCATAAAGTTCCTGAATTTATGACCTAGCATGACTTAATAGTGCCCAACACCAAACCTAAGCTTCTTAACATAACAAAATGACCAAGGACTTGCTTAAAAGTGCTTAATACTTTAAGACTTTACACCTAAGGCTCATATATAATTCAGATGGGTGTATTAATCAATAAAGTCATCAACTTGATGCCTTTGCATGGCTCCAAGAAACCCAAAATCCAAATAGAGTCTACTAGCTTGGCCAAGAGATCAACAACCCATGCATGGTTGGTCCATAACCATCAAGATAAAAACTTTATGAACAAGGGACCTTTAAAACATCAAAATAAGCAACCCAAAACTTACGGAGTATCATATACTCTCAAGAATCAACTCATGGGACCAAAAAGCACAAAAACCCACTCACAAGCAAGATCTAACAAATGAACCATCAAGTTTGAGACTTTTTACCTTCAAAAGATAGATCAAGAAAAACTAATCTAGGATCCACAAGCTCTAATGTAACACCCGATTTGTCAGGTAAATCCCTTAGCCACTATTTCCTGCATTTGGATCCTTGGGCTCGAGTACGATGGGCATACACATGGTACGTCATGCATACTCTAGTGGTTGTATGAGGGGGTGTCCCCTACGTAAAATGAGTGTACCCATGTGTACTCATGGCGTATGTGAGCCAGGGGTAAACCCTAATTTTTAGGTTTTGCACCCTATTTAAAAACATTAATTCCTTCACCTCTTTCACCTTATCAGCCTCCTTTTCCTTTTGAGCCATATATCGAAACCCTAATCCATTTTCCCAAAATATTGAGCTTGTGTGTGTGTTTTGTGTGTATGGTTCTTAGTGAAGAAGAAAAAGATTTGTGGAGAAGCATTGGACAAGAAAGAGCTTGTAGATTTAGAGGTTTCTCACCATTTCTCGCTTATTGGAGGTAAAAAGCTCCCACCTTGATGACTCCATGTGTTAGTTTTAGTTTAGGGCTTATGTTCTTCATTTTTTGGTCCTTAAGGTGCTTCTTGAGAGTATAAGCTACTCCAAAAGAAAATAATGTTAGATCCTAGTGCTTCTGATGTCCCTTGAGCATAAAAATGGTGTCTTGATGGATTAAGTTCAACCATCCAAAGGTTAAAGGTTGTTTCATGAAGTTAGTGTGACAAAGTCCAAAATTTGACCCTTTTAAGACATGCAAAAGCATAAAGTTTGCAACTTTATGGCTTAATACGCTCTAATAAGCTTAGATCTAAAATTGGACGTTTGGTCTTAACTGATTAAGACCTTGAAAGGATATTTTGGCTAGCTGCAGTGTACGTCGGACATACCTAGATGTACGTTGCGCGTACACTCCTGATATCCTGACGATGCATGGTTTGTGAGTACGTCAGGCGTACTGGTGGTACGTTGAGCGTACTCACCAAAAAGGATTTGGGATTTTTAAGCCTCAGGCCATTGGACTTAGGGACTTCGGCCTTTATTGGGCTACAAGCTTTTCGATAATGGCCTTCTTGATCTTAGGCCCATTTTGGATATAGACTATCTTCTGGGCTTGGGGCTAATGGTATTTGGGCCTTGGTAGGTTAGGCCTAATAAGGCAAGGGTTAAGCAGCCTTTTCAAGGTTTAGACTATCGGGTTAGATTATTTACCTAATTTTTAATTATGGTTTTATTACTTGTGATTTAGAGTGAGAGGATTTAGCGAGTCAGTAGCTTAAGTGTGATTTGATATCTTTAGTCTGAGGTCAGTTTTCTTCACTGTAGTTGTGGGTCGTAGGCACCAAGAATGACCCACTAGATTGTGTTTGTAGTATGATGATTATCTTCATGACAACTACCTGTTGTGCCTATACCTGCTTGATGTCTCTGTGACTTTTATTGTTGTGATTATATGTGTAGTGGTAGGGGTGAAATAGACCCGATACCAGTTGAAAGATATCGAAGGGGGTAAAATAGACCCGATACTGGTTGAAAGATACGAAAGGGGGTGAAATAGACCCAATACCGGTTGAAAAATAGTGAAGGGGGTGAAATAGACCCAATATGTTTTTGATTGTTATATGTATGGTGTGGGGTATTTTAGGGGAACTCACTAAGCTTTGTGCTTACGGTCACTACTAGAAACAACCCTTTAATGACACACAAACAATGACACACATTGATTTAAGATGCACATTTTCTGCGTGACTTAAAAATAATGCCAGTTTTCTAAAATTTGAAGGATAGAGCACACGCATTTTTGCGTGCCCTAAAATTAGTGTCCAACAAAAAAAACATGGAGGGAACCTATCATAAAAAGCGTGTCGTGTAAAGATGTCGTTTTATATTTTTTAGTAAGGTGTGTTCTCCGTTTCTTTAGCAGCCTTTGGGGGAAATGAAATCCCGAAAAACTCCTTCTAAAATCCTCTACCTAATAGAATTGTGAGGTAGGCAATCCTTTTGAAGCATCATGTCTTCCTCTACCTCTTCACTCTCTCTCTCTCATTTCTCTTTGCAAGCCCTAAGTCACCACCACCAACATCGAACCCCATCAGCTCCAAGATTTTGGAGTGCATATGATAACATCGACATCAACACTGTTACGTCTAATGAAACAACATAGGGAACCATTTCACAATTTGAAGATGACAATCCATGACCCACCACCGCTTCTCTCTCCTCATCCATTTCGTTCCCATACATGTATCTTCTTCCTATCTCTATCATCCTTTAAAGAAGATAAATAATCCATGAAATAATCGCAGGTTTTTTATGTGTAGGTTGAAAGTGATTAAGCTTCCAGAATCCACTCTCTCTCCACTGTTCTCTCCTCCTTATTGTAAGACTTCCTTACAGCCACAAATCCTTCCTGGATTACAACAAACTCTTTTTTCTCAATCTGTAGGCATGATGATTCTGCACTCTTATTTACCCACCCGTTCATACTTTGATTGTGCAATGACTGTGGTTCTAAGGACCATGTGGGAAATCTTATGTCTGACGAAAAGAGGTCCCTTAATGAAGAAGATGGTTGGTGTCTCTGTTATTTTTCCTCTTTTCATTTAATGTCTATGTCATCGTGACAATATCATGGTAATAATATGATATTTACTTGAAGATTGCCTTTTTACATAGTAATACACTTCTTTTACTTGAAGATTTCCCTTTCTCTCTCTCCAAACATGGATTTTCATTTTAATCTTTATTGTGATTTGGGTATGCACATATTTCAAGAGAAAAATCACATGTTTTTCTTGATCGATAGAGAAATTGGTTATTATTTTCAATATAATGTTGATTTTGATTGGATTTGTACAAGATTGAAGACAAAAACTGTCAAAGAGGTGACTTTTTAGATGCTCTCATATTGGTGGAAGATTTTGTGGGAGAATGAAAAAGGAAGAAAAAACAGGTCCTTGTGGAATGAAGTCGATCCTTGCTTGTTTATAACAGTAGGGCAAAACTGTCAAAGAGGTGACTTTTTAGATGCTCTCATAATGTGTTTAACTTTAATCCCCTTAAGCTTATTTATATATTGAAAATCATAATTTGTTTAACTTCAATCCCCAAAGTTGTTTTACATGCTCTCAGGAAAGTCATTATAGAAACAGGTGATATTGATGTTACACTTGAAAGCCCATAAAGATACAATGTAGTGTATACACTGCCTGCAAGGTAATAAACCAATTTCATTTAAATAATGAAATTTTTTGCAGCAAACTTATAAAATGTTGTAACCAAGGGCGACATATGCATTCAAAGGGTGTCAATCGATACTCTTTACTCTGGAAATATATATATATATATATATATATATATATATATATATATATATATATATATAATAGTTTTGATATGGACACCCTTTGTTTATGGGTTCGGGCACCTTTTGTTTGAGATTAAATTAAAAAACAATATAAAAAAAACAAGACCAATTCTAAAAAGATAGATCCAGAAAAAATATAAACTAGAAACATCGATTTATGATTGATTTTAGTTTGCCAAAATTATAACAAAAATTTGAGATTTGTCTTCTTTTACTTATTCACAGTCACATTGTTACAGCTTATTGCCTCAGCTAGAAGCCGTTCAGCCCTCAAGTGGTCCTCTTTGTTTTCTTCTTGGTTCCTAGCCTTTTATTAGTAAGTCAAAAGTTGAATTACCTTATATCTGATTCTTCTCTTCTTGGTTTTCCTTTTCCAAATGAGGGATACAAAGTAACCTAGGACTTTTGTTTATCTAGAACTTTAAACTCTAAACTACTGAGAAGATAATATGGTTATTGCTTTGTTATGGAATGTGGAATTTGGTTATCAGATTATTTCTGAAAACGAATGTACAGAGGCTAGATGAAATGTTACAAAATTGTAGTACTTTTTCCTTTGTTGAATTTTCATTTTTGTGGTGGAAAAACCTTGGATTTAGAGTCCATAAAGTAAAAGTTAATTGACAGTTCAATATTTTTAGTGGCATTTTGTAAGATAGGTAAATAGATTACTAAGTGCCTTTTATAGAAATGCATATAATGTTATTATCTTTTGTGTTTTTATATATAAGAAAATTGAAAAAAAAGTCATAATTCTTATGAAATCTAAGTGGAAAAAAAGATAACAATACTATGAAAAATACTAAGGGGAGATAAATGTGTTGAAAATTTTCTTCACTTTTTTTTAGATTAACCATTTTACTTACCCTCTACTTTTTTTCATATTGTGATCTTAATTGTGTAAGTTTCACTTTTCACATTAAGAACTTACTCTTATGAAGTACAAAAACATAAATGAGGCCAAACATTATTCTTAAGTATGAGAGGAGTTTACTTCTATACTCTTAAGAAATGAAGTGAATTAATGTTACTATTCTCAAGATTCATATCATGTACTCATTCTGAAGTACAAAAACATAATCATTATGAAGTACAAAAACATAAATGAGGCCAAACATGATTTTCATTTTCAATTGGGCCATATGATATATAAATCTAATTAATTGGCCTAAAAAGAAGGGTATACCCTCATTGTCTGTAAAATGTGTTTTTTAAAGATTTATGTGTGTTTTTAAATCAATTGGTATGATCAAGTGGTTTAACATCAATACAGAAGACAACACTTGGTTAGTATAAGTTTTTTGGTCATTTTTTTCTCATAATTTGTGGGTTTTTTTCAATATGGTTGACAATTCTGGTCATGTTTTCACATAGATCATGTTTGAGGATGATATGATGGTGCTTCTTAATTTGGTGAAAGTTGATTCATGTATCTTAATACCTTCTAATGTTCCATTAGTTATTGATTATACTTTCAGGTCAAGTTTAGAGATATTATTTGTATACATTATATTTTTGTATAATGAGATTATTGAATGTGATTCAGTTTAAATGTTAATACATTTATCGTATGAAATGAATTGTTTTCTTATTATTCTTAAATGTGTGTAGTAAATGCGTATTGTAAATGGCTGTTGAAGTTTATGACACACAAATGTGTGTCATATTCATTTATGAAAGGGGCTTTAATGATATGTAATGTGAGTCATAAATACGCGTCGTAAGGTTACGACACACAAATACGTGTCGTATTTCTTTATGACAAGACCTTCCTTGACACACATTGCATGTTGTAAACATGTTTCGCAAATGTAGGTCGTAAATTTATGACGCGCAAAAGCATGTCGTCTTTCTTTATGACAGGGCCTTCCTTGACACGCATTTGCATGTCATCTGTGCATTTTATGACACACAATTCGTGTCATAAAAGGGTATTTTTGTAGTAGTGGGTTTTCAGTTTATGTTTCAGGTACTTCCAGCTTGAAGGGTAAGGACCTGGCCTAATCGCACTGCATCCACCTATGTTTTTCCGCATCGTGTGATTTTGGGATTTTGTACTCTGATAATATTTTACTATGATATACTCTCGACTATTTTGACATGATTACCATATGATTGGAATGAATTTAAAAATGAAAATTTTATCTAAATTTTTGGGATGTTACATCTAAGCAATCCAACTCTTCTCCAATGAGTTATTTTTCTTCCAAATGCACCAAAAACCCGCCAAAATCACTCAAAAGCTCAATAATCTTCCATGTGAGGCTAGGGTTTCAAGGAAACAGCTTAAGAGGGTGGAGGGTGAAGGTAAGGAGGTTTGGAAATAAGTTAAGGCCTTAAATAGGGTCCAAGACCCAACATTAGGGTTTAAGTATAGGTCGCAAACGCCCAACGTTCATATGGAACGCCCAGCGTTCCTGAAGGAACCTTCGCGATCAACTAACCATGAACGCCCAACGTACATTCCTTGTACGCCCAACATTCCCGACTTAGCCCAAAATCCTCATAACTTCAAACGGGCATAACTTTTTCGTTTCAACTCCGTTTTCGACGATCCTTATATCCACATAAAGGTGTTGAGTAGATCTACAGCCGTATCTATTTACTTTTGACTTAAAACACATGGAACTGAAATCCTTAAATTGAATAGAAGGTTTGAAACATTACTTTACCAATATACCCTTGTGCTCCAAATCACAAACCGGTCGAACTTTTTGATCACCAAATCTATATTACCCACATCCAAATAGGTATAAACCTCTCTTTCCCCGAGCTCGAAGCCTTATAACAACTGATCTGTGGGTCACGACCCCGAATTAAGAAACGACTTAAAACAGGGTGTTACAACTCTCCCCCACTTAAATTAGATTTTCCTCATCAAAATCATTCCTTACTACATCTTCTGCCATCCTAATCGATCTTGCCCGCACTTCCTAAATTATGTTTAAGACTGAAGATTCATCCCAAATAGATGAACGTCCTCCAATCCTGTCGTCCAAACCCCATTGTAGCATAAAACACTCATTCCTCTAAAAGAATGAACCTTAACACTCTACCCTCAGTCAATGAAAGAAACCCAATTGCTCTGTTTGAGAACTGAAACAATTACCTTACTCTTCCTAACTGGAAGACCTCAAATCACAATGTCAACCACTCAAAGCTGGAAACTTCTTAAAGGTTGAAACCCATCAATTTAAAACCCTAAAAATTATTCCTTAAGACTGTTGTTCATTCATTTGATGTACCCGCCTCTAATTCCTCACTAGGAACACCACTCAACCATGCAGAAGGAATACTTAGAATATAGCGATCATGAATTTTAACAAACCCAAAATCCAAAAATTGTCCCCAAAACCTTAAATATACAGTTGAATTCCTGACAAGTCATCATGGTGGTTGTCGAGGCCAAAAAATTAATAAACCTAAATATTTTACACTAAAATAGTGTATAGTGGTAAATGAGTCGAATCCACGAAGATTGGTTTAACTCTATGAAAATCTCTTTGTAAAAATACTTGTAAAATGACAATAAAAGTAAAAATGGGGGTTTTGGTCTTTTGAAATACTTGAAATAAACTAATATTTAAATAGACAATTAATAAAATAAGGGTTTGATGTAAAATCAATAAGAGAAAGATGGTTGACTTAAGGTTTCCTCACTTGAACATTTGGTGAACATATCATTAGAATCCAATGGTGCAATACTTGTTACAAACCTGCAATTTGGCTATAGTAATCCAAGAAGCTTGAGATTACCCAGAATTTTCTTAGTTGTTAAAATGGTTAGAGAAACTCATAAGAATTTCCTTAGTGAAAGTCATAATTTCCATTAAGCATGTAATTAGTGAAAGTCAACTAGCATTAAGAACCAAAAAGTCACCAAATCCAAGAGAAGTCAAATGCTTTCACTACCATGTTGGAGAAAGTGTTTTTATGATTGTGTGAAGCAAAACTAACACAAAAATCATTTGTTGTTTGCTAATTTGAGGATCCTTTACTTAATCAAAAAATCAGCCAACTAATCACCACAAACACATTTAAACTCAGGAATAAAAACATACATGTAGTGATAAGATGTTAAAACACAAAACTTTCCCAGAAAGATTCAAGAACAAGTTCATGGAGTCTTCAACATTCAAAGGATTTCACCAAAGTTAACCAAGTTTTTTTAGCCTAGCATGGCTAAACTCAAGAAGCTAAAGCTAAAGTAAAATGTACCAAACATGAAGCAAGATTTAGAGATGAAAAGATGATGTTCTTCAAGTGTTCTTGGCCTTCAAAGTTTCAAAAACTCTAGAGATAGTGCTCCAAAATCGGATGTGCAAGTCTCCCAAAATAATCCCACCAAACTTCCTCAAATAGAAGCCAAAAATAAAATCACGAATTTGCCCTTACAGGAACTCACGTGGGCGTTTTTCATTTTTGGTGCCTGCACTACTTAATCCACTAGCCTAGTTTTTGTCCGATCAGCTTTTAGCTAGTTTTTCTTCAATTTGAGCCCAATTTTCTTTTTCCAAATCCTCCAAAGCTCTAGAAATCGCCCGATCATTAATTCTCGCACGCTTGAAAAATTCTTCAATCTTCGTTTAATTAAGAGATAATCTTCTTCAATGCTCCATCCATCTAAAGCCCATTTTATGTATCACCTCCACTGAGTATTAAGCCTAACAATCTTTATTGTTCTATAAATCCAATTGCCTCCTGAAGATCTTGCACCTCTAGTCTCCTTTAAAGCTGCAATTATGCTCACGAAACTAGAAAGTACCCGTAATGGTCATAAAATAAATAAAAGGAAAATATGCATGGAAATTAACTAAATTATGAATAAAATATGCTAAAATAAACTATAAAAAGAAGTAAATATAATGAAATTATCACATCACCAATCCACTGCCCCCACGAGCATAATGATGGTTAATCCAATAATCTCATGTTGCATCCAAATTCCACATCAACTCAGGTCTACATCCACCTGATAAATTATTTGGGCCTTTTAACTCGAACTTCATGACCCGAAGTTTAGAACCAATACCCAACATTGGTATCCAAATTCCTAATAAACAGCCCGCCAATAAATGGGTTTTATAATACAACCATGTAGCAAGAGACTTCCAATGCACCACTAATATTCCCAGCTAATCTTGTTGCACACATGATCCAAACCAGTTGGTCATTTAGTCTCCCAACTCTAAAATAAATACACTAACACCCAACCATGACAATAAAGCTAATAATTTGAGACCCATAAGTCTCAATGAAATGACTATTGGGTCCCACTAATGTGAGTCATGCGACTCCTAGTTCATGACACATCATGACACCATCTAACCACTAGAATGATAAGCTCACGGTACTAAGCCGATCTTGTCATCATTCCACCATTGACCTGAAGAATCACGACCAGCACTACAGGGGCCTAAAGGTACTTAACCATCAACCCACCAACTTGTAGGAACCCAATCAACACCCCTCTCAATCACTATCTAAACATACTACTAACCAAACCCTTCTATAACACATAATTCCTTGCATAACACAGGCTTCTACCAACGCAAAATCAGACGAAAACATGGTCGTGCACAACCAACAAAAGAGATAAGCGGTTGTACTCTTGCTCCAGCTCAATGACTACTAACCAATTTAGAACCATACCAATGAATTTGGACCAAATGTTCTCATGCTATCTTACTCAGTCCATAAACACCTCCTCATAACCATATTAGATGAAATACCACGATATACATGCTCAATGGGGAACACAACCATCCCTAGATCTACTGCATTCCTTCATCCTCGCAACCTTACCCAAAGGGTGAAGTGCCAATAGATCTAATGAAATGACGATCCTCATCCATTATCAGAAACATCCTCATGAACGACCAAAACCAGATCCCACACCTTGATTGAAACTGAACAGATTCCACCAATATGTAACAAGCTCGAGAAGACATCCAAGGTGATCTGGAAATGATGTCAAAACTTTAGTTGAATCAATCCCACTACAAATCCTACCGACACAACATGCCAAAATTAGATTCTATGTATATCAAATTCACACCTGGAAAACTATACAATGCTGCTCCAACATCCGAACTTCAACTAACCAAAGACATCTGCCAAACTCGAGCTTGCTGTGAACAATAATTCCCCAACCAACAATTAAGGGTAACATAATCAGAAACCAAAAATATAAAACATACATAAATTGACGATAGGTTGACGCATCCATTGAACTCCAACTGATATAACTCGAAACTTTCGAAGAACCTCTGCTATTGACAATGACCAAAATGACCAACGATCGAGAATGCATTGACAATTAATGCAATGACCCAATACACCACTAAAAAAACCATGCAAAACTAAACATACGAAACTCTAAAATTGATTTACCGATCAATAACTGCCCAACCTAGATTATAGATAGCAATTTATGCAACGAGTTGACAAATCCCTCAACAACCGATACTCAACCTGAGTGACCGAAATGCCTCATGACATAATCATTGGAGTTCCCAAAAGGAATCCACTGTCTACAATGAGCTCATTATCCACAACTTCTTGTCGTGAAGACGACTCTTTCATTCCTGGACACACACATCTGATGGCAACTTGCTATGCATCCATGTCTTGACCAAATCCTGAACCAAAGCCTCTTATCTACATACCATAGATCCCTATGACCCATCCTTTTGAAACCAGGTACTCTAATAGATCGATGATCCTCCAAGTAGAATACTTAGTGCTCCCCCACTTAGGGTTTGAACTACCACCAACTGATGTTGCAACAAATAAATACTCAAACCAACTCATCCAAATACATACCCTACATGACTCTCATAATTTATAACACAACACAATATGCTCCTCTAGATGAAGACCAAACGACTCAAAGATATCTCGAATCTCAAATGGAGACCTCAGAAACCATCCAATCATAACCGCCTACAACATCAAGAATCCCTTGCAGATGCCCATGTAACAATTATGACGGTCTATTCATAGCTCTGATTCTTTATATAGAAACAAATGGACTGCCACACCCCTCGCCAATAATTCCCCAACAAAGCATTATTCACAAGAATTACTCATAAATATAAGAAGCATCATTCTCTTAGTTAGGATACATCAGAGACAAAAAAAGACGCCGCTCCCGATTCACATCCTTTGATCACCTGAAACAATGAACTAGTGCCTGACCTAACTAAATTCAAAGAAATCAGACCCCTAATCTTATCTCAAGGCAACCATACCACAAAAATCCTTTTGTGCATTCCTACACTTACATACCTGTCGACAAAGAAAACCACAATCTACTAGACTCATGTCAGGACTACATCCCAACTCTTAAAATCACATGTCTACTCTCTCTTTCCTTTGAATGCAGAAAGCTTGCAGTATATAACCCCTATCAATGATAGTCGCATCCCAATCTGTCTGCCAATCACTTATCCCATGGCTACATTAATCAAACAGATCATCATAATCGCTTCCTTCTTGAGTCCCATGACTCAACTGGCACTTCCAGGAGAAAGGCCCTCAAGACCTCATAATTAACTAACTCACCTAGGTCTACATCATTCAAACCCAAACTAACAAGGCCACTAAAGCCCAAACAATCACCAGACCATCGTTAGCATGAACAAACATAACTGATAAACTGATAAAGACAAAAACACACTACAATGAATCATGGTGCCGAACCATGCCATCTTCCCTTAACCAATTCCTTAGAATCCCCCAAATTGTCCTCGAGTCGAGTACAAATCCTATGCTTTCGGTAGTACGGGCCCAATACTACCTTCCACATCTATCCAGATTTTCCCCAAAAACCATATTGGGTCCTCTAAGTAACTACTCATGTCCAAATCCGTCTGATCCAATCACGAACACTCGCCCTCAATCGAGGACACACTGCTAACCTTCCTAGATTCTCCTTCTAGGATTTCTCTTCTGAAAATGCTCACACCCAGCACATTGAAACATTCCTCCTAGGCTTTCCTAGGGTTCTCGTCACACCCCTCTCCATCATCAGCTATAGAAGAGACTCCCTCTAATACCTTCTAACTACCTTACGAATACAATTACATGCCACAGACAATATAAAATTCTTCGACTACAAGGTCTCACAGTACAACGATTGGACCTAAACAAGAGTTGCACAATAAATTTAAACCTAACCTTCTAAAATTATCTAATACCTGCAACATGTAACCTAACGTATTTTCTTAATAGTTAGCTAATATTAATGGAGGTCTCTGAAAGCACAAAGCAAGCAGCATTCGAGCATCGAGTTGTCCAAGCCAGAGCATAACCTAATCAGGCCATTCTATCCAACATCTGAATCCATACTAACATGCAGTTCCAAAGGCTCAATCAATAGAAATATAAAGGCATCTATCCTAGTAGCCTATTATGGAATTCTGAGTAGATCCTTAGCCTAATCTAGCATGCAATTCTCATATACTCATATCGAACATCAAACATAAAACATGTATGGGTATTTTGGGAGATACTTACTTGAGCTCGATTGATTGCACACATTGCACTCCTTTTTATTAAAATCTCTTAATAAAAAGTTTATTTTTACGAAAAATATACAAAATCCTCGGTTTGAGTTCAGACACACCCAAGAGTATTCCCAAATCCCTCAAACCAAGGCTCTGATACCAATGCGTAACATCCTAAAATTTCAGACAAAAAATTTATTTTTAAATCATTTCAAAACATCCAATAAACATGTCAAAACAACCAAAAGTATATCATAGTAAAATAACATCAGAGTACAAAATCCCAAAATCACATAATGCGGAAAATATGCACAAAGCTTAGTAAGCTTCCCTAAAATATCTCATTCCATTCATACATAACAGTTAAAACATAACTAGGTCTATTTCGCCTCTTCGGACTCTTTCAGCCGGTACTGGGTCTATATCAACCCCTTCGGTCTCTGTCAATCGGTAATAGGTATATTTCAACCCATTCACTCTCTTTCTACCGGTACTTGGTATGTTTCAACCCCTTCGGTCTTTTCCAACCGGTATCGAGTCTATTTCACCCCTACAGCTAGCATATAATCACAACAGTAAGATTCATAGAGACAACAAGCATATAGACGCATAACAAGAAATTATCACGAAGACAATTATCATCTTACAAACATAACCTAGTGGGCCGGTATTGGTCCTTTCAACCCATGTGTATGAAGAAGGAAACTCACCTCAATCTGAAGATAACAAAATCACACTCGGTGTTGCTTCCGGGCTCTTCACACTGAACATATCCAAATTATCCCTAATCAATAATTAAGGAAATTTCCATACTCCAAACTATACTCTATCATATCAATGGGTAAAAGACTATTTTACCCTTCCCACATCTGACCCAAAACCCCAAAATTTCTAATGCCCAAAAAGGCTCATTAAGGCACCTCGGTGTGTATTCCCTGTGTACCACCTCAATACACCCGATGTATGGTGCTCAAACCTTAACTCTATTTTTAGGTCTTATTCCTTTAAGAAAAAAAGACCAAATCCTCAAGTTCAAGCCTAATGAATGTCAAGATTCATAAAGTTCCTGACTTTATGGCCTATCATGACTTAAAAGATCCCAACACCAAACCTAAGCTTCTTAACATAACAAAATGACCAATGAGTTTCTTAAAAGTGCTTAATACTTTAAGACCTTACACCCAAGGTGCATATATATTTCTATTGGTATCTTAATAAAAAAAAGTCATCAACTTGATGCCTTTGCATGGCTCCAAGAAAACCAAAACCCAAATCAAAGTCTACTAGCTTGACCAAGAGATCAACAACCTATGCATGGTTGGTCTACAACCATCAAGATACAAACTTTATGAACAAAGGAACTTTAAAACATCAAAATAAGAAACCCAAAGCTTCTGGAGTATCATATACTCTCAAATATCAACTCATGGGACCAAAAAGAACAAAAACCCACTCACAAGAAAGATCTAACAAACGAATCATCAAGTTTGATACTTTTTACCTATAGAAGATATATCAAGGAAAAATAAGCTAGGATACGCAAGCTCTAAGCAACCCAACTCTTCTTCAATGAGTCTTGCTTCGTGATGTAGGCCAAGATACCCGGGCGGTCCAGGTGTACTGTAGGCCTTACGCGGCGGTCCAGTCAGACTATAGGCCCAAGGGAGTGGTCCAACCATATGTTGTAGGCTAAAAAGATGGGTCCATGTTTATTGTATGCCTTGTGAGGTAGTCCAGTCAGATTGTAGGCTCATGTATGCTTGCATTGTATGTGTATTGTTATATGGGGTATTTTGGGGAACCTACTAAGTTTTGTATTAGAATTGTGGATTCAAATGTTTTTAGGTACTCATCGGATTGTGAAGGAGAGATTGTACACACACATACACATCAACGAATTTATGATTTGAGATTCCACATTGTTATCCTTATAAATATGATTTTGAATTATGGTTTATAAACATGGTTTGACTTTAATTTAACTTTATAAAAACAGTTGTGTATTCTATTTTTTTTTTAAAATGAAAAAAAATTTATTCTAGAATTTGAAATGTTACACTGAAGCTAGTATTTGGTCATCATTCTTGAGGTAACATGTTTGTTTCTGTTCTGCACCCTTGGACTCATTATAAATCAAAGACTAGATCCCCCCCTTTTTTTTCTAATTTGGTCCCCATTGTTTACTCTCGTGAACCAGTTTGTTCTTCATTTTGCTTCTAATCAGCCCCTCCCTTGGATTCAGTCCTTGGTCCACATGTTTGGTGTTATGTTTTACTTCTTACCCGGTCCAAACCTCTAACTGATTCAACTTCTAACCTATTTAGTTGTAACTTAGTTAACAACTATCAAATGGCCCCTAAATATCCACGTGTCTCAGTTTCAAGAGCAAGAACTATAAGTGACTTTGTAACTCATCGAAGTGAGACATAACATTTAATAACTTTTACTATAGTTGTTGATATGTAAAATTGTCTCCTTAAATGTTTTGAATTTGTTTATATAACAAAGGTTTTTGTTAAACCATATTTTGTGATTCATGATTAAATTTCATGAAATTTATAACAACCATAGCTTTTAAAATCATTAAATTTTAGGGTGTCACAATGACGTTTTCCATACTTCTTATAGAAGATAGCCCTAATAGGTTACCACCACTACGAAACATCCAACACCAAATCGATTTAGTACCTTGTGCCAGTCTTCCAAACCTACCCTACTATTGGATGATCCCTAAAGAATCTGACATTTCATAAGAGGAGGTAAAGGAGCTCTTGAGCAAGGGGCATATCTAAGAAAGCATCAGTCCTTGTGCAGTAACTGCCATCCTAACCCCAAAGAAGGATGGAAGTTAGAGATTGTGTATGGATAGCCGTGTAATCAATAAAATTACTGTCATGTATCATTTTCCCATACCCCATCTAGATGATCTTCTAGACCAACAGGTGCTAGGATATTCTCCAAAATAGACTTGAGAAGTAGGTATCACCAAATTCGGATCAGGCTTGGGGATGAATGGAAGACAGTCTTCAAAACTAAAGATGGTTTGTATGAATGGTTGGTAATGCCTCTCAACTTGTCAAATGCTCTGTTCACTGTCGTGTGACTGATGACTCAGGTATTGTGACCCTTCATGGGAAAATTGATTATTGTCTATTTTGATGACATAAGGAGAAGGAACACATGGAGCATCTGCGCGCCATATTCAACACCTTACAAGATAATGATTTGTATGCCAACTTGAAAAAGTGTATGTTTTTAACTGATTGACTTATTTTTCTTGGCTATATTGAAATTTCTGAAGGCATTCATGTGGATGATGATAAAGTCAAAGCTATTCATGATTGGCCCTCCCCAAAGACCATCACAAAGGTCCACAATTTTAATGGTTTGGCCACCTTTTACAGGAGTCAGGAAATTTAGTGGTATTGTGGCCCTAATCACAAACTGTATAAGGAACGGACAATTTATGTGGGTGGATGAAGCAGAAAGAAGTTTCAAGCTCATCAAGGAGAAGTTCTCATTGCCTGACTTTGAGAAAGTTCTTGAACTTGAATGGGATGCTTGTAGAATAGGTATTAGAGCAGTGTTATCCCACTAAGGCAAACTTGTTGCCTACCATAACAAGAAACTCCATGAAGCACGTCAGAAATGGACCACCTATGAACAAGAATTGTATGTTATAGTTCAAGCCATGCGGCGTTGGGAACACTACTTGATCCAATGACAGTTTGTGGTTTATTCAGATCATCAAGCTCTCAAATACTTCCATACCCAATATCACTTGGACAAGGTCCATGCAAGGTGGGCAAGATTTCTGGAAAAAATTTAATTACGTCATCAAGCAAAAATCTGAAGCTTCCAACAGAGTAGCAGACACGCTTAGTAGAAGAACAACCCTTCTTGTCACCATCGGCAACAAAGTGGTTAGGTTTGAAACATTAAATGATTTTTATGAAACTGATGACAATTTTAAAGCGATATGGGAGGAAATCGACACAAAGCAACACAGGGGCGACCTTCTTATTCTAGAAGGATATATTTATTCAAATGGAATCATTTGTCTCTTCCTAGAACTTCCCTTAGAGACAAAGTAATCAAAGACTTACATGCAGTAGGACATATTGGAAGAGATAAGACAATTATTCCAGTGGAAGAGAGATAATTTTTTTGCCACAATCAAAACGAGATATGGGAAGATTTTTCCAACGGTCTATGGCCTGCCAAGAAAGAAAAGGAAATGCTCAAAACACAGGCCTATATTTTAGGCCTTCTTCGAACCCAAAGAGGGGTAGATTCAGTTTTCATGGTTGTAGACCGATTCTCAAAGATGGCCCATTTCATACCCTCTAAGAAGACATATGATGTTGTCCATGTGGCCAAACTCTTCTTTCAGGAGGTTTTCCGTCTACACGAGGTGCCTAAATCCATAACCTCTGACCGGGACAGTAAATATTTGGCACACTTTTGGCTAACATTATGGCGACGTTTCAGAACAAAAGTAAATTTTATAGTATTGCGCACCCACATTGTGATGGGCAGATAGAAGTTGTCAACCATACTTTGGGCAACATGATTCGATGTTTATGTGGGCAAAAACTAAATTAAGATGTGGGATGCAGCCTTAGCACAAGCCGTATGTTCTTACAACAATGCTATTCTTAGTTCGACTGGGTTGTCACCATTTGCTGCAGTCTACAAAACACCCCCACAACAGTTGATGGATTTGGGTGAGCTGCCAGGGAAAATGACAATAAAGCTAATAAAATTATATAAGACATGTAGAAGACTCATGAAGAGGTGAGAGAGAATATTTCTCAATCTAATGTTAAGTACAAAGTAGTTGCTGAGAAACATAGGCGTCCCAAGTTATTTGAGGTGGGGATATGAGGTGATGGTATACCTTCGAAAAGAGCGCTTCCCGGTGGGCACTTATAGTAAGTTGGGCCAACGAAAGTATGGTCCTTACAAAGTTTTATAGAAGATTAATGATAACGCCTACGTTGTCGATATTCAAACTTCAATGTCCATATCTAAAACTTTCAATGTCTCTAATATTTACTAGTATTACCCACAAGAGAACCTGTCTATCCCAAGAACTCGAGCGTGGGTTCCTCTCAATTGAGGGGGAATGATGCAGAGCACGTAGATGATCTGGCTGAAGCGTTTAGTGGGAGAAAGACAAACGGGGTCAAAAAAGGCAATCTTAAAACGTGATATATTCTGTTTTCATGACAAAATATTTGTTTCCTTAATTTTCAAATAATTGTTATTTTTATTTTATTCTGTTTTAATGATATAATATCAATTTTCCTTAATTTTCGAATAATTTTCATTTTTATTTTATTTTGTTTTAATGACAAAATATCTGTTTTCTTTAATTTTCCAAAATTCCCTTTCTTATTTAAAAGGTTAATTTTTAGAATTAATTGTCAATTCAGTTTTCCAAATTTGACCGTACCTACCAAATTTAGCATCACCCCTATAAAGGGTTCTTGTAAGCCTTTATAGTCATCTTGAATTTCAGTAATAAAACTAGATTATGACCTGCATTAATGCGGGGAATGCATAAATAAAATACAAATTTATATAGATATTGCAGAATAATTATAAAAAAGCAGGGTTATTGATATTATTGAAATGTTTAGAAATACACTAAAATCGGTAAATGTATATAGTCGTTAAAGGACCTATTTATAAACAACATTTTTTTGTTTTATTAGTTGAACGACCTTCCTCGTCACATATGAGCACCTTCAAACATTTTTTTACTTCTGACACGGGAAACAACTACATATAGCCGACCATGCCTGAAAATGGGTCTACACAAGTATAATCCAACATTTCACAATGTATTTTCAAAATACATTGTTATTTTATGGTTATATTGCAAAATAGAACTGTTTATTTCAAAACATAGCAGCTTATTTATGTTCCTTCAAAATGAACCACATAAAACCCCCCACAATATTAAATATAAAGAAACTCTAACCAATAAATATAAAAACAATTATGTTTGCTTGAATTAGATATTGATCGTGACTCATTGAAAATGTTGTAGAGAATTGTTATCGAGATTTACGAAAGTAAATATGATTTGAGTGATTGAAAAGTAAGAACACGAAGAGTAAATATTAATCATATCTTATATTGATGAAGACTGATTACAGAATAGGCAGAAAGGATATTTGCGTTTTAGAAAGTTATCCTTTACTTCTATCCTCAGTCCCTATTTATAGGGAACCTGAGTGTACAAAAAATATACTAAGTCTAAACAATACACTTCGCACAAAATTGACTTAGTAAAATAACATAAAGATGCGAAACAAAACAAACACACTATTCAACTTTTACAATTTTGCTTCTACAATCTCCCCCTTTGTAAACAATCGAAGCTATTCAATCCATAAGCTTTTGAACAGCAGAGTGAATTGTCTTTCACACTTCTCCATACCAGGAAATCACCTTCTTGAGATCCTTCTTGTCTCCTTCATTATTCTTATTGCAATTGTTCATACGAACAATAAAGTGCGTATATTGCGAAGAAGTATATCTTTCCACCTCTGAGACTTTAAACAAGAATTTCTTGGGCTTCCCCTTCGTATCTCTTCCTGAAAACACCATGCCGAAAGGTTTTAGGCATATTTACCCAACAACATATTTTGATAATGCTGACTGGGATAAGGTTTCTTCCCAAGGAACGTTCACTTCTCTTCCCAACGTAGTCGCCAATTCTTCATCAGTTAGAGCTAAGCAATTGAAGTAATTGTCGATATATGTCTTGACATGTGCGAAGCCTATCTTGAACACTTCAGTCTCAGATCCTTTAAGCTTATTCTCTTCCATATGCTTCAAAATGAGAGCCACTTGAATCAAATCGTTGCAGTTCATCAGAGGAAAGTCAGCTATAGTGAAATCATACTGCTTGTTGTCAGCTCGAATAACAATGTAACGGAAATTTTGAAGCATGTCTTCAAACATCGTATCTTTCTTGATTGTTAACACCTTTTTGATCTTCATTAAAGACCAAACTTCATCCGGATTCTTCCCCAATACAGCATGAAATCTGATTTTCATGTGTATGTAATCACTAGGATTATCAAACTTCTCGCTAATCTTGTATTGAGCAGTAATGAAGAGCATTTCGTTGATCGGAAAATCTAGCTGACAATTGTCTGAATTCGCAATATCATAACTTCTTTTTGGCTTCTTCTCGAATTCATACATTTCCCTCCCCACAACTTTTGACTCTATGGTTTCATAAGAGTATAGCTTCGCAGGATCTCCTTTGTTCATCGAGGGAGGATCACTTGCCCTTTGCCTCATAATGCTTTGCACTTGCCTCATCCTTTCTAACTCTGCGTCAGCCTCAGCTTTCTTCTCCTCCTTCAATTTTTCGTACAATATTCCTTTTCCTTTTCCCACAACATCTGATTGAGGTTTTGAACTTGAACTTCCTTCTTTTGCCCCAATCAAAATTCCTTTAGCAATCGGTCTTGTGGTTATTGTAGTTGAGGAAATTGGCATCGTAAGTATTGGAAGAGTAGATTTAAGCTGGGTAGATATTACTTTTCCCACTGTCTTCGCATCCTCCTCATTACTTAGATTTTTCTCTCCCCCTTGGACCCCTGTGAAAGCAGGTGGGGCATTCTTCGATAGTAAAGAGGTAAAATTGGCGATTGGTGCAAGAGCTTTCTGAATTGCTTGTTCCAAAGTATTAACCTTTAGAGACAAGAACTCAGGAGCGAGAATTTGTTGAGATGAAGATTGCGAAACCACAGTTTTCAGCTCAGTCAGCAACTTGATCAACTGATCAAACTTCTCCTGGGTTTCTTTGTGGTTAGCTTCAAGGATAGGGGCAACAACAACCTTGTGCACTTCTGTAGCAACCATATCAACCTTCTTTTGAACTTCGGTATTTTGAGAAGTAATATCCCTGAGCTCCTTTGCAAGTTCGGTTTTCAACTCTTCAAGTTTAAAGTTGACATCCTCCCGAACTTTCTTCACATCCTGTACAAACAGAACATGACGTTCTTTTGCAACAGTTTTTAAGTCCTGGACCACCGTAGAAAAATTACTCCCTTGAGCTTGAATGCGAAGCTCATTATTTTTATCAGACTGATCAACCTTCTCCATTATTCGCTTCTCAGCACCCTTAAGCATAATATCAACCTCCATTGCTGAGATAGAAGACATCCTGCCAGAATCAGCTTGCGACTAAATAATGGCATTCAACTTATGATTCAGGATTTTAAATTGCTTTCTTGTCATAAGCATATGATCAGGTATTTCCCCCTCCTCTGAATCAAAGTGAATGTCTTCAAGTACTCCTCCAAAGGCTCCTCCGTCAGTTTCATTATCAGATAAAGGTTGCGAAGGTTGAGGAGTTTCTGGTGATTGTGAGGGAAAAAGGGTTGTAAATGGGTTTTGAAGTGGATGATCAAAAATGGATGAGGTTGTGGATAGTGTTGTAGATGGAAATGATACAAGTGGTAAAGAAATGGGTAAGGTGATTGGTAAAGTGGTTTCAACACTCAAGATATGTAACCACTAAAATTTCAAAATAATTAAAACTTTTCAAAAACCACCCATTTTAATAACGTTGTTATAAAAAGGTTTTCAATACATTATTTAACAGAGTATTTTTCCCAGGTTCAAATCGTAAAACACCAACGCGGGGAACGGTACGATCACGCCTTTGCCTTGCCACAGACTCCTGAGAACCTGAAAACATAAAACCACAACTGTAAGCCCGAAAGCTTAGTGAGATACCCCTAAAAATACCAACCACAAATACGCCCTTCCAGGCCACGACCTCCCGGTCCAAAACATATCGCCTTCTGGCCCATAACATATTGCCTTCCGGCCCATAACATATCGCCTTCCGGCCCATAACATAAAATGCCCACGTAACATAACAGATCATAGAACAGCCTTACATATCGGGTCAAACCCCAGACCAAGCAACTGTGCACATAAGATATAATCATTCAACAGATCACAGTCAGCAAATCGATCAACATATCACATAACATATCATTACCCTAACTAAGATACCAGACTAACCGGTCACTAGCATAACATCACCCTACGAATCAGTCAACATACTAATTACACACATACGCCTTTCCAGGCCATGACCTTCCGGTCCACATCGCAATGCCTTCCGGCCCACAACATGTAATGCCTTCCGGCCCACAACATATAATGCCTTCCGGCCCATAATGTAATGCCTTCCGGCCCATATTCCGCAATATCATAACAACAAACACTACTCGGATTTCCATCCGATAAAGGGTCGGCCTTGGTGCCGTAGACCCTATCGATATAGTGAGGATAACTCACCTCGAAACTGCCGATTGAACAGATAACCCAAGCTGCTCCGATCACTGGTACGATCTCCACCACCGGACAACCACCAATGCACTGAACTCAAAACAATAATCAACAATTACCAAAATGCCCCTGGAAACCACTGGTCAACCCTTGGTCAAAGACAAGGTCAAAGTCAACCCCTGACTGACTTTACTCGCCAAGTCAACCCGATGACTCGCCGAGTCCCCATACTCAGAACTTCACTCAATCCGCGACTAACTCGCCGAGTCACCCCGAGACTCGCCGAGTCCCACAACTTATAAGTCCTCTCGCACACAACTCACCGAGTCATCCCTTGACTCACCGATTCTCGACTCAACCAGAGAATATCAGAACTCTTCGACAAGACTCGCCGAGTCCAAGAACAGACTCGCCGAGTCTATGGCTATCTTCAACCTACTCGCCGAGTTGTTCATACAACTCGCCGAGTTCCAGGCCATCTTCATCCAACTCGCCGAGTTGTTCTTCCAACTCGCCGAGTCCCAGCTCATCTTCAAACAACTCATCGAGTACACCCATGTGACTCGCCGAGTACCACCGGTCTGAATCCATATAGAAGCACTCCAAGCCATGCAATTGATCCAAAACATAGATCTAGCTTCCTACAACCCCTTCATCACGTAAAGTGGCAAACTTTACGTGAATCCAACGAGATCTAGGCTTTTTGCACTTTGGTTTAGGGTTTGGGACATGAAATCTTCACTAAACACTCCAACATAGGGACTTTCATGCTCTCTGATTCTTCTCCACTCCAGATCTGAGGTGACAACCTCAGATCTAACCTCTAGACTTCCAATTACATCCATAGGCAAGATCCCACAAACCCCAAAACGAAGAAACAACATAACAATAGCCCAAGAACGAGATATTACCTCCAATGGACGCCCCAACTGCAATGAAACTCGAATCCAAGCAAAGCACCTTGCTCCAAGCCTCTCTTTCTCTAAGATCTCTTCAAAACCACCTCTCCAAGCTCCAATTTGCTCAACAATGGTGCTTCTCCACGATTTTAGGGTTATTGGGACTCAAGGGGGAATAAAGAGGCTGGAAGGAAAACATAATGTTCTTTATATAGGGCTCAACCCCGAGAATTAGGGTTTTCTCCACTCAGCGCCTACTCATCGAGTCCTCCTTACCGACTCGCCGAGTCGGCTACTTAACACGCGTCCCAGCCGCGACTCTACTCGCCGAGTCCATCCATGGACTCGCCGAGTCACTCTTCCATAACTTACTCTTTTAGCCCTTCAACTCTACTCTTGATATTTCGGGATGTTACAATTCTCCCCCACTTATATTAGGCTTCGCCCTCGAAGCCTACAGCAACTCAACTCCAAGGATACTCCCACAACGCTCCACCTGGCCTTAACCGGACCAGGTCCCTCAAGGCATACTTATCGAAACTCGAACACACTTTCCCCTCCTTCACGGTGCCCTGACCACCGTCTCGAACCGGGCACCAACTGAACCCCTGGTCATTACTCTCAAAAACCAAGAATTACCCAAGATGCACTCTGCTCTAAATCTCAACAATCACTTGACCCATAAGGGTTAGAAAACCATGAACCATCGGATCCCCGATCCGAATCCCACTCTATCCATTCCGTGACGACGGAAAGACCCCTTCTCAATCTCAGAGCAACTCCCATAAGTTCTCCCTTACAACCGCATACACATGTTGAACTAGCTCTAACACCCTCAGGTTGGGAAAACCTGATACACTGATAATACCCCATACCTTGATCAGAATCACACTGAGAGTTCAAGACTCTCTCTCTCCCTGCATCCTTTCCGAGCCTTTTGGCTCTACACTTGTGGATTTCCCTCCGCGACCTCAGCAGACATTCCAAACCGGGTGAGCTTCTAATCCACTGCCGCAAACACGCTGCTCAATAACCATACTCGAATTGCTCTAATCATAACCCTGCTCTGCCGCTTTCACTTCCGTGAACTTGCACTCCCTCTCGGAGCTACACGCCTCTTACCTCTTTCTCTTCCTTTACCAAGGAATCCACCCGGCCACAATGTCACCCCGACAAATGCCACGGTGCTCGCCCGACGCTACACCACCCTTAGCGTGTCCGCTATCCATCCAACACACTTACTCTAACTCTCCTTGCAGGGACTCTCAAGCCCATGCACTACCTTAACTAAACAAGATCACTACCCGGGGCCAGACCTTCCAATGCAATCACACTGCAACATACACAATCCGCAATCTCAAACTTGTACAACAATACGAGCAGAGTCTCCAGCATGACTGGACCGACTCACATAACACATATTAGCCACTCGATGCTATATCTCTGTGGGTCCGTACACCCAAACTCTGTGAACCCTCAGGTTCTAACTCTGGGAACCTTCCGGTTCCAACTCTATAAACATGCACAACATAAATCCCATAGAATTAATGCAGTACAACACATCACGTACATAAAGCATACAAATACTCTGATCACATGACCCCGGTTACCTACTCAAACTTGATCCCGGCCTGCTTCCAGGCCTCCACAATCAAATGCCCTAGGGCTGTATCCCGCCCCGCATACCCGACACTCTCTCCTATCAGCCTATACTCTGGGCTGACAGAACACCGCTGAATCCCAACAGCTAAGCACCCTCAAATACTCCTCGATCTCCCGGAGAATTCTCCAATTCTCCCCCACTTAAAGCACTGACTAACAACCACCGGTCGCCATTAACGACGTTCCAGAACAACCCCGCACAAAGAGAACACGTACACACTAACTGCTTCCTACAAGCATCAGCAACCCTCAGCAAAACACATCTCCTCACTGATCAATCCGCTCAAAGAGAATCCGATCTCCAAATTTCCCTTCCACGAATGTAGATGCTACCCGACATTCAACCCAATGTCACATCTCCGCTAATAACCTTCATGAACGATAACCAACGATAGCACAAAACACCAAACTATAATCATACCAAACCCTCAGGGAAAAACGGATACCAAGACGAAACCCGAAACACGAATCCATAACCATGCCAAACTCGCAAAACGACGAATACCGCATCGAATCCACACAAAGATACCAGCACAAACAATACACCGCAATAATCGCAAGATAACAAGACATCAAGAAAGAAACATACCCGCAGCTGCATCCGGTACTGCTCTGACCTCATCTGCCGCAAGCTGATAAACGCGACCCTGAGCCCCTAGGGGCTCTGCTCCACCCTGACCTCCACCTGAAATCCTCAACATGGCCGGTGCTGGAGCCTGCACCGGTCCTGCAACAAGCTGTGGACAGTTGACCCTCAAATGCCCAACCTGATGATAATGATAGCAAATCCTCAAATCCTGAACTGGCACTAACTGCCGACAATCCCTCGCATAGTGACCTTCCTTTCCGCACTTGCGGCATGCACCACCGGACCAACAAACTCCGGCGTGACCCTTTCCACACTTCCCGCAAGTGTGACTACCCTGCTCTCCTACCCTGGAATCGACGGTCTTGGACCGTTTCGACACCGGCTGCGACTGCACCGGAGCCTCCCTCAGCTCATGCAACTGCAACTCAATCTCTAACTCACGCCGCCTAGCGGCCTCCTGCAACTCCAACAAGGTCTCACACCTCTGCGTAGACACCCACTGTCTGATTTCCCTCTTGAGCATACTTAGATATCGGGACATCTGAGCCTGCTCCGAAGCATACTCAGGGCAAAACATCGCCCTCAAAGTGAACATCCTGGTGATCTCAGTCACCGACTCCGAATCCTGCTTCAGCTCAAGGAACTCCTTAGCCAATCTCTCCCTCTCAACATGCGGAACATAACGAGTGATGAACATCTCTCGGAACTGATCCCATGATACCGCAGCCCTCTGCGCATCAGAATATGACCCCGTGGTCAATCTCCACCAATCCTTCGCCCCGAGCCTCAACAGGTTCAGAGCACACCTCACCCTCTGATCAGCAGGGCATAGACACGTGAAGAAACACCCTTCCACGTCTGATAACCATCTCATAGCAATAATCAGGTCCTGAACTCCATCGAATGTGGGAGGCTTCGTATAATAGAAGTCCCGATACTGAAAACCCCGACTAGCTCCTCCCCCTGTTGTTGCTACAGCCGCTGTAGCCGCCGCGGCAGCCGTCTCTGCGAGAGCCGCATAGCGCTCATCAAAATACTCAACCATGGAGGTCTTGATCGACCCAAACAGTTCCGGCAACTCAGCCCAGAACAATGCAGCAACCTCATCATGCAGGATCTTGCGAATCCTCGCATCCAACTCGCTCGTGCTCATCTGACCGGTGACCTCGGGCGGCACCGATCCGCCAGGAACTTCCTCTCCTGCTCCCAATCCTGATCCGGATCCACCCTCATCATGCCTCAGAATCTCCATACTAAAAAACACCACACCAAAAACTCAGACTCATCCCACTAACCTGGGATCCAACTCTCTCAACCCCCACCCTAGAGATCATGGGTTCCCTGATACGCGTATGGGTCTTGTGCTTTCAGTAGTACGGGCCCATATTACCTTCCACACCTACCCATATTTGTATGAAGTACTACCACAATACCCTAGAGAACATGCATAACAACAATCAACCCTCACCACTAGAGGAACACTGAGAATCTCCCAAATGGGACCCTAGGCTACAAGCATCACAAATCAGGCAACATTATCATGAAATCCTGAAGATCCCTAGCCTAACTCTAGCATGCTGTTCTATCAAAGCTCAATAAAACAAGTGTCATGAATGGTAAATTTGGGGTTACTTACTGGCTTCGGCTGATCGTACCTCCGCGTCCTCCTTTTTCTTAATTTGAAAACCATTTTAATTTCTCTTTTAAAACCTTCCTCGATTTGAGACTGGAGTTACACGAGTGTTCCTCCAATTCACTCAAACCAAGGCTCTGATACCAACTTGTAACCACCAAAATTTCAAAATAATTAAAAATTTTCAAAAACCACCCATTTTAATAACGTTGTTACAAAAAGGTTTTCAATACATTATTTAACAGAGTATTTTTCCCAGGTTCAAATCATAAAACACCAACGCGGGGAACGGTACGATCACGCCTTTGCCTTGCCACAGACTCCTGAGAACCTGAAAACATAAAACCACAACTGTAAGCCCGAAAGCTTAGTGAGATACCCCCAAAAATACCAACCACAAATACGCCCTTCCAGGCCACGACCTCCCGATCCAAAACATATCACCTTCTGGCCCATAACATATCGCCTTCCGGCCCATAACATATCGCCTTCCGGCCCATAACATAAAATGCCCACATAACATAACAGATCATAGAACAGCCTTACATATCGGGTCAAACCCCAGACCAAGCAACTGTACACATAACATATAATCATTCAACAGATCACAGTCAACGAATCGATCAACAGATCACATAACATATCATTACCCTAACCAAGATACCGGACTAACCGGTCACTAGCATAACATCACCCTACGAATCAGTCAACATACTAATTACACACATACGCCTTTCCAGGCCATGACCTTCCGGTCCACATCGCAATGCCTTCCGGCCCACAACATGTAATGCCTTCCGGCCCACAACATATAATGCCTTCCGGCCCATAACGTAATGCCTTCCGGCCCATATTCCGCAATATCATAACAACAAACACTACTCGGATTTCCATCCGATAAAGGGTCGGCCTTGGTGCCGTAGACCCTATCGATATAGTGAGGATAACTCACCTCGAAACTGCCGATTGAACAGATAACCCAAGCTGCTCCGATCACTGGTACGATCTCCACCACCGGACAACCACCAATGCACTGAACTCAAAACAATAATCAACAATTACCAAAATGCCCCTGGAAACCACTGGTCAACCCTTGGTCAAAGACAAGGTCAAAGTCAACCCCTGACTGACTTTACTCGCCAAGTCAACCCGATGACTCGCCGAGTCCCCATACTCAGAACTTCACTCAATCCGCGACTAACTCGCCGAGTCACCCCGAGACTCGCCGAGTCCCACAACTTATGAGTCCTCTCGCACACAACTCACCGAGTCATCCCTTGACTCACCGATTCTCGACTCAACCATAGAATATCAGAACTCTTCGACAAGACTCGCCGAGTCCAAGAACAGACTCGCCGAGTCTATGGCTATCTTCAACCTACTCGCCGAGTTGTTCATACAACTCGCCGAGTTCCAGGCCATCTTCATCCAACTCGCCGAGTTGTTCTTCCAACTCGCCGAGTCCCAGCTCATCTTCAAACAACTCGTCGAGTACACCCATGTGACTCGCCGAGTACCACCGGTCTGAATCCATACAGAAGCACTCCAAGCCATGCAATTGATCCAAAACATAGATCTAGCTTCCTACAACCCCTTCATCACGTAAAGTGGCAAACTTTACGTGAATCCAACGAGATCTAGGCGTTTTGCACTTTGGTTTAGGGTTTGGGACATGAAAGCTTCACTAAACACTCCAACACAGGGACTTTCATGCTCTCTGATTCTTCTCCACTCCAGATCCGAGGTAGCAACCTCAGATCTAACCTCTAGACTTCCAATTACATCCATATGCAAGATCCCACAAACCCTAAAATGAAGAAACAATATAACAATAGCCCAAGAACGAGATATTACCTCCAATGGACGCCCCAACTGCAATGAAACTCGAATCCAAGCAAAGCCCCTTGCTCCAAGCCTCTCTTTCTCTAAGATCTCTTCAAAACCACCTCTCCAAGCTCCAATTTGCTCAACAATGGTGCTTCTCCACGATTTTAGGGTTTCTGGGACTCAAGGGGGAATAAAGAGGCTGGAAGGAAAACATAATGTTCTTTATATAGGGCTCAACCCCGAGAATTAGGGTTTTCTCCACTCAGCGCCTACTCGCCGAGTCCTCCTTACCGACTCGCCGAGTCGGCTACTTAACACGCGTCCCAGCCGCGACTCTACTCGCCGAGTCCATCCATGAACTCGCCAAGTCACTCTTCCACAACTTACTCTTTTAGCCCTTCAACTCTACTCTTGATATTTCGGGATGTTACATGATAGGTGCCCCTGTATCAAATACGTTGACAACGATATCTAAAATAGGTACCTCCTCAGAAACTGATTTGGTAGTGACTATTTCGAGTGGTTGTGAGGAAACTTGCGAAACTTGAAAATTTGATACAGGTGGATCAGAAACAGTTACCGGTGTAGAGATTAGTGAAGTGTCAGGAACCACTTCTTCATCTGAGGACTCATTGCGAATAATAAGCTTTCGCTTTTTCAACAATGTTTGCTGCATTTGTTTCGCAACATCTTGAGCACATTGTCTCTTAGATCCTGGAGAGACAGGAGCTAGAATATTGCGAACAGTAACCCCTTTACTGCTCACCTCAGTCTTGCGAATCTTTTTCAATACCCACGATTTTGAGGGTATTGTATCCTTCTTCGATTTTGGTGAGGTTTCCACTATCTGAATCTCCTCATCTTGACCCTGTTTCGAAGATTGAGCAGTTGCATCATTCTTGATAGCCTTCTTCTTCTTTGAGGGTTTGATTGCAACGCTTAACAAAATGCCAGTCTCCACATTTGGATCGAAAGTTTTCATGTAGCGCACCAACACCTTGTGAGTTGGAGAAACCTTGTTAAGCATCACATCTGGAATGCGAGCAACATGGGTAAATATTTCTTCATCATCTTCAACCACCTTTGGAAATTGATATAGAGAGAATTCTGCAACCTCCGCATCCTCTGGTACTGAAAGTCCCTCCTTTTCATATACCTTCTCAAGAATCAAGCTCCAATACCTTGCACAAGATATTCCTTTTTCCGAATTTGTGTTTTCCAGACTCTTAACAAATTCCTTCCATAACTGAGTTGCATAGTCTACACTGATGTCCTAATACAATCCCATTACCATAGCATAAACCTCCATACGCCCCCTATCTAGACCAACTGTGCGTCCTGTTAAGCATCTGAGAAAAATGCCAAACATAAAATTCCATATACACGGTAATCCTGACTTTCTGAAGTCACCGATCTTCTCCAGAGTGGGTTGATGGCCCATCTCATTGAACATGTGGACGACTTGAGAATTAACGGGTTTGAAAAATGGAGGGTTGTTTGGAATCTGCAAGAATTCAACAAACATCTTCTTGGAAAGTTTAACCTGTTTGTTGTTCATCAAGTTGAAGGTTATCACATCAGTATTATGGTTGTATGATGCCGTTGAAGCTGCCAAAGATAACCATGTCATCGGAACAGAGAAGGAACTAAACATGGCGGTGGACAAGGGTGATCGTTTCAGGGCAACGATGAGCATCTTCAATCCTTTAGGATAAGAAGAGACATTCAGATCAACTTGATAATTGGTGCTTTGGATTTTCATCAGGGATTGAGAAAGAACTTCATCAGTGTTGGATTGAGTGGCAGCCATTGTTAGGGTTTGAAAGAGATGAAGTTTGAACAAGTTTGAATCTTTTGAGGTTTGGGAGAGTTCTGTTCGGCGTAATCATATACAGTGATCTTGATCCCCCTTTTATAGTTTACCCAAATTGATTTGAAATTAAAGCGGGATATATTTAATGTTATCCGATGTGGCACCTTGAAAATCGGATCGTGATTGCAAAAGATAACCATGCTTCAAAAAGTAACTGTCACATCTCCTTGAAAACCGGATAGAATACCAACCATCTTGAGTACACAGCCTGTCAAATTTCCCATTATAGAATTTGAACCGTTAAAACCCTTCGCATGGAGGCAAGGCTCTTTCACTTTTGGGATGTAAAGTGAAGTCATATGCCAGATTTGCGAAATCATCAGCCTGAGTTGGTTTTACTCAGAACCTCAAGGATTTCGTGTGTGCATTGTGTCAACAGAATAAGATGAGAAACAAAAAACAATTGAAATTCTGTGATGTCAAAAATTCAATTTGACATGAAGGCAGTTAAACCCTAGGCAAAGGTTGCTTTGTTAATCATCAAGAGAGATGATCAACAGCTTGTGTAGTTTCCCGTGAATTACAATCGAATACTTTTAGATAAGTATCGAAGGGCTTCTTTTAAAAGATATTTTGGATTGGTATCAAATTTCATTACATATCAACCTTAACATAAGATGAGAAATTGTAACTGAAATTACTTGTTTGACCAGTGTAGTCAGTGACAAGTTGGCTTTTGAAAAGATTTATCATGACTAGGATTTGCGAATAAAACTCACACATAAATCATATTCAAAAAAAATTTGTTCTGGATCTTGTTGGTTAACAAACATCGTGGGTTGCAAATATTTGATCAAGACCACACATGCGAATTGAATATGATTTGGAGTTTCGAAATTTTGGTACTGAAACAAAAGTTTCGTTAAAATCTGGAACGATGTTCCCCGTCAATTCCTTAAGGTGTATGATGTTTGGGTTTCACTTCCATCACGGTCTCATGATGTTAGATCATAAACACAGACTTGTGATTTGTCTAGGTTTTGATTGGTTTGATCAAAGACCTCAAGGACAAATCTCTTCGAAAATTTAGATTGAAAGAACTGTTTGGTATAAAAAGATTGGTTATGAATTGAAGTGTACCTCTGTTATAATGGACAAAATAGAAAACTCTTAACATAAATGATAAGAGTAAGGTAGCTCAGTTGACTGATGTGAATTTAAGCCTGATTGGGAAAAACCCTTCGTATGAAAGATTCATTAAGGCTTTCAGTTTTCACACATCGAGTCGTGTTGAGGCTTTTGGTCTACATACAGTAACATGCTTCTAGGGACATCCTAACTAGTTTTAAAACAAAATTGATACCTTCCCGTAGAAACATATATGCATGACCTCTTCACATTAAGCCCTGTACTAAACTCACAGCACACAATGATTAAAGAACAAAGAAAATAAAACTATTTTTGTGATTTTTGAATTTTTCAAAAAAAAACATAACGAAATAAAATCTTTTTGGATTTTTAATTTTTCAAAAACAAACATGAATAAACATAAAACCTTTTTGAATTTTTGATTTTTCAAAATTAAAAAATACAAAATGAATTGCAAACCTAACCTTAGTTGTTATGATCGCAAATGCGAAAAGATGTGGATGCAAAGCCTCTGGATGAACAGTAACATCTGAACAATTTTGACTCATAACTACTAAACGACACTTTCATGCTTGAGTTTTTGGAATTGAATTCGCATCAATCATCCCCAAACCTGCTAAAATTCTAACAAATGATTTTTCATCAAGAGGTTTTGTAAAAATATCAGCAAGTTGTTCAGTTGTTTTAACAAAATGAATTTCAATATTCTCATCTTCCACATGATCTTTGATAAAATGATATCGAAGAGCAATGTGTTTTGTCTTTGAATGTTTTACTGGATTATGACAAATGCGAACTGCACTTTGCGAATCACAATACAAAGGAATCTTTTTCATGTTTATTGCATAGTCACGAAGTTAACTTTGAATCCAAATAATTTGCGAAGTGCAAGCAGCAACAACAATGTATTCAGCCTCAGCAGTTGATATAGCCACATAAGTTTGTTTCTTCGATTGCCAGCTTACCAACTTCCCATCCAATAGTTGACATCCACCACTTGTACTTTTCCTATCCAAAGTACATCCTCCTAGATCAGAATCTGAAAAGGCTTGAATGAAAAATCCCGTTTTCGAAGGATACCAAAGTCTTAAAGAAACTGTTCCCTTAAGATAGCGAAAAATATTTTTCACTGCAGTCAAATGAGGTTCTCTGGGATTAGCTTGATATCTAGCACAATTGCAAACCGAAAACATAATATCAGGTCTACTTGCAGTGAAGTACAATAAAGAACCTATCATGCTTCGATAAAGTGTTAAATCAACAGCAGGAGCATCTAACGAAGGAGTTAGTCTTGTTCCTACTGCCATTGGTACTCTTAGTTTCGTGCTATTGGTCATTCCAAACTTTTCAGTAAGTTCTTCGTATATTTTCCTTGATTGATTAAGATTCCATCCCTGTTCTGTCTTATATTCAATCCAAGAAAATTATTAATTTTTCCCATCATGCTCATTTCAAACTGACTTTTCATTAGATTTTCAAATTCAATTGACAATGCTGGATCAGTCGAGCCAAAAATAATATCATCAACATAAATTTGAACAAGCATTAGATGATTCCCAACTTTCTAGCGAAATAATGTGGGGTCTACTGATCCTTGTTTAAATTTAGATTGTTTCAAGAAATTTGTAAGTGTTGTGTACCAGGCTCTTGGTGCTTGTTTTAATCCATATACAGCCTTATCTAGGATGTAAACATGATCAGGATGTTCATCGTTTATAAAACCTGGTGGTTGTTCAACATACATTGTTTCTTCTAGTTCTCCATGTAAGAATGCACACTTAACATCCATTTGATAAACATCAAAGTCTTTGTGAGCTGCATAAGCTAAAAATATGCGAACTGCTTCAAGTCTTGCAACATGAGAAAATGTTTCTTCATAGTCTATTCCTTCTTGTTGCGAATAACCTGTAACCACTAGTCTAGCTTTATTACGAATAATATTGCCATCTTTGTCAGTTTTATTTTTAAAAATCCATTTTAATCTGACAATTGAAACATCAGAAGGTTTAGAAATTAATCTCCAAACCTTGTTTCGTTCAAATTCAGCCAGTTCAGATTGCATAGCAACAACCCAATCTGAGTGTTCCATAGCATCCTTCACTGTCTTTGGCTCTATTTTCGAAATAAAGACATTAAACATACATAGTTCTTGGTTCGCATTCAATACCTCATTTTTCGAACGAATTTGAGCTCTTGTCAACACACCATCTTGTGGATTTCCAATTACCTGTTCTTTTGGATGATTTCTTGTCAATTTCTCAAGTGGTGTAAAATTAGGATCAAATTCCAATGGTGCATCTTCATACATATCTTCATTTTCAGATCCTGCAACAGAAAAATTTTCATTTAGTTCACGAAACTCATCATTTTCATCAAGATAAATTGTCTTTGTTTCATCATGCTCCCCCTCAACATGATGTTCATCTTGATGCTCCCCCTCAAAATGATGTTCCTAATGAGTTTGTGAATGCTCCCCCTCAACTTGATGTTCCTGTTGATTTTGCGAATGCTCCCCCTCAACTTGATGATTCATATTTTCATTCTCCCCCTCGAAAGTTGACTGACAATCTTCATTGTTGATCGTATGCTCCCCCTCCATACGAACATCAGGCACCCTTTCGCAAGATATTGACCTTGTAGTAATTGTCTAATCATCAGTATGTTTTGAGGATTCTGATGTTTGATTGTCAGGAGCATTATTTTCCGCTTCAATTGCCCTGTCAGGTATTCCGAAAATTAAGTCATAATCAAAATCATTTATTTCAGAATTATCAATTTGAGTATTTGAATCAACAAGTATTGATGTATTTTCAAATTTACTATCCGTTTGTTTAAGATAATAATCATCAAATGTTAAATTGAAAGTTTCTTCAACTTTTCTAGTTCTTTTGTTAAGCACTCTGTATGCAACTGAATTCTACGAATATCCTAAGAATATGCCTTCATCAGCTTTAGCTTGGAACTTGGACAAAGTATCTTTGAGATTCATTATAAAACACCTACAACCAAAAACATGAAAGAATTTGACATTAGGTTTCCTATTATTGATTATTTCATATGGAGTAACATTGAATCTTCGATGAATGAATGATCGATTTTGAGTAAAACATGCAGTGGAAACTGCTTCAGCCCAAAGATATTAAGGCAGATTCGCATATGTTAACATGGTTCTGGCTGCTTCGCATAGAGATTAATTTCTTCTTTCAACAACACCATTTTGTTGCGGAGTATATGGTGATGAGAAATTATGCGAAATGCCTTTGCTTGTGAGAAAAGAATCAAGAGTTTGATTTTTAAACTCAGAACCATTATTACTTTTAATTTTGCGAACATTCTTTTTCAGACTAAGCTCAATCTTTTTGATAAAATCAATCATCGTCTGAGCAACTTCAGATTTTAACCTGAGAAAAAATACCCATGTGAATCGAGAAAAATCATCTACAATAACTAAAATGTACCGCTTTTTATTGATTGTAGCAACAGTCGATGGTCCACATAAGTCAATGTGAAGAAGTTCCAATGGTTCTATAATTTTTGAATCGATCACAATCGGATGACCTTTTCTATGTTGTTTTCCTTGTTCGCAAGCTGCACACAGAAACTCATTGTCAAATTTTAGTATAGGTAACCCTCGAACTAAATCTTCAATGACAAGTTTGTTAATATTGCAAAAGTTCAAGTGTGACAATCTTCTATGCCAAAGCCAGCTGACATCATTAGATGCTTTTGATAATAAACACACGGCAGGTTTTCCCACAATTGGTTTGATGTCCAGTGTAAACATATCACCATATCTTTTGGATTTGAGAAGTACTTCATTTGACTTCGCATTTGAAATGATACTTCCTTCTTCATTAAATACAACTTGGTTTCCAGTACCAACAACAAGTTGTGACACACTTATCAAATTATGTTGAAGTCCTTCAACATAAGCAACTCTGTTCATAGTGAATTGTCCATTTGTGACTTTCCCATAGCCTTTCACTTGACACTTCTGATTATTCCCAAATTTGACTACTCCTGCATTTTCCAAGCTTCTATAATCTCGCAAATTTTCCTTTCTTCTAGTCATATGACGAGAGCAACCACTATCAATATACCATTTCGTATCATATTGCTCGTCACACATCACCTGCATTTATTGGAAAAATTTAGGAACCCAAGACTTGTTGGGTCCATCATTAGTAGAATGAAACAAATTCTTTGAATTTAAAAACCAAGTTTTCACTTTGTTTGTGACAGAATCCATTATATCAACATCATCAGATCTAGATATTGAAATATAGTTGTTCATTAGTTTTGGATTTCCATTGATTGTAATCTCATCCTTCACAACATTCGCATTTTTGATAACTGGTTTCCATTTTTAAACCGGAACTTGCGAATTATGAGATGTTGAAATAGTAGTGGAAGAGTTATTTGTGAACTTGTCAAATGCATTCTTGATTTGTTGCTCTGAAAACATCCCACTTTGATATTTTCTTCTTTTCCCTTCAAACCAACGATTGATCGTACTTACATCAGATTTTCCTTTTGTATATGAAACTTTGGTCGGTTTTGAGATTGAAGGATTTGGAAATTTTGGTTGTTTTGGTGAAAATTTCACTTTTGCTTGAGTTGAATTTTTTAAACTTGATGAAGTATTCGTGAATTTGCCAACATTTTGAAACTTTTGATTATTTACAAATTTTTGCGAATTCTCAAATTTTCGATTGTTGTCATATTCGCGAACATATGGAATTTTGTCAATAGAATTTATTGGTTTATGAAAACTTGAATCTGATTGTTTATTTTTGCTTTGAAATTTTGATGATGTTGTTTTTGAAATTTGTTCTTTTTCAGCTCTTGGTTTGTCATTAGACAAAACTTGCCAGAAAATTGCTTTTCTTGCTTTTCTTTTTGAAACGTTATTTTCGGTTGACTAATTTCCAACCATCAATTTGAATTCATGAGAATTTAATTTTACTTCAGCCTTTGGTTTTTCAACTTTTTCAAAATCTTGATTTGCTTTTTCACCTTTAACCACCCATTTTTGTAATGACTTTTGTTTTTGAAACACATAGGGATTTTGAGTTAAATTGTTTTCTTCTGTGTTTTGATTTGCGAAAAAACCTTCAGTAGTCGACCTTAGATTATCTTTTTCAATCATTTTGTTGAATTCAGGATGAATTTTCTCAGCATTTCCAGTAGTGACAAAAACTTGATTTGGAAAAATAGTTTTATCAGTGCATACAAAATTTGGATATACCACAGTGTTGGTTTCCAAATAATGTGCGCCTTTGTTATTTAAAATATTGTCAAATTCTTTTGTATTCTCAAACACTTGATCAACCACAACTCGTGGAGGTATTTCATGTGAATCTTTCACTTCTTCTTTGTTTTCATCATTATCATCAGATTTCCAGCTTTCAACTTCCACATTATCAAACTTACAATGTTGTGAAGTTGAAGGTTTATCAATTTCATCCTCTACTATCGAATCAACTATAATTTCTTTACCTTTGATCTTAGATGTGATATTAATGATTGACAATTGAGAACAATCAACCTTCTCTTCCTCTTCTATCTCACTGATTTCACTCACATTATCTGAATTGTCATCAATATCAGCATAATTGAATTGAGAGGCAAGAGTCGAAGTTTCTGTTTTCTTTAAGATTTTCACTTGTTCACTCTTTGTCAAACTTTCATTGACAATTTTAACCAACTCATCAGCATTCAGAAATTCATCAATTTTGACAATACCATATGGATATCTATCATCAGGTATTTTGTCAAATTGAGCAATTGTACTTTCTCAATCATAAGAAACAACATTAACTTTTTCACGTTCATACTCAAGAAAAGGTAAAAGTTTCCTATGTTGTTCTTTGCTAATGTCAGAAGAATGATGTAAAGCAGTTAATTTTGCATACAATCGTTTGGCAGAATTACAATATATTTTCCTTTGTGCTAGCAACAACCTAACATCATTTGTAAGATTATTCCTATTACAATCTACATTTTTGATCTGCATTTCATGTTTTTCTACTCTGCTCCTTTTTATTTCTAATTCTCTTCGTGTCTCACCTAGTTGCATATTTAATTTTTGAGCTTCAGTACTAGCAGACACAATAACAGAATCAAAATAAGCCACAATATCATCAAATGAAATGATTTCAGCATCATAAGCAGATAATGGAATATTAAAAGATTCAAGTATTGCACGTACCTTGGTGGTCATGGGTGATTTGTCTATGGATTTGGATACGAAGCATCTCCCTGAAATGTCCTCTTCGCAATCTTCAAAAATTGCGAACATGGCTCCATGTGTGGGATGCCTCATTTCTTCATCATCAGATCCTGATGACCATATCTGATACGTTCCACTCTCTTCATCAGCAGATTCACCCTTTGCAACTAGAGACACTCCTTTTGTCTTAGCGCGCAACTCTTCAATTTTTTCAGAATAGTATGCTTCATCTTTAACTTTTTCTTTCTTCTCTTATTTCTTTCGCAACATGCAATCGGCTGCGAAGTGATTCGCACCATTGCAGTAGTGACAGTAAATTCCTGAGTCACCTTTCAGCTTTTTCACTTCTTTCGCATCTTTTTGTTTCTCTTCAGCTTTCTCCATTATCTTCCTCTCCTCTCCTCCAATTTTTGTGACTCCACTTTTCGCATCACTAGCCTTTCCTTTTGGATTAAAAGGCTTTTTGAAAAACTTCTTAACTCTGTTGTTTGAGTAGAATGCCACAGCTTCATCATCAGAGTTCAACAAAAATCCTTCATTATCTGAACCATCTTTTTCATTAACATCAACTTCTGATACCTTTGAAACAAGAGCCAAAGGACTTCCAATACTCTGTTTTGATTCTTCATACATTTCTGAAACTTCACTTTCATGTGTTTTCAGCTGATTGTAGAGATCATTCAAATGAGTTGTATCAAAACTCTGTTGATTCTTAATCATCATGCTCACACTTCGCCATTCCTTGCGAAGGCCCATAATGAAAGTTAAATTGAACTCCATGAGTGACCTAGTGATTCCATACCTATTGCAGCGAAACATAAGCTCATTCAGACGATCAAAGTAATTTTCAAGAGTTTCAGCATCCTTTTGTCTGAATTCCTTCAGTTCAACTAGACATTGTTTCACAGAGTTGATCTTCGACTTTTCGCTACCTTGATACTTCTCTTTTAGAGTGTTCCAGATCTCCTTTGCTGTTTTACAACTACGAATGTAATTATAAACCACAGGAGGAAGAGCACCTCTTAGTTCCTTCATGCACCTCTTTTCATTATTCTTCAACCGTTTTTGTTGGTCAGCAACTTCAGCAGATGCAGTAGATGGTCCAATTGGTTGAACATTAGCAGGAGCTTGCACTGTTCCATCGATACAATTCCAAAGTTCTTCATCAATTCCATTTAAGTAATCTTCCATTCTATCAGCCCACTGATCATAGTATTCTGGAATTAACATCGGAATTTTGGTTGAGGAACCAAGCAAGTGAGAGAAGGAAGTCATTGTATTCATGTTGAAGTTCTCCATTGATGAACACAGAAATTTTCAGAAAGCTTGAAAAACTTGATGAATTTGAGAATTGATCAATTGAATTGATCACCAATCACTGATCGATTACTCGACTAAACAATTCAAAGACAGAATCAATTCAAATCTGAAGATCACATTTGATTTTCAAAACCAAAATGCGCGGAAAATTTTGAGTAAAGTTGCAACTCAAAAAGCAAATGATTCTAACACGAAAATCAGATCGATGCAGTTTGAATCCTGCTATGATACCAATTGTAGAGAATTTTTATTGAGATTTACGAAAGCAACTATGATTTGAGTGATTGAAAAGTAAGAACACGAAGAGTAAATATTAATCAGATCTTATATTGATGAAGACTGATTACAGAATAAGCAGAATGATATTTGCGTTTTAGAAAGTTATCCTCTACTTCTATCCTCAGTCCCTATTTATAGGGAACCTGAGTGTACAAAAAATATACTAAGTCTAAACAATACACTTCGCACAAAATTGACTTAGTAAAATAACATAAAGATGCGAAACAAAACAAACACACTATTCGACTTTTACAATTTTGCTTCTACAAATGTCAAAAGATATAACTGGAACACAACATACTTGTTATTATGAGACAGATTAAACAATTTAAACACACGTGGATGTCTTTTTTTATTTTATGATAATGATAAAGTAATGAAAGAATGAATGCTTACTTCAAGAATTCGTATCATTTATATATAGCTATTAAATGGTTATTTAAGATGAATTAAAAAATAATGTTTTCTTGTTGCTTCGATGCTAAACAGATAAAAGAACAAAAAAAAACTTGATTTTCATTATATACCCATTTATTACAAAAGTAGCCAACCATAATTAAAGTAGAGACAAAACCATTAAGGAAATTGGTAAATTGAAGCTCTATTTCTTAAACATGTGATAAGGTAGACACATACCATAGCACACAGTTAAAAGCACAGATTCCTTCATCATCGGCTCAATGAGTTCAACTGATAACCCTAAACAGATCAAAAAAATTAAAAATTTCAAATAGAGATTAATAAAATCGGGTCGAATTGATGAGAATGTTAAAAAGATGAAGGTGTCGATAACCTATAATTGGATGAATATAGGATCTACTAAACGATTTAAGATGGAAATCACATACTAAGAAGATACTTAAATACAACACCAAACGATCATAAAAAGTTAATGGAAAGAAGTGTCAATTGTAACGAATAGAATTGAATATTTTTGGAAGTAATGAAATTTGTCAAATGAGTATTACATGTACCTCCGACAATCAGGTAAAGACCAGTTGTAGCAAATTTTGCATTACTTAACCGACTCTCTATAATGTATAATTAAAAATCAAGACAGTGTAATCATAATTTATTGATGTTAGTTAAAATGTAATTTATTTGAGGATGAGATTAGTTTTTGGTTATTTATTTGGTAAGTATAATATGTAATCTACATTACAAGTGCTTACCTTTTGAATTTAGCATTTGTTACTTTAGAATTTTATTTTGGCCTGACATAGCAATGATCATCCTATATTTAGTAATTTCTCTTTTTGAACCTTTACAATCTGCTGACTTGCATTCATTAAATCAGGATTTAACTTTTTTAAAAACAAATATAACCAAGAAACTATATAAAATAAAAAAAAATGTAACATATTCATCAAAAACCTTTCTATAACAATACTAACGAAGTAAATAGAATTTAGTAGCACACGATGGATGGGTGATCTTGTGCAACATTACTTTTATTTCCTGAAGTGTACTCGATCTAGCACATACGAATTGAAGTGCTCTGATAAGTCGATTTGACAAGAAATAAGTAAAATAGGAGGTACTAGGTATAAAATATTCACAAATGTCGCAGAAAAAAAGCAAATGAATTAAACAAATGGCAGAACTTCAATGTCTGTTAGGTGTGAGACCCGTAAAAGCAACATATTTTGTTTAATAATATGATTCATTATTTTAAGTAATCATATATTTGGAAAAAAATATTCACTTACCAATATACAAGTTTTGTTACAAATTTTATAATTTTTTGGATAATCATTTGTAGGTCTCTTTGTTACAATTTATATTACTGCTTTGATGTACAAGTCTAATGATATTCTACGGACGGATACAACCTTAAAGGTAATAATATGATATGCACCTTCCATCATCTTATTTTGGTGTTTAAAGTTTAAATCTTCCATCCTAATAAAGGAGTACCCAGTTACGACGTGGAAATTGCTAAGCCACGACAGCTAAATCGGATACACTACGCGTTCTATGAATTTCATATATTCTTTGAATGCATTTATAATGGATCACAAATTAATCTGCAGCGAAGCTAATCATCTCTCTCCACTTCGTCACTCATACCAGGTCCTTTTTTCTCTAAGCTGAGTTATTGTCAATATCATCAACAATGTTAAGATTCGTTGATGGCTTGTTTTTGATTTTAGGGATAATACGAAAGAAATCATTTATCAAGCGCATCATTTATGTTTATATCTTCGTTTTTTGTTGATTTTGATATGTCTTCTTCGGTTTACCATCATTTTTTTTCAGGTTCATTTTTTATGAAATAACATTTTTTTGTGAAATTCGTTCTACGATTTTGAGTATGTGCAAGTACGTTAATTTTTTTTGAAGTAAAGAAAGTAGGGTTTTTGTTCGATGTTGGTTCCTAGATTTGGTTCTTTTTCTCTGATTACTCATAAGCCATTGCTTTTTATTTTCCATTTTTATCTACAATCTTTATGTATAGAACACTTTATCCATATAGTCATTCACTACAGAGCTTAATGAAGGAAAAAAGAAACACCCTCTTAGTTTTAATTATTTTGAAGATTATCGAGCCTCCATGGAAAGCTTACAACATAATGAAAAAAAAAGCTTCCCTTGTGAGGTAAATGCAAATTACGATTCTACCCTTTTTCTTCTTGTAACAATTATCTCACTTTAAAACTTCAAAACACATGTTTTTGTGTTTCAGCATATTATTGATAGCATGAAAGATCCAAGCATTGTTGCATTATGGTTAATCACAATGCCTCAAATTATGAGAGGATTTGAATATGACGATAAGGTCAAACATAAAATATGGTGGCAATACAAGGTTCTTCTTCTTATTATTATTATTTATTTATTTATTCAACTTTATTACAAAATTAAATAGCTTCTTTTGTTGATATTATTGTTTCTTATTTAGGAAAAATATGTGATATGATTAACTTTGTGATGTTGTAGCAATGAGAAAACCTGGATGGGCAAAAAGTTAGATAAATTTATAATTTATTAACTTCAATGAGAAATTAATTAATTATAGTTTTTGTTATTGAATTTGAAATACAACAAAGAATATATCAATTGATCAAGAACCTACAAGAAATGATCAAGTGGTAGTAAAGAACATTCTTTATTACAAAGCAAAGAGCAAATTAGAGGCAGAAGTGATGAAGCTCAATCCACCACCATAACCTCAAAAGTGGGGGCATACACTATAAACAAAATTTTTTTCATTTTTTTTAGTAAATTACATATTTGGTCCTTGTGTTAAGTTAATTTTTTTTGTTTTTGGTCCCAGAAAGAATCAGGTTGCTGTTTTTGGACCTTGTTTCACGGTTTCATAAAACTTTTATGATTGCCTAAGTTAACAACCTAGTTGTTAGTTTTTTTAAAATAACCATTTTCCCTTGGATCAAAATTAAAAAAAAAAAAGTATAACACAACGACTCGATTTATATTTTTCTGTTTTTTTTTTACTTAAGGTTTAGAGTAGATTACATTTTTGGTTCTTGAGTATACTTGATTTTTTTTCAAAAGATTCTAAGGCATCCTTTTGGTATTTTAGGGTCAAATGCCGACTCTAGTTGAGTACACACTTCTGTTATACTGCATATTCTTACCTGCCTATGTATGGTACCGATTCTTTTTGAACAAAGAATACAGGGGCCTATTTTCATCTTTGACAACATGGTTATATTTAACTTTAAAGCTCACATCAGCTGTTGAGAAGGTATATTTCTAATTTTGAATTTGTTACTACCAAAGACATAAGAAAAATTTCTAATGAGGGCGTTCATGTCTTTTTTACAACTTGTCTGTTGTATTATGTCATGTCATCTCTTGTCTTGTCTATTGATTTTTTTACAAAGGTATACACACATGTAACATCATAATTTCATTATATATAACATCCAAGTTTAACATTGAGTTTGTTCTTTTCAAAATAGGATCATAGTTACAGATTAAAAAGATGGAACCAAGAAACAAACACAACATCAAAAAAAATATAAATTCAAAAACAGCATTATACATCCAAATTATAAGTATTCAAAAAAGAACCATACGAATGAGTAAAAACATATAAATTCAAAAACAGTATCAAACTTACAGATTAAAAGGGGTTAAAAGGATTTAAAGAAGAAGTACATACATTTATTCGACTAATCAAACCGATAGGAAGGTTGAAGTTTTTTTGTTTTTGTTTTCTACGAAAGAATTATGACAGAATATTTGTGTAAATCGATTAATAAAAAGGTTTGAAATATATATATATATATATATATATATATATATATATATATATATATAAGTCAATAGGATGAAAATTAGCATGCAATTAGTTGAAATCTCATTTAAACTTAAAATAGAAGATATCATGCTTGAAAATGTGTTGGTTCATAATAATATCCGAAAATTTTGAAGTTTGAAATTAATAGTTTCGGAGATTTTAACATATAATATATTTGGAAAGCATTTTTGAATGAACATAGAGCCTAAATTTAAGGTTTACATTAATAAGGAATCAATTTTGTGGTTGTATGTTTGGAAATAATTCAAGTATCATTCTTATTCAATTTCTGTATTTAATTTTATAATATAACGGATGGAAATTAATATTGGTAACGGAATCTGATTTTGGAAACTTTAAAATCATTAAGGAATTGTGTAAAGCTTCAAAACAAACAGGTTGACTTCTTGTTTGATCAAGGTGACGTAAGCAAATTGCCCTAAGGATGTAAAATCTATAAAAAAACACAATCAACGAACCTTATTGTTTTAGATGATGTAATAAAGTTTTTCTTTTAATAATATTTAGAAATACTTTTGAGTTTCTCTTTATTGTTTGCTTTCGTTCTAAGTCAAACAAGCACATCTTCATCTTCTCAATGATATTGAGGACTATAGGCAGGGGTAGACCCAAGAATTTTCCAAAGAGGGGTAGTTTTTATTTTTTTTATTTTTATTTTTTTGTTTTTTTTAATTGTATAATTTTTTATGGGGCAAATATTTTTCAAGAGTCAATATATAATTTTGAAGGATTAAAATATAATATTTTATTTTTAAAAAAAAACTATATTATTATTATTATTATTATTATTATTATTATTATTATTATTATTATTATTAATTTTTCTTTTAGGGGCAGCTGCCCAGCATGCCTATAGGACCTTGCTATTCTTTTACCTTTGCCTGTTTTATTTGATGAGTTAACACCAATGGCGAATTAACTATGAAATCCCACCTTGTTGACTTACGGGTATTTCTCGACTCCAAAATTGCAAAACCTAATAAAAATCTTCGTACTTTTCTCTGAAAAACATATTTTGCAACTACGTAGGATCTTGCAATTTGACCACTTGCGAAAATGATCGTTCGTGCACTAATGTCAAAAAAAGGTAGTTATTTTGTAATTTGTACTGCTAAAAAGGTAGTCAATATGGGCAGACGGTTAGACAGCTAGCAGGGATAGTCCGGTAGATATTTAGTGTGGCCCGATGTGAAGACGACCATCACATGTGGCAACCAATGTTCATGCATGCATGCTTCATTGATTGGTCATATGATATTATTGTATGTATTTTCTGTGTGTATAAATATATATGCCGGTTTACACTGTGTATAACTTATGTTGAGCATTTGAAGATGAACTCCGTTAAAAGATTAACCGAATCTTCTGATCTCAAGTCCATCCCTTCTATCTATGCCTACTCCACAAACTCTAACGAGTACCCTGCTTCAGATCCTCAAGATTCGATCCCCGTCATTGATTTTTCATTGCTCACGTCCCCTGATCCTACCCTACGGTGTCAAGTGATCCAAGACCTTGATAAAGCCTGCACTGAATGGGGATTTTTTCAGGTTCTTGCTATCTATCTTGAATTCAGTCGCTTAAAATATGGCTGCAGATTAATTGTTCTTAAGCTCTTTTTGATGGTTTTAAATTGTTTAGGTGATTAATCATGGCGTTTCCGAGACTTTGATGAACATGGTTATAAAAAAATCGAGTGAATTTTTTGATCTGACAGATGAAGAAAAGAAAGATTTTGAGGAAAAGGATGTTCGTGATCCAATCAGATATGGAACAAGCTTCAATACTAAGAAGGAAAAGTTTTTTTGCTGGAGAGATTTTCTGAAGCTTATTGTACACCCGGAGTTTCACTCGCCTAACAAGCCCCTGGGGTTCAGGTAACCAGTTTCATTCTTTTAAGTTCCATTGATATCCGTTCATGCTAAAACTACATATTTGTTTCTTGTCAAAAGGTTTCAGTATTCTATTGTTATTGAAGGGTGTTAATCAAATTCGCTTCCTACTCATCTTATCATGAGTGTACATGTTTGGTCAACAAAATACAATCGTGAAGATTAATCAAATTCCATTCACACGGTTCATTCAGAATAAAAAGGAGCTAGATACATATCATGTTTTAGACGGGCATCATTTATTTAAAATTTTGACTCAGTCTATTCTTTCCATTCATTTTTTCAATTGTGTCGTCATCTTCTTAAATAATTTTTGTAAATCATTTGTACAGAAAAGATTTTATCCTAACACGGGAAAAAGAAACATGGTTTTGTCATTACGCCATTACCTTTTGAGGTTAAATCATGTAATAACTTTGATATGATTCTTGTTTTGCAGTGATGTTCTATTCGAGTACACAAAAAGAACTAGAGAAGTAGCAAGGGGGTTACTTAGTGGGATATCAACGAGCCTAGGACTTGATCACACTTGCATAGAAAAAGCTTTAAAACTGGAATCGAGTTTACAGATATGTATTGTCAATCTTTACCCCCCTTGCCCACAACCCGATCTCGCAATAGGGTTGCCACCTCATTCGGATCACGGCCTCCTTACATTCCTCATAGAAAATGGCATAGGCGGACTTCAAGTTAAGCACAATGGTCAATGGGTCGATGTGAACAATACTCTTCCCGGCTCGTTTCTAGTCAATACTGCAGACCACCTTGAGGTACCTAAGTATTTTTTATTACATGTGACAAGACTGGACTCGACATAAAACCTATTTATGTCATGTCTTTTGTAACAAACGTGCCTAAGTATCTGTTGATAATGTTTTTTGGGTGTGTAGATTTTTAGTAATGGGAGGTACAAAAGTGTGGAGCATCGTGCGGTTGTAAATAATGCTTTCACAAGGATATCAGTGGCTGTAGCAAATGGGCCGTCGCCAGATACAGCAGTGAGGCCGGCTTACGAGTTGGTGGATGAAGAAAGGTGTCCGGCGACATTTGTTCCGATGAAGTACAAGGAGTATGTGGAAATGCAACAAAGCAACAAACTGTACAGGAAAACTTGTTTGGACCAGGTTCGTGTATGAAGAATTAATAAGTGTATGTGTGTCCCATGTGATGTCAACGTTAGTGAGTGGTTGATTTTTTCACGACACCCTGATTTGTATTTATGCTATTGTTTTTGTTGCATAAATTTTGTATTTTGTTTTTTGGTATGCATACGTACTAATGGCGTTTGGTTGGGGGAAAGAATTGGACGGGACTAGATTGACTTTCTATGGTTGTTCTTGATTGTAAGATCAACTATCAAGGAGATCAGTATTCACATCTTTTTATAAAGATGAAAGATCGTTAGGCTATCAGGAGTGGCACTCGGAAGACGCGTGGGAGCTGACGTGTCAGCTCCCTTCACGCGTGAACACCGCCCCACCTTCTGGTGGGGGTCTTGTTCCGTGGACGCGAAGACGGGTTGAGACGCTTGATTTGATTGGTGGCTCATTTTCGACCGTTTCTTTCTTACCGTTTGGACAAAAAAAAAATTTAATTAATTAATTAATTAATTCTTTAATTTACTTTCTCTATCTATATATACATCCACATACACAATTTTTTTTAAAACATTCATACAAATTCTTTCAAAACAAACATACAAACTCAACCAAAAAATGGATAGCGATTCTGATGACAATTTGGTTTTGCACACACTATTGTCTGCGGCACAAGACGCGATTAGTCAGAGAGGCGAAACTTCACATCGCGAGAAGAAACATAGAAAATATATCAATCGGGATCGAGAGGCGGCACATGAACTTTTGGTACGTGATTATTTTGCCCCTGATAGTCTTTATGACCTTTCGAAATTCGAAGACCGTTTTCGTATTAGTAGAAACTTATTTTTCCGTATAGCTTCAGATTTGGAACGTAATTATGAGTTTTTCCAATTACGTTGGGATGCTAGAGGTAAACGTGGTTTTACCACAGTACAAAAATGTACGGCCGCTCTTAGACAATTGGGATATGGTATAACCGCAGACGCATCAGATGAGTATCTGAAAATGTCGGAGAGGACGGGTCGAGATTGTACATACCTTTTCTGTGAGTATGTGATAGAGCTTTACCGTGACATATACCTGCGACATCCGACTAAAAGTGATGTCGAACAGTTATATGCCGCGCATGAAGCTAAACATGGTTTTCCAGGGATGCTTGGTAGTATTGATTGTACACATTGGGAGTGGGCAAATTGTCCCAATGCGTGGCGTGGTCAGTTCACACGAGGAGATCATGGGGTCCCGACTGTTATACTGGAGGCGGTTGTTTCAAACGACCTATGGTTTTGGCATGCATTCTTTGGCATGGCGGGGTCAAACAATGACCTGAATGTGCTCCATGCGTCTCCGATATTTAACGATATTTTGCAGGGTAAAGCACCACATATGTCATACGTTGTGAATGGAAATGAATACAAGTATGGATATTACCTAGGTGATGGGATATACCCAGAGTATGCTACATTTGTTAAGTCTTTTTCGTTTCCAGCAGATGAGAAACGAAAATTGTTCAAGTTAGCACAGGAATCTGCACGGAAGGACGTTGAAAGAGCATTTGGAGTCCTAAAACAAAGATGACACATAATCAAGCATCTAGCAAGAACATGGGATAGGGCAAAACTAACGACAGTGTTGACTGCCTGTGTGATTTTACATAACATGATAATAGAAGAAGAGGGCAGAGCTATTTGTTCATATACCGACAACGATGCACTTAACCCACCTGCAGTAATACAAGTTGGCAGCCCGGCATACTTCTCTAGGGTTTTGGAAATACAAAATCGTGAAACACATCACAATCTACGACACGATTTGACCGAGCACATATGGGAGAAACAACACCAAGGGGGAAATGACGATGAAGACGAAGAGGACGAGGGCGATGATTACGACGATAATGCAGACGGTGACGACGAGGCGGATGAGGATGATGATGATGATGATGATGACAATGAGTAGTACTATTCTACGGTTTTTGTGTTTTACTTTTTTTTTTTTAGTTAAGTAGTGTAGTAGTTGATTTGTTAGGTTTTATGTGTGTTTTAGTAATTTTAGGTTTTAAATTTCTATGTTTTTAATTAATGAATTTCTATGTTTTTAATTAATGAAAGTTTTTTTTTTTTTTTTTTGTATTTTCATAAAATTTATTTATCTTATAAATTATGTTTTTTATTTCATATAGTGTTACGAAAAATAAAAAAAAAATTACCTATTTTAAAAATTATGTTATTTACTTAACAAAATGTTAAAATAATAATAATAATAAAAAAGTAAATATTGTTAGTGGTGACCATTTCCATAGTGGAGTGGGTTGGTGGTGAAGATGATGTGGCGCATAGGTGGCACCACTTTTTCGGTGAGTTTGTAGTGACCACTCCATATAGCCTTAGCAAAACCCTTTATGATGGCTATACAGTTCAGTTTTTATGTGGGATAAAAATTATAACTATCGTTTTATTAGAACGTGGGGCCTACTTCGATGCCCACAAAACACCGACAAAGATTTGTACACATTTTGGATTTTAAAGAACATATTTTGGATTTTAAAGATAAGAAGGATATTCATATATAAGAGATCAAGAACAAACAAATTTCTAATCTTGTTGAACTTTTTTGTGAGAAAAAATGATAGTCGTATTGACAGTACGCCAATCCTAATCCACTTAAAAAATGGGATCTATAACCCTAAGCAATTCTTGTTCTTATGGTTTGGTTATAAAAACAAATATCAGTTGCATTTCTTGGTTAAAAAACCCAATTAGCTCTTTGTTTTTGTAATTGTTTTTTTTCCTTCTCCCTAGCTTCTTGCTAGTGTGAGTTTTCTATATATAAAAATTAATTAAGTCGTTCAAAAAATAAGATAACTTTATAACAAAGAACATGTATTTTCATTGTTAGTGACCTTTAGATGTATACGAACGCATGTGAATGAAAGTTCTATTGTTAAAAATACTGTTACAAGTGTTCAGTAAATAATAAAAATATGATTAGAGAACTCAATTAAATTTTTAATGAATTAATAAACTTAATTAGTTGAAAATAATCAATAGCCGAGATTGGACAGTTACAGTTGTTTAAAAAATAATTGTCTCCAGCAAATTGCGTTTGTTAGATAAATTTGAGCCAAAGACTATGATTAAGTTTTCTGGTTCCCTCTAAATTTGAGTTTTTTCACATTTCTTTGCTACGAAGCTTATATTATTATTCAAAGATTTCACGACGTTATCAAGTTACATTTTTTGTATTTGAATAAATTTTGCTATTTAAGTTTTTTATTAATTTTGTAGCAGTTAATTGTGGTTTTCACTTTTCAGCATCTCATATGTATAAGGTAAAGTATATTTGAATATGTATCAGCTAAACAAACAAAAACGTCAGGATGGCCGAGTGGTCTAAGGCGCCAGACTCAAGTTCTGGTCTTCGAAAGAGGGCGTGGGTTCAAATCCCACTTCTGACAATCTTTTTTTTCCAATTGTGTTGTCAAAGTCAACATTTACTTCAATACAAAAGTCAAACCGTTTTCTCCAATTGTGCCGGTGGAAATATATTTGCAGCTCTTTCCCGGTTCAAACTCGTAATCGGAAACCTATTTTACCCCTATATTTTTACTAAGATACGCATGTTTGTATGAAGTTCACTCTTTGATTTATAAGTGAAGTAATATAAGTTTAGTTTTTCATTTGCTTATTTTGGATTTTTTTTATTACGAGTTTAGTTTTCATTTAGTAGGATCCAAATCCAATATTTATGTCATCTTTTGACAATCAATCATGGCATCCGGAAGTATATCCCACCCTATAATATAATAATTAGATCAGTCATCACACTTGTACATACGAATTATAAATAAAACTGATACTTTTTTTTAATTTATCAGTCCTGAAAAAACTTGATTTGTACATCGTTATATCAACATACTATTTAACCAAAAGAATGCCTTAGAAATAATACCACGACAACACCCACTCTATGAAGTCGTTTTAAAATGAAGTTACTCCAAATCCGAATCTGATAAATTTTAAACCTAGAGTGACATGATGTTCAAAAGAAATATCACTCAAACACTCAAACAACGTACTAAGTTGAACGTAGTAGGGTTGGGTAGCACGACTTTCTCAACTATTGAATGTTCATTACAAACTCGTCACTATCAAATATAGTGAGTAGTGTTAAACTATATATATATTTGTATTATTATGTTGTATTAGTTTTAGTCATTTACTGTAGTCCATATTCTTTAGCATAGCCCATCCTGTATTTGGCCATGTAGTCGTCCGTTATTACACTTGTGTATTATTTATACTTGAGTGAATGAAAGTATTAGGTTTGGTCACGATCAAAATCTCAAACCTCCTAATGGAAAAGCTTTAGCTTCTTCTGAATCGACTCACCATGACTCCATTTTTCAAGTCATGGATTTATAGCACCCTCTCCACATCTCTTCTACGAATGGTATTAGAGAAAAAGGTGACAGACTATGGTCTTTGAAATAGCCTGGAAACATTGTTTCCTAACAACAAAGAATCCCGAGCACATCAATTGGAGACTGAACATCGCAACATCATCAAGGGGGATTCTTGGGTTTCCACGTAATGTGCTCATATCAAGAAGATTGATGATTAACCTGAGAACCTTGGAGCCTCGGTTACTGATCGAAACTTGCTATCTCATCTACTCAGTGGCTTGTCCTCCAAGTTCTCGTACATCGCCATCACCTTGCTATCTCATCTACTCAGTGGCTTGTCCTCCAAGTTCTCGTACATCGCCATCACCACCTGTCACACACTGAGTCGTTTCCCTCATTCATGAAGGCTCGCTTTATGCTTGTTGTGGAAGAACAAGAACTCCAACATGATCACAACAAGAACTCTATGACTTCTCACATTGATCATTCTTCTTCTCCTCACGTTTTAGCGATAGATGGCATGGTTCAATATTCCTCGTAAGGGAAATTCATCATGTGACAACAATAGAGGTGGCCGGAATCAAAGCAGAGGATGCCGTTTCGACGATGTTCGCTTCGACAGTGGACAACCAACTTACCAGTCCCTTGCAAAACTCACATGGCCAAGCATACGGGTGGTACCGGTGTCAAAAGTGCTACCAATCAAGCCCATTATTTTTTTGGGCCACCTAATGTGACAACTCCAACCCAACAGGAGTTTCTCACTCCACAAGCAACCCAACAACAACAATTTGGGTCTGATCAACCCAATACTTTCCCCTAAATGTTCAATATAATGTCGTTTTCGGATCCGGGCAACACGGGATGGTATATGGATACTGGGGCCACCTCACACCTTCATTCAAATGTAGGTATAATTTCTACTATTTATGATATTAACATGTTTCCTAATTCTCTTGTAGTTGGAGATGACTCTTCAATTCATGTAAATAAAGTGAGGCACACTACTCTTCTGCACACTAATTCATATCGTACCCTCATTCTAAAAAACGTCCTTATTACTCCTCAAATTATTAAAAAATTCATTTGTATTCGTCGTTTTACTTGTGAAAATTTAGTTTCTATTGAATTTGATTCTTTTGGTTTTTCTGTGAAGGAACTCAAAACCAAACAAATTCTTATGCGATGTGACAGTACTGGGGATCTCTATCCTCTCACTACACCCCACCATTCAAGTATTTGCTTCCATTACTCCCCAAGTTTGGCATCAACGTCTTGGTTAACTTAGCCACCAAGTTTTTAAGTAATTAGTTGATAGTCATTTTATTTCATGTTTCAATAATAAGTTGTCAAACTTGTGCGAATGTTGTCAAATGGGCAAACATGTCAAATTACCTTTTAGTTTATCTAATTCCATTACTTTGTCTCCTTTTGAGCTTGTCCATTCTGATGTTTGGACTTCCCCGGTCACTAGTATTAGTGGGATAAAATATTATGTCATATTTTTGGATGATTATTCACATTACCTATGGGTGTACCCTTTACGGGTCAAAGCTGAGGTCTTCTCTAAATTTGTCCATTTTCGTGCCATTGTTCTTAATCAATTTCACTTCGACATTAAAACCATACAATGCGACAATGGTGGTGAATATCGTAGCAAACAATTCCAACAACTTTGTGATACAAATGGCATTCACATGTGTTTTTCTTGTCCTCACATATACCAACAAAACGGTAATTAAATCTGAACGCATCTTACGCACCATCAACAATATTGTTCGTACCCTTCTTCTTCAAGCTCGTCTTCCTCCCAAATACCGGGTTGAAGCCCTTCTAATGGTTGTACATCTCCTAAATATCCTTCCAACCACCAATATAAAAAATGACACTCCATTTTAAAAGTTATACACCAAAACTCCCACTTATCATAATTTGTGTGTTTTCGGTTGCCTTTATTTTCCTCACACTGTTGTTCCCCACTAACTTTTCCCACATTCTATTCCTTGTATTTTTCTTGGATATACCTCAAACCATAAAGGATATCGATATATAAACCTTCATACAAAACAAACTATCATTTATAGACACATGATTTTTGATGAGACTGTGTTTCCTTTTGGGACCATGGCCCCCAACAACTCTCCTTCCCACTCGTTTCTCGAGCATGTACTTCTTCCATCTCCCAACCTCCACAAAACCTCCTCCATTTCAGATACTTTTATACCCGAAAACCCTCTTGATGACTCGACTCTCGTACAGCAGACTCCTCACGAGTCACTCTCTTTCGATCCCTTTGCCTCATCGGTCAATCCCAGTACGCCCGATATCTCACCCTCTCGGTCCTCATCTGCTCTTTTAACACCTGCAGATTCGGTCTAGTTAATTTGAATATTACAAGTGTTAAAATTGACATTTTGATTGAAGATTATTTAGGATAAATAATCTTAACCAAAGTTATAGTATATGTGACAAGGACTCCGTCCATATAAAAAATGCCTAAATCTGACTTCGTGAGATGAAGTTATGCTTTTTCTAACATTTCAGCGTAGCACTATACAACTCAGAAACCGAAACTGAAATTTGTCGATTGTTAGGAAAAACAATCTAAAAGAGAGTTGAAGATCTCGTCATTACTTATTCGTTGATATAAAGACAGTCATGAATGGAGTTAAGCCTGTTAATAATAAAACAATAAAAATAAAGTCAAAGTTAGCAGACAAAGTCTAAATAAAAGTTGTAAATCACGTCGATAACTATGCGTGGATATAAAACCCTTAGAAAATGGAGTTCGCATGAAGAAGATATCAATTTTCTAAAAAACATAAATTCTTCGCATGCACCCACACGCAGAAACATCTTGCAAAATCGCACTGACACTCCACCCAGAATGCGACACATGGCACCACATAGAGAACGGCACGTGTTCACGTCTGACCGTATGCATGATGTGTACTCAGATTTTAACTATATATATATATATATATATATATATATATATATATATTCCTTCGATTTCAGCCTCATTTTTCACGTCCTCACCCGTAAACCTCTGGATTTCCTCTCGTATCTTTACACCCTTTTACTCTAGAAGTTTTCGACCCCTTTAGCAAAGCCTTGCGGTGTTGATAGTTGGCGAAAAGAAGCTCCCGGATCAGAGTTCTGCCCACATAATCCCTGGTTTTCATCAGAATACTCTGTAAGTTAAGCTACACTTATTTTATTCAAGTGTAACTTTTAATTGTAGTCATAGTCATTATTATGAGCCTACAATTATGATTTATCAGTGATTCCAACATCATTATATTGATTGATCTACTTACGGGGATGATGTATAGGTTGTATTTAGTGAGGTGTTTAAAGTAGGATTTCCAAATAGTATACTATGTATACCAAACGGACCCTACATCTGATATGATCCTACCTAGTTGTTCCTTAATTGATAAATCTTGATGTAGAAATTGGGATTCGTGAGAATCTATACTATCATTAGTCACCAGACTTATAAAACTAATACTTAGTAATATGAACCAAGATCGCATCAAAAGTAAAAGCCAAGTACGGAAGCGAATCACTGCCCTACTTTTCAATCATCCACTTTAACAAGTAAGTGCATAGTTACTTTCATCTACACATAGATATGAAGTATTTAGATAATAAAATCCTATATGTGCCTACTATTTGCAATATGTGTTGATGAACTCATATGATATGATTTTACTCGATTGATTATACAAGTATTTTCATATACAATATATATATATATATATATATATATATATATATATATATATATATATATATGAAGTTTTTAGATAATAAAATCCTATATGTGCTTATTATTTGCAATATGTGTTGATGAACTCATATGATATGATTTTACTCGATTGATTATACAAGTATTTTCATATACATTATATATATATATATATATATATATATATATATATATATATATAGTGTAGTGATAGGTGATGAGCGATGGGAAATAAGAGACGGAAAATGATTAGGAGATGCTCTGACCCTCACTTGCGATGATTACGATGTAGTCGTCTACCAGAGTATAGATGAAAACCAAAGACTAATCTAAATAGTCCAATGGAACACCGAAGGTTTACAACCTGTAGGTAATGAATTTACGAGTTCAAGCGATGTAAGAACCGTGTATTCATGTGATGTACTCTACCTAAGAATTACAAGTTCAAGTGATGTAAGAACCGTGTATTCATGCGATGTACTCTACTAACGAATTACAAGTTCATGTGATGTAAGAACCGTATATTCAATGTGATGATTAGGCAATGAACACTAGTAAAAGACATTAGCAATGAAAATATAAACTGTGATGACAAGCAACAAATATTAGGAGAAGTCTTTAACGATGGAAATATACCACTAAATGATAGGTGATGACTCCATTAAGACAGTGAGTCGTATGGAACCCCAAGTGGTTAAGATGAATGACCCTGAAATGTAGATTGAATGGAATGGATGCACTTACAAGGACTTTACGACTTTCAAATCATCAACTTTTAGTGGAAAGGAAGGTCTGATCGAGGTTATAGATTGGATTTCTGAAATTTAGTTGGCTTTCATTACTTCTGGTTGCAAAGGCAAGTTACAAACGACTTACGCGGTGCGACAATTTAGAGGCAGGGCTGTTCGCTGGTGGAATATCTTAAGAAAGGTTTTAAGCCCTAACGAGCCACTAAAACTGACATGGATAGAATTCTTAGTTCACTTCAAGTGCAAGTACTGCTTAGCCCAAAACATGCTAGAGCTGGAGAACCAGCTTCTGAGACTAAAGAAAGGCATCATGTCAATTGAGGAATACACCAACACCTTCACAAACAAAATGTACTTCGCCTTTCACCTTGCACCCAAACGAGCTTAAAAAACGGATATGTACTCTAACGAACTACCATGGGAGTACAGTATTCCTGTTAAGTAGGCTTCTACTTTCGAAGAAGAATTCTGGGCTACAAGGTCTATGGAAAGCATGATCAAGGCAAGAGACGCCGACAAGACTGAAGTTAACGAAAAGAGGAAGAGTGAAGGAATCCTAAAGTTTGAAAAGAAAGGTATATTTTCAAATACTGGCCCAAAAAAAAAAAGAAACCTAGGGGAAATTTTGAAGCAAGGTGGTTCTATAAGTGCAAGAAGAAGCACCTTGGGAGATACGGTGGGGAGGTGACCTGCTACAAATGGAGAAGAGCTAGTCACTATTCCAGAGATTATATATTCAATGAAAAGAAGTGTTACGAATGTGGAGGTAATGGGCATATCTTTAAGAACTGTCCAAAGAAAAATAAATCAGTAAGGTCGAATGTGCAACTAAAGGCAAAGGCAAGAGCGTACCACATGATACTTGAGGAAGAAAAAAGAGGGCAAGAATTTGGTGTTGCTTGTCAGGAATGCTTGAAGAAGGAGATGAATGAGTAGTATTAGGTTATGTGGCTTGATGTAATATGCATATAGTATAAATAAATCTTGTAATCATTTTCAAGAAGTAATATAATCCTTGGTTATATTACATACCCGATGTATTGAGTTGCTAAATGATTTTCTTGTTTACTGACTTGGTGAACTGCGAGACAATACTTGGGACGAGTATGAGTAGGTGTGAAAGGTAGTAGAGGCCTATACTACTTGGATTAGGAATACTCACAAGGTTACCAAAGCACTAGTAATTAAATTTGTTTTGTTCATATTCGTTGTTATCATCGTTGCGGTAATGACTAAGAAGATAAATCTTATTCTGAACCTAGTGGTTACAAAAAGTCGAGTCTGGCTATGATAAAAGCTACAATAGGAGTTACTCGGTTTAGAAAACTAATATCGATGTGGCATCCAGCTTGAGCCACAAGATTGAAGGGAAAAAAAAGACAATTGAAGCGCTTAACAGATGTATTGCAGTCGTCGTAAACACTCAAGAACATGTAGCGAGAATTGCTACCTACTATAATGTGATTATATCACATTAGAACATGAAGGAAGATATCTTCCGTGCTAGAGTCTGACTCAAAGAGACCTTCGTCTAGCCATTGCACCATACGATAAGAGGTCATTAGAACATGACACATCGGTCTGTTATGGTAGTCAAAGTAAAAACATTATCTTAGGTTAAATCAACTCTAGATGGAGAAGGAGACTCCAATGGAGATCGAATTTAGAAGGAAGGGCAAGTGCAAAATCGAGAACTGTCAACAGTCAAGAAGTCTAAGGGTTAGAAACTTAATAGAAAAGACATAAGAGTTACGATTATTACCTAGGATGGAAAGGTAACGTGTAGAGTCATTATACAAGCCATGTTTTGCTGATGATTCCGAGACATAATCATCCTAAGTGGGAGATAACTATAACACCCAGAGATTCGGTCTAGTCAATTTGAATATTATAAGCGTTAAAATTGAATTTTTGATAGAAAGTTATTTAGGATAAATAATCTTAACCAAAGTTATAGTATATGTGACAAGGATTCCCATGGATATAAAAAAAACGCATAAATCTCACTTCGTGAGAGGAAGTTATGATTTTTCTAACATTTCAGCATAGTAGTATACGGCTCAGAAACCAAAATTGAAATTGGTCGATTGTTAGGAAAAGCAATCTAAATGAGAGTTGAAGATTTCATCATTACCTATTCATCGATATAAAGACAGTCAAGAACGGATATCATATAAGTGAGTTATGAATTTTTAACAGACTTTAATAGTTTTAGCCTGTTAAAAATATAACTTTAAAAATAAATTCAAAAATAGCCGACAGAGTCTAAATGAAAGTTGTTGATCTCGTCAAAAGCTACGCGTGGACATAAAACATGTCGAAAACAGAGCTCATATTAAGAAGATGTGAATTTTATAAGAAACAGAAATTCTCCAAGTGCGCTCGCGCGTACAGACAGCTTGTACGGTGTGCACTACTCTCCACCTAGAATACGACACATCGCTCCATGCACAGAACAACACTTCATCATTTCTAACCATATGTGCGGAGGGGTCTGACATAGGGAATGGAGGACACTCAAATTTCGACTATATATATATATATATATATATATATATATATATATATATATATATATATATCTTCGATTTCAGCCTCATTCTTCACTTCCCTGGCCCAGAAACCTCCATATTTCCTCTCGTATCTTTACACCCTTTTACTATTGAGTTCTTGAACTCTTTAGTGAAGCCTTGCGGTGTTAGATAGATGATAATTAGAAGCTCCCAAATCAAATTTATGCCTTTATAATCCCTTGTTTTCATCATAATACTATGTAGGTTAAGCTACACTTATATTATTCAAGTGTAACTTTGAATATTGTCATAGTCGTTATTATGAGCCTATAATTAAGATTTATCAGTGATTCCAATGTCATTATACTTATTGATCTACTTATGGGGATTATGTCTAGGCTGGATTTAGTGAGATGTTTAAAGTGAGATTTCTAAATAGTATACTTTGTATACCAAACGAACCCTACATCCGATATGATCCTACCTGGTTGTTCTTTACTTGATAGATCTTAATATAGAAATTGGGATTATTGAGGAATATAGACTATCATTAGTTGCCAAAAGTATAAAACTAAGACTTAGTAATCTGAACCTAGGTCGCATCAAAAGTAAAAGTCAAGTACCGAAGCTAAGTGTTGTCCAACTTTTTAATCATCCACTTTAACAAGTGAGTGCGTAGTTACTTTATCTTACACATAAATATGAAGTATTTAGATAATTAAATCATATGTGTGCCTATTATCTACAATATGTGTTGGATGAACTCATATGATATGATTTTACTTTATTTATTATACAAGTATTTTCATATACATATACATATATATATATATATATATATATATATATATATATATATATATATATATATATATATATATATATATATCGAGTAGTGATAGGCGATGAGATATGGGGGATGAGAGATGGAAAATTATTAGGAGATCCCTGACCCTTATTTACTATGATTACGATGTAGTCATCTACCAGAGTCTAGATGACTACCACAGACTAATCTAAACAGTCCAGTGGAACACCGACATGTTTGCAAACTGTAGGTTATTAATTTACGAATTTAGGCGATTTAAGAACCGTGTATTCATGCGATGTACTCTACCAACGAATTACAAGTTCAGGCGATGTAAGAACCGTATATTCAATGCGAAGATTAGGCGATGAACACTAGGAAAAGACCTTATCAATGAAAATATTAACTACGATGACAGGCATCGAATATTAGGATAAGCCTTTATCGATGGAAATATACCATAAAATGTTAGGTGGTGACTCCTAGGAGAGGATCTTAGAATAAATATATGTGAAAATAGGGATGGGTAATTAGGTTAACTATTTGTTTGATGATTAAACATATTAACCATATTATTGTGGTTTGAAAACCCTATACACTCACCAGGTGTCCCAAGCTGGTCACTTAGTTTATTTGAGTCGTAGGTAATTAAATAAGGATACATGGGTAATGATTTGTTGAGAGATTCAAGGAGATGTATATCATTAATATATTGAGACTTTGTAAGTCTCAATTTATGCTTATGCTTATTGTATCAATTATGTCATCCACATTTGAGACTTTGTAAGTCTCAATTTATGCTTATGCTTATTGTATCAATTATGTCATCCACATTCTTAATAAATCAATGGAAACATTTCTTCGGGAATACTTTTATGGGACCAAATTCTGCATTAATGAACAAACTCTATATTAAATAAGCATAAATAAAGAGTTTTAAAATGACAATAAAAATCAAGATGTTACAGCTCCTAAGTATTCTCCATCTTTCGTGGTCTCCACTCATTCGATGCTTACCCGTGCTAAACATGGTATTCCAAACCCCCCCCCTCCTTAATGCTTAAATCTTCACGTTGATTTCTCTTCTCCCTTGCCCCACACATATTTAAAGGCTTTCTAAGATCGTAACTGGATAAAATCAATGAAAGATGAATAGTATGCTCTTATCACAAATAACACATGGGTGCTTGTACCACGACCATCGGGTGCTAATGTTATTAACTGCATTTGACTCTTTAAGAAGAAGCTTAATGCAACTGGTTCTTTGTCACGCTATAAAGCGCATCTTGTGGCTCACGGTCAGTGCCAGAGACATGGTATTGATTATGATGAGACTTTTAGTCATGTGGTTAAACCTGCCACTATATGTACCATTCTAAGCATTGTAGTCACTCATAAGTGGCTTATTCAATAGTTAGACGTGAAGAATGCTTTCCTTCATGGTCATTTACAGGAGACGATTTATATGCATCAACCTACGGGTTTTCGGGATCCCTCCATACCACATCAAGTTTGCTTACTACAACGGTCTATTTATGGTCTCAAACATGAACCACATGCATAGTTTTAGTGGTTAACTACCTTTATTACGAGACTTTGTTTTACGAACAACAAATGTGATTCTTCTTTAGTTATGTATAGACACGGTGCTCACATTGCTTACTTATTGTTATATGTGGATGATATTATTCTTACAGGCTCGTGTCCTCAACTCTTATCCTCTATCACTATGGTTCTTGGCTCCGATTTTGCCATGTCGGACCTTGGAGATTTACACTTTATGAATTATTTTTATCAAGTGAATTATATATTTTCAATTTTACAAAGACATTTGTTGTTTTATATCTTATGTTCCAGTTTAAGAAAAAAGCATAGAATTGAGAGGGTAAAAGTTAATAAAAGAAAATTTTAATCTAATATAACGTTTTTATCATTTTTCTTAAAACAATAATTATAAATTACAAAAAATAAAAAATGGTATTTTGGTCTTATCACATAATTTAATTTTCAATTTCTTTAACAAATATGAAAACATAACATAAATCATATTTCATTCCATATCAAGCACATACCATATTCCAATCTATTAACATTAATTCCTTTGGATTCCAATTTCTTTCGCCATAGTACATTCCTTCCAAAAACATTCTACAAACCAAATGCTTGATTACTTTATGAAATCTCCAATAAAATCTTAATATTTTTAGTTTAGTTTATGAAAAAAATCTCAAACTAAGTTTTATTTACAGGAAACCATAGAATACTGACTAAAACACTTTTTTTGGCCGGTTTTACAGATTTAGCTGGTATCCCGTCTTTTTCGTTAGTCTGTTCAAAATGTTGAGATTTTTCTAAAAATTGCCCTATTTTTAACCAACAACCAAAATATTGGCCCGTTATGAAGAGTACCCTTGAATCAATCAATATTATTACGAAACATCCTAAAAATCAAGCCCAAAAATTTCATTTTTAATATAGCGATTCATAAAACAATTTATAAGAAAACATCATTAAGTGATTTATTTCATAAAAACCATAGATCACGTGTCTCAAAACCATATCATCAAATAGTAACAATGTCAGAGTACAAATCCCAAGAATCTCATGTGCGGAAAGTCATGTGTGTGATGTGTTGCTACCGTGCCGACTCCTTTCCCTTCGAAGAGGAAGGGCCTGAAACAAAAACTGAAAACTGTAAGCATAAAGCTTAGTGAGTTCTCCCATCATACCGCATAGCATATAACATAAATATTGTCTAACATATCCGGGTAAGGATCTATCCCTTCGGTCTCTTTCAACCGGTAACTGCCTATCATATCAAGGTGCTGGCCTACCTCTTCGGTTCTATCGACCAGTAACTAGCCAAGAAAATCAGGGTGTTGGCATACCCCTTCGTTCCTTTCGATTGGTGCCTTACCTAACATATCAGGGTGCTGGTCTACCCCTTCGGTCCTTTTTATTGATATCAGTTACTATTTCACCCCCTACTCTACCATATAGTATCCTAGTGCATAAACATATAATCATATACTGTCAAACTTATCTGGGTGCTGGCATACCCCTTCGGCCCTATCTACCCGTACTAGGGTCTATCATAGCCCTCCTATCACATATACCATAACATCATAGCATCCTAACACGTAATCATAACAGATAGCAACATACCAGATAATTATCACAAAGACAACCATCTCTACTACAACTCTTACTAGTGGGCCGACCTTGGTGCCTTAGACCCACTTCTACTGGAAGGTAACTCACCTCAATGTCGTGAAGTAAACGAACTGTCCTCGATGTTGGGATCAATTCTCCTCAAACTCATACACATAACATCTCTTTTAATTACTCTTTCAAACTTATAACCCCTTTAAGGGTCAACTCTGGTCAATGATTTAGTCAAAGGTCAACACTTATGGTAAAAGTCAACCTTTTTGTCCAAGACAACATTATGGTTGACTCAACTCGTCGAGTTGGTCTGTCAATTCATCTAGTTCCATGATTCAGAGAATCTCGAACTCGCTATCTAACTCGTCGAGTTACCCTTTAACTCGTCAAGTTTCTCTTATGACAAAATCAGGACTTTCTGTTTGAACTCGTCAAGTCCTTCCTTGAACTCGTCGAGTTCCTCTTCATACAAATCGGGGCATTTCACTCGCAGCTCGCCGAGTTCATCCTTGAACTTGTTGAGTTCCTCTTCATAGATGCTAGGACATTTGCCAACAACTCGCCAAGTTCATCCTTAGACTCGTCGAGTTCTTTGATCTTCAAGTCCAAAAACACGTCCTACTTGCTGAGTCATCTTCTAGACTCAACAAGTTTTCTCAGTAACATAAAAGTTTGGGGAACCATGACCTAACTCGCCGAGTCGTATGAGCGACTCGTTGAGTCCCTCATATTCTCAATCCATACAGTCGATTTTAGTCGGGCTTAATGCATCCAAAACGTATATCTGGCCTCCTAGGGTCGATATAACACGTAAAGTTATGCAATTTACGTTCATGCATGGTTATCTTGCTTAAAACGCCCTAAAATGGGGTTCAAAAGTTGCATGGGACTCCCATGGCCATAAAGTTGGCATCTTTATGCCATGGAGTCCCTCAGAGGTTCCAGATCTGAAGTCAATATCCCAAGACATGCTTTCATCCATGAATGGTTCAAAAAATGGCTCCTAAAATCCCTAAACTACTCCATGAAGGGATCTAACAAATGAATAGTCAAGGTATAGACTTTATACCTCAAATGAGCTGGAAATGGAGCACAAAATCTAGATCTACTTGCTTCCTATAGAACCCCTAAGCTTACTCTTCCTTCTCAGGCTTTAAAACAACAAAAGACACACAACAATGGCTCTAGAACACTCAAAATGGGTTAAGGTTTCGAGTTAGGGTTTTTTGGACTAAGGGAGGCCAAAATGGGGTGTTAAGGTCTTTAAATAGGGTGCAAACCCTAAGAATTAGGGTTTCACTCTAGCAGTCCTACTCGTCACGTCGAGGCTCCTCGACTCTTCGAGTAGACTTCAAGTCCTACGTCCAAACTTATCCCATACCTACTCGACGAGTTTGGGGGCTCCAACTCGTCTAGTCCCCTTCCTAAAATGAATAATTCTTATTTAAAGTACATACCAGGAACTGGGCGTTACAAATCTCCTCCACTTATTTTTAACTTTGTCCTTGAAGTCTGCTGCTGCATTCGGAAAAAGCTTAGGGTAGAGCTCCCTCATCTCGTCCTTCAGTTCCCAAGTTCATTCTCAGCCCTTGCGGTTCTACCATTGCACCTTTACCAACTCGACCTTCTTTTTCCTCAGACCCTTCACCTTCCTGTCGAGGATGGCTATTGGCTGCTCGATGTATTACCAGGCACTTCATCTATACGCCACCTTGCCCACCCGGGCTGCAACTCTGAATGGACCAGTGAACCTGGGGCCCAATTTGCCCCAATTCCTGAACCGGATGACACCTTTCCAAGGTGACACCTTCAGGAGAACCCTATCCCCGACTTGGAAATCCAAGTCCGATCGGCGTCTGTCGGCGTAGCTCTTCTGCCAACTCTAATCAGTCTGAAGACTGCTCCTGACCTGTTGTATCATCTCCTTCATCTTGAGCACCACTTCGGTACTCCCCATGACCCTCTGTCCAACCTCTCCCCGATATATTAGGCTCATGCACTTCCTACCATACAACATCTCGAAGGGAGGGTGGTCGATACTCGCGTGGTAGCTATTATTGTAGGAAAATTCTACCAATGTAAAGTACGTATCATAGCTACCACTAAAGTCTAATATGCACGCTCGCAGCATGTCCTCTAAGGTATGGATGGTCCGCTCACTCTGACCATCCTTTTGAGGGTGAAAAGTCGTGCTAAAATGCAGACGAGTACCCAACTCGTTGTGGAATTTCTTCCAGAATCTGGAAGTAAGTCGCATGTCTCACTCATAAATCACGGAAACTGGCCAGCTTCTTGTCCGAGACGCTCTCCTGGATCGGTATGAAATGGGAACTCTTGGTCAACCAATCCACGATGACCCAAATTGAATCCATCCCTCGTGCGGTCCTGGGATGCTTAGTGATGAAATCCATATTAATATCTTCCCATTTCCACATAGGGATATCCAATAGTTGTGTCTTCCCGTGAGGCCTCTGGTGCTCGGCCCTGACCTTCCTATAGGTCAGGCATCTCTCGACGTACCAGGCTACATCCTGCTTCACACAGGGCCACCAATAATTAGGAAGAAGATCTATATACATCTTCGTTGCCCCGGGATGGATAGAAAACCTGGAGTTTTGCGCCTCCTCCATCAAAACCTGGCACACACCTCAATGATATGGCACCCACACTCTATGATGGAGCCTAAACAACCTACGATTATCATTGTTGAAAGAGGATACTTGACCCACAATACGCTCACTCTTCTGATGTTCCTCCTTCATAGCCTCCTGTTGGGCCTCTCGGATCTGCTCCAAAAGCGGAATCGTTACCGTCATCCTAAGGCAAATATATCTGATCGGGGATGCCTTGCGGCTAAGCGCATCGGCCATAACATTGGCCTTCCCCGGGTGGTAGAGGATCTCACAGTCGTAATCGCTCACCACATCTAGCCACGGACGCTGCCTCATGTTCAGATTTAGTTGATCCATAAGGCACCTCAAACTCTTGTGGTCCGTGTAAATGGTACATCGGACCCCATATAGGTAATGCCGCCAAATCTTGAGGGCAAAAACAAACTCCCCCAACTCCAGATCATGCGTCGGGTCGTTTGCCTCGAGGCATAAGTGATGTAGTGCTCGCTCTGTATGAATAACACACCCAAACCCGAGATGGACGCATCACAATATACTACAAAATCTTTTACGCCCTCTGGCAGGGCTAAGATAGGCGCCTCACACAACCTCTGTCTCGGTGTCTCGAACGCTGCCTGCTGCTCCCCCCCCCCCCCCCCCAGCAAAAGACAATGACCTTCTTCGTCAGCCGGATCAAGGGTACTGCTATCTTGGAGGAGTCCTGATGAACCTCCAGTAATAGCCTGCTAACCCAAGGAAACTCTAAATCTCATATGGAGACTTCGGAACCTCCCATCTCATCACAGCCTCCAATTTAGCCAGGTCAACCAAAATCTCGTTCTAGCTAACAAGGCTCCCTAGAAATTGCACCTCGCGCAACCAGAACTCACACTTGGAGAACTTGGTGTACAAGCTCTCCCTCCTCATGGTATCTAATACCTCCCGCAAGTGCTCCTCGTGCTATCCTGTGTCTTGGAGTAAACCAAGATGTCATCTATAAAGACTATCACAGACCGATCCAACATCAGTTTGCATATGTGGTTCATGAGATCCCTGAACGCGGAAGGGGCATTGGTGAGCCCAAAGGTCATCACCACGAACTCGTAAAGGCCATAGCGAGTTCGGAAAGCAGTCTTATTTACATCCTCATCTCTGACTCGCATCTTGTGGTAGCCTGAACACAAATCTATCTTGGAAAACCAAGATGCCCCCTGTAGCTGGTCGAAGAATTCAACAATCCTTGGGTGTGGGTAATGGTTGTTCACCGTTACCTTATTCAGCTCCCGTTAGTCTATGCACATTTGATGTGACCCGTCCTTCTTCTTCATGAATAGGATTGGGGCTCCCCAAGGTGAATTGCTTGGCCTAATGAATCCCTTTATCTAGAAGCTCCTGCAACTGTGTATACAACTCCTGCATCTTGGGAGGAGCCAACCGATATGGTTCCTTGGCTATTGGAGCCGCACCAGGGACTAGGTCGATCCTGAACTCCATTTGTCTCTTTGGAGGTATCTCACGCAACTCCTCTGGGAATACGTCTAAGTACTCTCGCACCACGGGCACACCACTCACAGTCGCCTTACCCGCCTCCATGGTATCCATAACATAGGCGACTTACCCTGCGCAACCCTGTTGAAGGTAGTGCCTAACCCTCGCTTACGAACACATATCTGGTCCGCGTTGCGGTCTCTCGCCTTGAACCACTAGCTCTCCCCCACTTGGGGTCCTGATACGTACCAACTGTTGCGCACAGTCAATCACTTCCCCCATTAGGGCTCAACTAGTCCATGCCAATGATGACCTTGTTCCCATGTAACGGAATGGGACCCAAATCCACGACGTATCGCTCATCATACAACCTCAACACACAATCTCTGAAAACCTCTGATGCCTGTACAGATCGGTCATCAACAAGCTTAACCTCTAGAGGATAATCCAACATCCCTAAAGACTCAGAAAACCTCTTGCTAAGTGCAAGGGAGACAAATGATCGAGTAGCCCCCAAATCGAATAACACCTGAACTGGATCAATCCTAGAACACATAACATAGCACATAAATATCATAAACGACATATAATAAGAGTTAAGGAGAAGAGAACATACCCGTCACCACATCTGGTGCGGCACGCGCCACCTCGGTGGTCAGCTAGAAGGCTCGACTCCTCACCACTGGAGCATCTGTCTTGACCTACCGACCATCTGTGATCTGCAGGGTCGCTGGAGCTGGCGCTGCCATTGGCGCTCCTGATGTCAACCTCGGGCAATTAGCCTTTTTATGGCCTTTTCGATTGCAATGGTAGCAAAATCAGGTCTGACGTCTGAAGGGTGGGGGTAGGGGCAGTACAATCCCTACCAAAATGCGCAAGCTTGTTGCACTTATAGCTCCTTGATGATCCCAATCTACAAACTCCCTCATGAGTCTTGCCGCATTTCCCACAGCGGCTCCGGCCCTGCTGGCCCTTCAACCTAGTGTCGGATACCTTGGGTTTCTTCCTCGAAACCCTAGTAACCTGCCCAGCCTCCACCTTCCTCTTCCGGATGTGCTCAATATTAATCTCCCTCTCTCTCGCCCTCGCTATAACTTCCTTCAAGGTCGGGCATGCTGAGTAGCTGACATGTTTCCGAAAGTCAGCTCTCAACATATCATAGTACCGAGTCTTCCTCATCTCCTCGTTCCCTGCGTACTGAGGTAACTGATACTTTTGTCTTTATTTCTTCTTTTCATATTTTATTTCTAGTTAAAACCATTTCATTTTAGTTAATCTTCATGCATATTTTCTCTTTTTGTTATTTTGGGAAAGAGGCCAAAGCCCTGACAAAGACTCTTTTTGTTATTTTTCTCCTTTACCGGGTGCTTTCCAGTCTATTGAGCTTATTTGCAGGATTTATCGAAGACTTTTTATTATAGGAGGAGTTGAAGGAGTGCGGAACTGTTGGAGGCTTGCAATTTTTTCATGGACTTGAAGTGGTGCAACTGGGCTTGGTGTCAACATAAACACGAAAGCGCGTCAGACTTAAATTTCGGCCGGGACGACGAGAATTCGAGCTATAGAAGATTAAAGGAGCATTGGAGCATCTTGGAAGAGCTTTGGAATGGCATAATTGGGCTATCAACAACTTGCACAAATGGGCTGGAGAATAAATTAGAAGATTGGGCTAGATGGTATTTGAAATGGGCCAAAGCATGCATTCAGCGTGACCCACGCGGTCCGTGTGGATCCATACGCGGTATGCATGAAAAGTGGTGAAGTGAACCCGGGTTTTGACTTGTTGACTCTATTTGTGGAAGGTTGGTGGGTGGCTTTTCACAAATTTTTGAATCCGGAAATGAACCTCTTTTACTGGAGATTTAAAGCATTTTTGCATCATGAACCCTTGATTTAAAGCATTTTCGCCTCCCACCATTCTCTAGCTCTGTCCCTCAAACACCCTGCAACATACCGGACCTTCGACCCCTCGGAGCAGAAGCTCATCAACTGTGCAGACTCGATGTCTTAAATCCACCTCTTAGAAACAATGGGGTCCTTCACCCCATGGAAGTCTGGCACACCACATCCCATGAAGTCCTTGAAGTAGAGTATGCGTGTCCTCATCTGGCCAGATGCCATGTCGCTCCTAAACGCCCTGAGGTGCTCCTCCATCAGCTCGATAATCCCTTCCTTGATTGACTCGAAAATCACCGGGGTCGCCTCAAGGATGCCTCTCATGATCTCGGATGCAATGAACTCGCGTAGTCTCTCATCAAATGGCTTGGAACCTGCAACCGAACCTGAACCTGATCCTGGCCCTGACCCTGAACCTCCTGCTCCGTGACGTTTCACATCATTCTGAAACAAAACTACAATCTTCATGGTCATACATAACCTCGAGAGGTCTCACACATTCTACAAGTTTCCTGGTTCTATCTCAGCCCTCCTTGGCTCGAGTACAAATCCTCTGCTTTCAGTAGTACGGGCCCATACTACCTTCCACATCTATCCGTATTTTCCTCAAGGATTGCCTTGACTTCACCAAGTCCCTTCTACTACCACTACTTGTTGCACTAATCTCATCATAGGCTTTCCTTAAGGTAATCTTTGACCCACTCTCCGCCATCATCTGCATAAGAAGTTCCTACTATCTCTCCCGAACTAGCTCACGAATAACATTACATATTACTAAGACCAAATAATTCTTCGAATGAGAGGTCCTACCCTACAACGGTTAGACTCAGACGAGAGCTGCGAAATAGGGCTAGACCTAACCTTCTGAAATTATTTAGTCTGTGTAATATGTAACTTAACGTGTTCGTTTACTAGTCAATTAAAGATAACTAGAACCCCTAAAAGCACAAAGCAAGCATCATTTCGGCTTTAAGTAACCAAACCAAACTTATCCTATTCATGCCATCATATCATTGACTAGTCAATTCTATTATGAAGTTCAATAAGCACATAAAGCAGGCACATAAGGGATCTTCCTAAATCCATAGTCCTAATCTATCATGTATTTCTGATACACATACAATAGGCATATAAGGCATCCTTCCTAGATCCTGTACCCTAATCTAGCATGCATTTCACATAATTGTATCATATATCAAAATAAACATGTATGGGTATCTTGGGGAAAACTAAATTGAACTCGGCCGATTGCACGCATCACACACCTCATTCTTTCTCAAAACTCTTTATTTTAAATTTTAGAAAAGCTATTTTCTTGTAAAAATATTTCAAACCCTCGATTTCAGTCCAATCACCCCCAAAGGTGTGTCCGAATCCCTCAAACATATGCTCTGATACCAACTTCAAATATCCCAAAATTCAAGCCCAAAAATTTCATTTTTAATACAGTGATTCATAAAACAATTTACAAGAAAACATCATCAAGTGATTTATTTCATAAAAACCATAGATCATGTGTCTCAAAACCATCTCATCAAACAGTAACAATGTCAGAGTACAAATCCCATGAATCTCATGTGCGGAAAGTCATGTGTGTGATGCGTTGCTACCGTGCTAACTCCTTTCCCTTCGAAGAGGAAAGACCTGAAAAAAATGAAAATTGTAAGCACAAAGCTTAGTGAGTTCCCCCATCATACCACATACCATACAACATACATATTGTATAACATATCCGGGTAATGATCTACCCTTTCGGTCTCTTTCAACTGGTAACTGCCTAGCATATCAGGGTGCTAACATACCCCTTCGGTCCTTTCGGCCGGTATCTTGCCTAGCATATCAGGGTGCTTGCCTACCCCTTCGGTCCTTTTGATAGATATCGGGGACTATTTCACCCCTACTCTACCACATAGTATCCTAGTGCATAAACATATAATCATATACTGCCAAACTTATCCGGGTGCTGGCATACCCCTTCGGCCCTATCTACCCGTACTAGGGTCTATCATACCCCTCCTATCACATATACCATAACATCATAGCATCCTAACACGTAATCATAACAGATAGCAACATATCAGATAATTATCACAAAGACAACCATCTCTACTACAACTCTTACTAGTTGTTCGACCTTGGTGCCTTAGACCCACTTCTACTGGAAGGTAACTCACCTCAATGTCGTGAAGTAACTGAACTGTCCTCGGTGTTGGGATCAACTCTCCTCAAACTCATACACATAACATCTCTTTTAATTACTCTTTCAAACTTATAACCCCTTGAAGGGTCAACTCTGGTCAATGATCTAGTCAAAGGTCAACACTTATGGTCAAAGTCAACCTTTTGGTCCAAGTCAACATTATGGTTAACTCAACTCGCCGAGTTGGTCCGTCAATTCATCTAGTTCCATGATTCAGAGAATCTCGAACTCGCTATTGAACTCGTTGAGTTACCCTTTAACTCGTCAAATTTCTCTTATGACAAAATCAGGACTTTCCGTTTGAACTCGTCAAGCCCTTCCTTCAACTCGTCGAGTTCCTCTTCATACAAATCGGGGCATTTCACTCGCAGCTCGCCGAGTTCATCCTTGAACTTGTCGAGTTCCTCTTCATAGATGCTAGGACATTTGCCATCAACTCGCCAAGTTCATCCTTAGACTCGTCGAGTTCTTTGATCTTCAAGTCCAAAAACACGTCCTACTTGATGAGTCATCTTCTAGACTCAACAAGTTTTATTAGTAACATAAAAGGTTGGGGAACCATGACCTAACTCGCCGAGTCGTATGGGCGACTCGTCGAGTCCCCCATATTCTCAATCCATACAGTCGATTTTAGTCGGGCTTAATGCATCCAAAACGTATATCTGGCCTCCTAGGGTCGATATAACACGTAAAGTTATGCACTTTACGTTCATGCATGGTTATCTTGCTTAAAACGCCCTAAAATGGGGTTCAAAAGTTGCATGGGACTCCCATGGCCATAAAGTTGGCATCTTTATGCCATGGAGTCCCTCAAAGGTTCCAAATCTGAAGTCAATACCCCAAGAGATGCTTTCATCCATGAATGGTTCAAAAAATGGCTCCTAAAATCCCTAAACTACTCCATGAAGGGATCTAACAAATGAATAGTCAAGGTATAGACTTTATACCTCAAATGACCTAGAAATGGAGCACAAACTCTAGATCTGCTTGCTTCCTATAGAACCCCCAAGCTTACTCTTCCTTCTCAAGCTTCAAAACAACAAAAAACACACAACAATGGATCTAGAACACTCAAAATGGGTTAAGGTTTCGAGTTAGGGTTTTTTGGACTAAGGGAGGCGATAAGGGAGGCCAAAATGGGGTGTTAAGGTCTTTAAATAGGGTGCAAACCCTAAGAATTAGGGTTTCACTCTAGCAGTCCTACTCGTCATGTCGAGGCTCCTCGACTCTTCGAGTAGACTTCAAGTCCTACGTCTAAACTTATCCCATACCTACTCGACGAGTTTGGGGGCTCCAACTCGTCTAGTCCCCTTGCTAAAATGAATAATTCTTATTTAAAGTACATACCAGGAACTGGTCGTTACAAATCTCCTCCACTTATTTTAAACTTCGTCCTTGTAGTCTGCTGTTGCATCCGGAAAAAGCTTAGGGTAGAGCTCCCTCATCTCGTCCTCTAGTTCCCAAGTTCATTCTCAGCCCTTGCGGTTCTACCATTGCACCTTTACCAACTCGACCTTCTTTTTCCTCAGACCCTTCGTCTTCCTGTCGAGGATGGCTACCAGCTGCTCGATGTATTACCAGGCACTTCATCTATACGCCACCTTGCCCACCCGGGCTGCCACTCTAAAAGGACCAGTGTACCTGGGGCCCAACTTGCCCCACTTCCTGAACCAGATGAAACCTTTCCAAGGTGACACCTTCAGGAGAACCTTATCCCCGACCTGGAAATCCAAGTCCAATCGGCGTCTGTCGGCGTAGCTCTTCTGCCAACTCTAATCAGTCTGAAGACTGCTCCTGACCTGTTGTATCCTCTCCGTCGTCTTGAGCACCACTTCGGTACTCCCCATGACCCTATGCCCAACCTCTCCCCGGTATATCGGGCTCATGCACTTCCTCCCATACAACATCTCGAAGGGAGGGTGGTCGATACTCGCATGGTAGCTATTATTGTAGGGTTTTCTGGACTAATGGAGGCGATAAGGGAGGCCAAAATGGGATGTTAAGGTCTTTTAATAGGGTACAAACCCTAAGGATTAGGGTTTCACTCTGGCAGTCCTACTCGTCGAGTTGAGGCTCCTCTACTCGTCGAATAGACTTCAAGTCCTGCATCCAAACTTATCCTATACCTACTCGACGAGTTTAAGGCCTCCAACTCGTCGAGTCCTCTTGCAAAAACAAATAATTCTTATTTAAAATACATACCTATAACTAGGCGTTACATATTATTAACAAATCATTTCTAATTTTAACACATCTTTTATTATAAACAAATAAAATCAATGTTTTCAAATTTTTAGGGATGTAAAGTTGGACTAAGTGCCCCCCTATCGTTTACTGACTACTTCAAACTATCTACGTTCCTTCTATATTGTATGTATCATGGTAAGATGTACTCTATAAGTGTTCCTATTATGTTGGTGTTCCTATCATATTCTTTAACCTAACTATCACCCAACCTCCATACCTTATCTGGTAACAACCATCAACTAACACATATCCATAGAGAATGAAAAGTGAACTTTAAATGACAGTTTAAATCGATAATCACTTTTCACAAGTTTTCCATTTATACTGCCATTCATGGTTCATTTTTTACTCTTAATGGATTTGTGTTAGCAGGTGATTGTTACCATGTAAGTTATGGAGATTGAGTGGTAGTTAAGTTAAAGAATATGTGTAACATCCCAAAACTCAAGTAAAATATTTATTTTTCAAAAACAAACAAAACCCATAAATGTTTACAAATCATAGTTTCCAAAGTGTAAATACACAAATCACAGTATCCCAAAATCAAATCTCATAAAAACTGAAGGATGTGCGCGAATAAGCCTTCTCATTGCCCCGATTATCTGAAGTATCTGAAACACGAACATTAAACCGTAAGCCAAAGCTTAGTGAGTTTCCCCAATTACCACACATAACCATACACATATACATAATGCATGTTGGGTCCACAGTCTCCCTACTGGATTACCATGGCCCACAACCTCCCGGTTGGATTGCCACTTTGGCCTACAAATTCCAAATTAGATTGTCACTGCCCATAATCTCCCGATTAGATTGACACTCTGGTCCACAACCTCCCGGTTGGATTACCACCGGGTTTGTTGGCCGACAGAACAAATACGTACAACCTCAACCCAACCACATTATGTCGACATATGCAACAGATAAACATATAACCAACAAACAGATAATCATATAGATCAAATAAATCACTACAATATAGCAACATCCTATATACCAGAATACATAACTGAATAGGTCGTCATTAGTGCCTTCGACCCACGAGTACAATGATGAGACTTGCCTCATAATCTGAGAAGATAGCAGAAAATAACGTTGCTCTAAATGCCAAATCTACAGATCACCTATACGACAAACAATGACCTAAACTCAACTACAGCTCAAAATACCCAAAATGCCCCTAGGTCAAAGTTAACGATTAATGGTCAAAACTCAAAGTCAACTCGAGCTAGTCACTATATCGTGGCGATCCTTGGCCACGCCTTGGCTGCTAGTCGAAGAAACAAATGTGTCTAGTCACCACGACATGGCAACCTAAGCCACACTGTGGGGACTGGTGTGGATAACTTAAACCATTAAGTCAATTTTCCCTAACTTCAAGAGCTTCAAAGCTCAGCTATGGTCCATTCTAAGGTTCAAGTGGATAAAGTTTCCAACTTTATCCATTTAGACCCTCCAAGAGATAGAGATCTCACTTCTAGGTCTAGATAGGGCAAAAACATAACTTTGCTTAACCCATTAAGCAATTCCTCTTGAAGACTACTACATCCACACTTCCACAAACATTTCTAGCATCTTATAACCACATAAAAACCCTTACTTTCCATACATACATGTCCAATGCATGTCTTGGACCCTTATTAGGTCAAAATGAGGGTTTATGACCCAAAGATCCATGCATGGCATCAAAGCTCACTAATACTTTAGATCCAAGGCACCATACACCCTAAATGGCATGGAGATTCATAAAGTAGCAAACTTAATGAGATCTCACCACCCAATGATCAAGAACATGAAGATTAAGGGACATGTGACAATTGTCGATTTTGGATCCAACAAAAGTCAAACGAAGCAACAAGAGTCAACTAAAGTCAACAAGTCAACGACTTAGGACTCAAAACATTTGGGATTTTTGTTGGCACATGAACCAAAATCACCATGTGATCTTGGTTGGTACATGGATCGAAATCACTAGGTGATCTCGGTGGTTCTAGACCGAAATCACATATGATTTCGGTGGTGCTAAAGGGTTCTTGGTGGGAAAGAAGAGAAAATAAGTGTTGACTTTGTGACTTGATGTTTCAGCATTTCCAATATAGAACATTACCCATCATGTAGCAAAACATTTATCTAGCAAATAACAATGCAAATGTCACCTCACCTTTCCCTCCTTAACTTGCCCGAGAACACCCCAACCTCACCCCACCATTTTCGAAGTGCCCCATTTTCTCTCAAGAATCAAGTCCAAAGCTTCCAAGGGTTAATCCTCCAAGTTGATTTCTAGAATTTTGGTAAGTAGTTCTTGCTAATTTAGTGTTTTTACACATTTTCATGTTAGATTCATTTTATTTACACACATTATTATGTGTTAAACCCATAGGATAAGACCATTTTTAAGGAGATCTTCAACCACTTCAAGTGTTCTAGGCTTAAAGATCTTCACCCTCATCCCTTCAACCAACCCCAACCACACTCAAGGTGAGTTCATACCCCTATATTTTTTGAGTTTTTGATGTTTTAGGGGGGCAGGAATACAAGTAACGTTTGGTTTATCACACATATACTTGCATGTTTCTATTAGATTAGTGTCTAAGTCCATAACTATTTTGGTATGTACTTGACCCGATTATGAGCATGGTCCTTTTGGGTTGCCTTCACCATAGCAATTTGTAGGATGAATTAAGGAGAGAAAGGTTTAATTATGATTTATCAATATATTATGAGAATAATATATTAAAGGAGAAATCATATTGTTTAATTAATATTAGTCAAGAATTAATTAAGAATTAATTTTATGGCTAAAAGAGATTAATTAAACTTAGGGGACTGGATTTGTAATTATAAGATAATTGCAATTGGGCTATGGATTACCTAAATAATATAGGTTGGACGAATTCTATGGGAAGCTCATAAGGAATTCGTCGAAGGGATATGTGAAATGAGTCCATGGGCTGCTTAGGGCTTAAACAGCCAGATTAGGGTTTCCTAGTTGTAAACCGTAATAGCCTACATGTATATAAAGGCTCCTTATGCACCAAAAACGTGGCTAACATTAGGATTAGGGTTTCTAGACGTTTTTGAGTGCCTCTTCTCTTCTCCTAATCATTCTTGTTGCTTAGTGGTGTTTGTGACTCCATTAGAGGTGCAACACTTGAGGCACTAAGCTTTCCAAAGCCAAGGATTAGATTGTTATTGCTATATAACAATCAAAGGTTAGATCTAAACCCTATTTTGTGTTAATATGATTAATTGTATGCTAGATCTAGGGTTTATCGATTTGGATATCCAATTGCATGTTCTTTAGACAAACTAGATCCAAAAGCTATTAGGGTTAGCATGTACACCATAGGAATGATGTATTGCTTGAAACCCATCAGTAGTATTAGAGACTAGGCTGTTTGTTTGATGGATTTGATGCTATAATGGATTATTCTTGCTTGAAAATCGAAAATTAGGGTTTCTAGGGGCTGGACTCGCCGAGTCCATGGTGTACTCGACGAGTCAGCTGGTCAGAAAGAGGTAATTTCGGGATTTTGTGCATCTTTGGCTGTAGGATAGTTACCAAAACGTTTTTTATTTATATAAATAAGATTTTTATGATATTGGATGATTATCATTGCCAAAATAAAAGATAACTTCATATTAATTAAACAATTATTTTCTTATATGATAAATTTGATTATTTGAATTATTAGGTGAATTATCTTGCAAGAAATTGGACTAGGTCGAAATTAGATAATTGCCTTATTTGAATTTTGTGATCTAGAATATTCTTGATAAAGTTTGGAAAAGTTTCAAATTAACCCTTTAGGTTTCATAGTTTAAATTTGAGCTTAATAGTTTTAGTTTTAAAATTTAAATAGTTGAACCTTAATGTTTTGAAAGGTTTCAAAACTTGCCCTCAAGTTTTGAATTTTAAAATTAATTAAAAGTCTTAATTGAAATTTTAAATTCTAAAACCCAAGTAATTTGAAAAGTTCAATTTACACCCTTATGGTTTTATTAATTAATTAAAGTATATAATTAAAAGAGATTTAATAAACCCATAAAGTTTTGGTTTACATTTAAATAAATTAAAAGTATAATTTGCTAAATTAGACCACCTAGTATTTTAAAAGTGTAAAATACACCTTATACTATATATATGTAGCATTAAAAGTCTAATATTATATATATATATATATATATATATATATATATATATATATATATATATATATATATATGAGTAAAGCATCGGTCTTACCGTTAGTAGGCCTCATTCACGAAGCTGGTCTATAAGGGGTGTTTAAGGAAATTGCCTATAAAATAGCGATTGAATGGGTATCCACTCTTACCCACCACACTCTTGACTAGTGGAGGGTCGTTAGCCGAACCGGTAGGATAAGACAGAAACCTTCCATTATAAGTATAATGAAGTACAAAGTAACTAAATGCTTTACAAATTCCCAAATCATAGTTACTTTAGGCAAAATGTGAAATTGTATGCTAATCCATGGAATTACACTTCGTACCCTTGTCAAACGTTAGTGGAGCATGTGTGGTTAACCGTCACACTAATTTGGGGATGACATTGGTAGCAAAGGGTGACTCGATGTTTGTCATAGATCAATGGAGCGTGTGTGGCTAACCGGCACATTGATTAGGTGATAGTAACATTAAGTGCACCACGTGATTCGATCGTATGATTATTCACACCTTATTTGTGATCCTCGGCATCCCAGTCACAAATAGTAGGGCATAATCAGGATTAAACATGCCATTGAAAAGTTCAATGAGTCTCAAAAGATCTAGGAGTTTCAATTCATTTAAAACTTAAACTTCCTTTTCGTTTTTCATGGTGGAAATTGGTAAATCGTCATTTACCTACCTTCAAATATTCTGCGACTAGATTACGACATCCCTTTTCTAGGTTGTAGAGTATTGTGTTGGATCCTATCCTCGATGTTTCATTTGGGTGTTACATCAAGGATTCCAATCAACTTAACTTGAATTTTCTCCCATTTTGTAGTTGTATGAATCTAACAATGGTCTTCCCAAATCCCATGGAATAAGTTTTCCAAATGAAGATGATATTCCACGATATGATCGAGGAACCAGAGATCATGCTTCACTCCCCCCACCTCCTCCTATTTTTCTCCCTGACCCACAAGTTCGAAGGCTTGAAAAGTTCAAGCTCACTCAAGCCCTATTGGCAATTAAGCATGAAGATGGAAAGTCTGTGTGTGCACACGTCTTAAAGATGAAGTCACACATTGATAGGTTAAGGATGTTGGGTGTCGATATCTCAGAGATGTTGGCTGTTGACTGGGTTCTTCAGTCATTTCCTGAATCATATAGTGAGTTCGTAAGAGAGTATTATATGATGGAACATGACGTGACCATCATTGATCTCACCTATTTGCTTATAGCTGCTGAATCAGCAATGATTTGGCGTGCTGGTCAAACAAATTTGTCTGGTGAATCAAACTCCCAAACTTCAATGGACATTGAAAATGATGACATTGGAGATCCAGAAAAGGTAAACTCTGAGATAGTTCCTCGTGTCATTCCAAAGGAGTCGATTTGCTTTTATTGCCAAGAGAAGGGGCATTGGAGACGAAGCTACCCTATCTACCTGAGAGATCTAAGAGATGGGAGAGTCTAGTGTTATCACTCCTCTTCAGGTATGAAATCCACTATCTGGCTCTTTTAAGTTCCTATTCTAGATTCTTAATTCATGATGTGATAAGATATCATTTTGATGTTTTGTAGGATCGAAGAAAAGAGAGGAGCTTAAGGGAAGAAGTGAGCTGAATCTAATCGTGAAGAAATGGATTTCGATCGCATTGCTTGAAGATTGGATTCTTGAGCTACTACTTGGAGTTAGAATAGATTTCTAAGAAATATGTAATAACATAGTTTTTCAATTGAATTGCATTGTAAGGACAAATTTTTCCACAATAAAATAAATTTTGATTTTATCTTATTTATTTATCCTTGCAACGGCGTGTATGAAAAATTGATGTTTGAAGGTTTCTATTATTAGCAATAATGAATTTGATTCTTAATTATGTTATTTGTGGAAATGTCGAGAATTTACAAATAGGGAGAGTTTCTCATCGCCCAAGTTTCAATTGGACAGAAACTTGGAATCATACAACTTGGTTGTGTGATGAATGAAAAATTTCATATTTGGAAATGAGACTAATTTTTTGACAGAGTGTCAAGTGAAGGACTAGGAGATCGAGTATACAAGATTCTACATTGATCAAGTCCACCACAAGAGTGATAAAGATATTCGTCATGATTTACTAAAGTTTAGTAAATATGATTATACTTATAAGATTAAGTGTAATTTTGAGTTGATTGAAAAAGTTTCAATGAATAGCAGAACGAATAAGAAGAATCTAGTAGGCAAAAAGATAAAAGTTCTCCATTCTAAGAAGAAGGGAGAGTACCTTTTATTGTGTTTTATGATAAAGTCTTAATGATTAAGAACCATATCTGAATTGGTCCTCTAAGTCAGTCTTAGTACATTTGTATGTCTAAGAAGAGGAATCGAGAATTGTGGATATGGTTAAATCAAGAAGTCAATCATACTTCGTTCCAATATCGAATCTTAGAGTCATACTCCAAGATTGCAAATTGAGTGAAAAGTCTTTAGTAGGTTTATAACACTCAAAAAATGTGGAATTTGGAAAACTTTTCTTATTCTTGCACATTTGAAATTGGTATGTAGTGTTGTCTTGAATAAGACAAAGACCAACTAGGACCAATTATGTGAAGTTTTTTGTCTTGATAAGAACTACACTAACTCTTGAATATTTGTTTTGTCTAGGAAAGTTTCCTGACAAGAGAATCATATATGTCAAGAGGTTAGTGGGAGTTTTAATGATCTTGAAAAAGATTTCAAGAACAAATCAATAATAAACCTTGTCGATCATCACTAGCACACGACTTGAGGTTTACAACCTATCGTGTTGACATTATTTTGTTTCTGTGCCATTCCAATTGAGTAAATTATGTATCTGAGTTCTATGAGTTCTCATTTGAATGCATAAAGACAAAGAACGTTGATTGATGGAAAGTACATTGATATGTAAGGATAAGTTGCTAAGCTACTTGGAAGACATGCTGGGCACTCGTGTTACCATAAGGCAAGAAATCAAGATTAAGAAAGTTCAGTCCATATGAGATTGTATTTGTCGCAAACTTTGGTTTTGGAAAATTCACATGGATAGGAACTCACACATCATAAAATCTAAGTGTCATAAGATTCCCTCCTTCGTGAAAATGACTATGAGGAAATGCTTTCACTAAGAGAGATTTTAAGAAGATACAAATTGTGAGAATTGTATTCTCAGATTCGATTATGGTTACGACATCCCTTTCCATAGTTCAAATTGTGAGATTTGGCAATTAGTCTAACATTTGGGACTTATTGATATAAGTTCTGAATTGTTTAGACACACATATGAGCCGTCTAAGGCAAGGGTGTATAAGTTTAAGAAGCTTAGATAAAGGCTTATCGAAGCATCTGGTATTAGAAATATGAACTTCAGAAATTCAATAGGCATTGTTTTCTGGAAGTTCAACTGTTTTATGAATACATGTCAAAGCTAGTGGGAGCATAAGTGTTATGCTTATATATATGATAATAATCATCATGATAGTGGGAGCATAAGTGTTATGCTTGTATGATTATTATGGAAAGTATTGCAAGTTAGCAATATTAATTATAGAAAAACAAAGATTAAATTTGCAAAGTTGCATGGGTTGAAAAGTTGTTTTGCTATAATTAAGGGAGAGAATATTATACTTCGTTTCAAAATCTAAAGCTTAGATTGAGAAATTTTAATAAATATAGTCAAATGATACATAGTGTGTTCTCAAATTTCGATTATGATTACGGCATCCCTCTTCATAGTTCGAATTGTGAAAACGTAACACATAAAATATTATGGCAGAAGATTGATAAAGTATCATATCTTTATGTAAGACATTATGCATTGTGTCCCATACGCTTTGGATATAGGATCGATTGCAAATGCTATAATATTTGACCATTCTAAAATTTTCCAAATGTCTAGCGCATTAAGAGGGAAAAAGGACTAGAATCGGTTTTGACTAAAATAATTAAACAACTATCAAAGGACGACCCTAATTTCGCTGAGGATTGGTCGCTTGTGAGTAGTTGGAAGTATGGTATTGGATGGACCATATCGACATTATTACGAATAGATAAGATTCTATTAAGAATAAGTTGTCGTATCGAAAATATGGAAATGTTTCCATATTGGGAGTTGGATATTGAGAGTCTAGATTAGAAAATTTTATGCAAGAAGGATGTTCAAAGGAATGTACTTTGAATGTGAGACTTCACGTCTATGGAATTGTCTTGTAACAATTTCTGATAGAGTACTTTGTAATTTCATTGGCCAAGTCTTGGTGACTTTTGTGCTATGACTTTGCAAAAGGATTGTTGCATAAAATGTTAGAATCTATCATATTCTAGTAGTGACAAGAACCTTGTGTTCTAACGCTAATGATAAGGATTGAGAATTGTGAAATGAGCATCATTGGAAAATTATTTAAATTGATCTATTTCACAAAGTAAGGACCATAGGAAACATAGTGTGCATGCTTGTGCATGGGATGGCTATTGTTGTAATTTGAGTAATAAGTTGATTTTCTGAAGCAGTAAACGATGAATAATGAGTAATCAATATGGTGTTTAAACAAAAGTGTTTTATTTACTCCCACAAGTTTTGGGCCATATAGGATTAAGTATTATAGTTGTGTTTCAGTTTGCATGTTTTGACTTCCAGAATAACTGGGTTATTCGAACCTCCACAGTCGGTCATACGTTGGAAGTAGGTATGAAGGAAGACTATCATGAAGAGTCTGTAGATTGTCTGAAGAGTTTTAAACATAGCACAAGTTTGCTGCAGGGTTCATGAGTGCTTTGATAAGATTAAAGGATTGGATTAAACCCACGCTCACAAGAATCACTTCATGGATTTTATCACGAGTGATTGTGAGTCGATAATATTGTATATTCTTGATACCGAGACGTGTGAGTTGTTATTTGCTGGTCGGTTACACATTATAATAAGTAAACGCACCAGTAACTTGGTGTTATAAAACTTATTGTTGTGTGTTCAATTCCTTTTACCCAAAGTGGGATAAAAGTGATATCTGTGGGCCCCTCGATGATTTAGTGATGACACTTAAGCGCTTGGCCAAGCCGAGACTAAGTTGATGTGTTTAATTGTAGTTTGTTGTCAGTCGTCATAAATCGGAAGTCGGGAAACAGTATAGAGAGAATGATTAAAATTCATGTCTTATGTCTATACGATATCTTGAGAATGGAGGAATATATGATACCTAATCTAAAGGACACGCGTATCTGATAATATCAGAGTTGACAACGGCTTTTGAAAGCTATGATTGCTGATCAGGTTCTGAAGTCATACGAAAAATAGCTATTAGACTTATCCAAGTGGGAGACTGTTGGATTAGTGTCTAAGTCCATAACTATTTTGGTATGTACTTGACCCGATTATGAGCATGGTCCTTTTGGGTTGCCTTCACCATAGCAATTTGTAGGATAAGTTAAGGAGAGAAAGGTTTAATTATGATTTATCAATATATTATGAGAAATCATATGGGAAAATCTTAGAAAAACCCAACATATTTTCACCAAATGCTTAAAAAAACCACTATATTATTTTTCTTAAATTCTTATTTAAGGTTTTCTGAGTTTAGAAAAACCTACTTTATTTTCATGAAAGGATTAAAAAAACCATTACATTATTTTTTTTAGTGCATTTAAACCCTCATATTTTTAATTTTTTTTTAATCTAATGAATTGTAACAATAGAAACGTTAAGAATCGAGTACCTAACATTTTTGGTTATCTAGGATTTACCGAGCTTAACGCCTTAAATGATACATTTTAAAAAATATAAGGGTTTTAACGTACAAAAAAAAATAATATAGTGGTTTTTTAAGACTTTGACGAAAATATGTTGGGTTTTTATAAGATTATCCCAAATCATATTGTAATATATTAAAGGAGAAACCATATTGTTTAATTAATATTAGTCAAGAATTAATTAAGAATTAATTTTGTGGCTAAAAGAGATTAATTAAACTTAGGGGACTGGATTTGATATTATTAGATAATTGCGATTGGGCTATGGATTACCTAAATAATACAGGTTGGACGAATTCTATGGGAAGCCCATAAGGAATTCGTCCAAGGGATATGTGAAAGGAGTCCATGGGTTGCTTAGGGCTTAAGCAGCCAGATTAGGGTTTCCTAGTTGTAAACCCTAATAGCCTACATGTATATAAAGGCTCCCTATGCACCAAAAACGTGGCTAACACTAGGATTAGGGTTTCCAGATGTTTTTGAGCGCCTCTTCTCTTCTCCTAATCATTCTTGTTGCTTAGTGGTGTTTGTGACTCCATTAGAGGTGCAACACTTGAGGCACTAAACTTTCTAAAGCCAAGGATTAGATTGTTATTGCTACATAACAATCAAAGGTTAGATCTAAACCCTATTTTCTGTTAATATGATTAATTGTATGCTAGATCTAGGGTTTATAGCTTTGGATATCCAATTGCATTTTCATTAGACAAATTAGATCCAAAAGCTATTAGGGTTTGCATGTACACCATAGGAATGATGTATTGCTCGAAACCCATCAGTTTCATCTCTATGTTAAATATAAAACATTATTTGCATGAAATATGGTTATCACTAGCTTTTAGACAAATATTTGTGATTTTATTAGTTTTGAGATGCAAAACTAACAAAAACAGAATATAGACTATGTTATATAATCATAAGAAAAGTTATGATTACAAAACTACAATGATCTTTTTATCAATATATGGTTTTTCCAACAAAAATAGCTATATTTTAGTTATTTCACCATTTTTGTGGGATACAACCCAAAATATGTTGTTTTGACCATACATTTTGAAGCTAGACCAAAAACACTGTTAAAAATGGGGCAAAAGTTTGAAATGGAATTTTTCATACTTATGTTAGATGTAAGTTTTATGACATAATCTTTTACAAACATCTAGACAAGATAACTACTAATAATTTATATAAATGATTATATAAATAGTCTTAACAAACAAACATAATAAACTATAATTGGTATAGTTTGGGAGTCACAAACACTACATTATCATTTTGGAAGAAACAAATAATTATTTAAAGGCATAATTATTTTTATCCTATGTGACCACTATGGAAGAGTAATGCATTCATTTACAAGAAAAAAGGGTTTTCAGTACACTATACGTAAACCGGTGAATACAATTTTGTGAGACATTTGGCTTCACCGTACCCACCAGAGTACACACTAAGTCCTGAATTATAACCATCGTCTTTTATAGGGAGAGTGTGACAGTTGTGTATAAATCTATACCGGATTGACAATCTTGCACCTAAGCTGTCAGCTACAGTTAGACCGGCCAGTCTAGGGTGACAAATGTCTACAATTTCGACGCCTGAAGAACGTCATAGCATGCCAACTAGTCATTAGCATGGTTATGATAACTCACATGGGGGTATTAACAATACATTTGGTTTACGGGGTTAACATACATTCAAGTAGTTTTATATAAAGATAAAACTTCATAATACTATTTTCCAGTACATCACTACTCACATTTTCAAGTCTTGGGTTAAGACTTACAACTCTTTTTTAAAGAAAGTATTGGATTTTCTAAAAGCACATTCTATCATTTTACAAGGAAAAGCTACCGATTTTTCTCTCATACAAAACGCTTATGAACTCACCAACTTAATTGTTGACACTTTTCAAAATCACTTGTATTCTCAGGAAATCAGTGAATAGGTAACCAAAAAGGTTTTTGAAGATAGAGCATATCAGCGTCACGTAATATATTATTGTCATTTGTATTTGGCATCAAACAAACAACGATTTGAATACAATGTAAAATTATTTTTTATCAATATGATGGTTGTAATGCTTTGATCACTACTATTCATTTGTTATGATACTGTACATGAAAGTCATCCACCCCTAGACGTTTCCGCCGTTCTAGTTTGGGGATGTGACAGGACAAGATAGCTAGATCTAGTCACTTAAAGCATAAATGTTCTATTTTTGAGGACTTACAAGAATCTAGGAGGTTGCTACAGCGAGGATGAGAGCTTGCTTGCAGATTCAAAGCTTACTTCTTCTTCTTCCTTTCTTTAATGGCTTCAAAAATACCAAAATAATGTTCAAACAAAGGAGGAAATGATTAGGGTTTTTAAAATATCAAAGAGGTTGATGGAGGCTGAGGGTGGGCAAACCCTAGCCTTATCATTCCTTTAAATATGGAGCAAAACACAGAAATAAGGTTTGTCATTTGCCAGCTGCCACACCATGGCCATATAATGTCACACTGTGGCGACCTTAAATGATCCCATGATTTTTCTTGAAGCACCATGTCGTGGCGCCTTCCCCCTACACTATGGCGACCTTAAATGCTTAAATGATTTAATTACCTCGGGATCTGGGTGTTACAATATAACAGGAACACTGAATCATAGAGAGTTAAATAATAAAAGAGTATTTAGTATGTTAGTATATCCCACATCAGTACGCCATGATCTTATAATCGGCCATATATGTTGGAGTTACCCTTCTCTCCGTAAAGGCTCTTTTAGAGAGACAATCTTGGGCTCCACATATATTTACATGGTATCAGAGTCGATGTCCTATACCACGTGGTTTCAACACATCCATATTTACATGATACCATGTAAATATATGCAGAGCCCCAAGACTGTCTCTCCAAAAGAGCCCTTGTGGAGAGAAGGGAAACTCCAACATATATATCCACTTATAAGATTGTGTCCCACCGATGTGGTATACACTAATACACCCCCTTAAAGTCAGAGATTCGATGAGGATAAACAGGGATGTGTTGAGCCACGAAGGTGCGAGACGCCGACTCTGATACCATGTAAATATATGTGGAGGCTACATTAGTGCAACACAGTCTTATAAGTAGTTATATATGTTGGAGTTTCCCTTATCTCCATAAGGGCTCTTTTGGAGAGACAATCTTAGGGCTCCATGTTGGTGATTTTAGTGTCACAATGTCATTTTATGTAATTGGAACTAACATGTGAGCTAAGGGGCTTCGTGATTTGTACCCTAATATATGTCGGGGTTTGTGCAGAGTGCACACTTGTATAAGATCAAATTAGAAGCCAGTTCGACGACAAGTCGGGGTCGGGGGTAGCGCCCTTAGCAGGGTCCAAGGGGCAGAGCCCCTGGCTAGGGTCCCGCTGACGGCCAACCCAAATTTTACATATAGAAACATAGTGGTAAAATGAAATTCTTGAGGGTGATTATGGCAAAACTAACGAAATTCGTTAGTTTTGGAAACCTTAAATCCTCATTAAATTCCGGATTTCCTGGCTTGCTTCCAAAGCATCCCATGACGACTAACCCTAAGAGGTAAACCCTAATCTCGTTTATTATATAAACGAGTCTTCTATTTGATAAGATACACACAATTATTAGCTCTCTTTTTCTTTTGACGAACATAGAATCCTTCTAGAAATTTGACTTACGATTTTTGTGCCGAGATTCGTAAGTGTCCTCTTGGATTATCCTAGACTGAATTTCTTGCAACCTAGGCATCTAGTAGAATTATCAGTTCGGAAAGTGTTCACACGATCCGAAGAATATCCAAATCTCCAACATAAACACTAATTCCTCCAACACTCCACATATATTTACATGGTATTAGAGTTAGTGTCTTGCACCCCCGTGGTTCAGCATATCCCTATTTATCCTTATCTAGCCTCCGACTCTGAGAGGAGTGTTAGTGAATCCCACATTGGTACAACATAGTCTTATAAGTTATATATGTTTGAGTTCCCTTGTCTCCATAATGACTCTTTTGGAGAGACAATATTGGGCTCCACATATATTTACATGGTATCAGAGTTTGCGTCCTGCACCCCCTTGGTTCAACACATCCCGTTTTATCTTTATTGAGTCTCCGACTCTTAAAGAAAATGTCAGTGTATTTCACATCGGTGCAACACGGTCTTATAAGTGACTATATATTTTGGAGTTCCTCTTTTCTCCACAAAAGCTCTTTTAAAGAGACAATCTTATGGATCCACATATATTTACATTACATAGTCCATATTTTCTTTCCAAAAAATTAACAAGTATTTCCTTTATTTCTTTCCCATATCATATTCATCTCCGAAGAGCAACCATGAGTCGATGAGGACTATATTTCGGATCCTATATGCATCGTATTTAAAAATACATAATTAGTTACCATCTTTTATATTTTACTTATAAAACCTGTTCTTTTATTATATATTTAGTCAACTAAAAGAGCTATTAACGAACAAAAAGAATATTTAATTTATAGAGATTTGGAGCCTTTTTAATTAGCTTGCTTCAACTTAAAAAAGAATCCTAAAATTGCGAGAGTTCTTGCATATACGTTATGCCAACCCTTCACAAGTAATTTACAACCCTCACTTATAATTAATGCATGCACAGAATTTGGATTTTATTCTCAAAATATTCATATAAGAGTGAAAAATCTTTGCAATATATGATATACTTTTTAGATTTAATATATATATATATATATATATATATATATATATATATATATATATATATATATATATATATATATATATACTAGTTTATAACCCGTAGGAACCACAGTTATAAAGTTAAATAAATTTTTATGCTAAAAATGCTAAATTATTAATCAATTATTTTAAATAAATTATTAATTAAGAGATTTTTTTGGTTATATAAAATTATTATCATTGATTTAAATAAATATGTGAAATTATAGTACTTTATAAATTATATTAATTTTATTTTAATGCTATTAATTTAATGTATATAAAGTGAGAAATTTAAAATTCATAATTTATAATTAATAGGTTGACAATTGACAAATAATAATTATAAGACATAACAGGATGACAAATGATAAAAGAAAAATAAAATATACATTCATTAAAAGATCTAATACATGTCAAAAATAATAAAATTATTCTTTCATTAGAATAAAAAGAAGATGCAATAAATCAAATCCATGAAGTCTTTGTTTCCAACTATACTTTTGTATCTCAAACAATGTTATAACTAATTTTATTTTAGTACTAGATTTTTGTTTTGATTTAAAATATAAAACTTATTATTTTTATTTTTTAACGGCATAAAAAAAAGCATTATAATATATTAATTTAAATATATCTATAGAAATCAACATATATTAGTTAACCATTCGAATCATTGTACGTAAAGCGGTAAAGGTGTGGAAATTATGACGATGGCTTGATCTGGTAATGGAATTGTACCTTTTCCCACATTTTGTTATATATTTTTATTTCTTGTATCATGCTTTCATGCCTGAAAACCCAACAACTTGTTGGTCAAAAACTACTCAAAAACCACAATGAACACGATTATTAAAGAAATTAAAAAAGTAAATAATATTTCAAAACATTTGTTAACAATAAATTATAAATATAAAAATGATTTTTTTAACAAGTTGATAGCATTAAAACACTTCTATTTCTCTTCTTTATATACAAATACACTTCTTTTGCAATCCATTGTGAATGAAATTATTTTATTAATATTTTTCACTTGCCTTAAATTCTAATTGCAAACTCATACTCAATCTCCTTACAATGACCGCAGTGCCCTCTCCCCACCAAAATTCCACCACCCCAAATTTAGAAATGCCATACCACCACAAACAGTCACCACGCGCCACCGCCGTCGTCACCAACCGCTCATCTTTCTTCTCGCCAAAACTCTCCGTCTACCTTTGCTCAATCTGCGTTACCCTTTTCGTCGTCTTCCACATTCAAATCCTCCAAACTCCATTACCATCTTCACCTAATACCCTCTCCTTCCTCCATAACTGGCAAGAAAAACTGACAACCAACGACGACTCTCCTTCATCATGCGCTCCAGATCTCGAATCCATGGGCGATAAGCTTCGAGAATCCGTTACTTTCCTTCCATTGAAAGACCTCAGGTTCTCAAACGCCGCCCTCGTGGGCCACACATGGTTCATGAGCTCGCTCTACGACACACATGAAGAAGGTGAGGTTCAATACCAACAATTCCCTTCAAAGTCATCCGATGGCCGGATTCTCTGCATCAAGGGTCACGACAATCACGACGGATCATGGAACTACTATGCTCTAGCGTACCCTGGATTCCTACCCAAAAACGCCACCCTGGTCACCGGCCGGACGTTCGTATCCTACAACCACTACGATTTCAGTAACATCTGGCACGGATTATCATCCCTTTTCCCGTTCGTTGCGTGGCATTTAAAACACCAGTGCGCACTGCCCACTCGGTGGATTTTATACCACTGGGGTGAGGTTCGGACTGGAATGAGCCCGTGGTTGAATACGCTTATGGAGGCGACGTTCGGTGGGGAAATGAACATTGAGAAGTTCGATGACGGCGGCGATGAGCAGTCGACGTTTTGTTATGAGGAGGCGGTGGTGATGAGGCATAACGAAGGTGGGATGTCGAGGGAGAGGAGGATGGAGGTTTATGATCTGATTCGATGTAAGGCGAGGTTGATGTGTGGTGCTGAAGTGGATCGTACCGACGGCGAGATTGGGTTGACGTTGTTGATGAGAACGGGGCCGAGATCGTTTAGAAATGAGACGGCGGTGGTGGAGATTTTTGAAAAGGAGTGTGAGAAGGTGGAGAACTGCCGTTTGAGGGTGGCGTATTCCAGTAATCTTACCATCTGTGAACAGGTTAGTATAAAATGTCTATTTTAACCTCGGAAAAATTGATTATCGATTGCATGAATATTTGTTAGCGAAAAATACAATTCGAAATTTTAGAACAAAAAGCACATTGGCAGAAATATATGACATGTCAGCAATATATAACGTCATCCATCTTAGGCCATCTCCAATTGATTAAACCCTTGGAGAGTTGTATGAAATGCCAAGTAGGAAAAAGAATATATACATTCATTTAAATTCTTAAAAAATTCATAAATTTCCATTACAAATCCATTGAACCATTATATGGCCATTCAACTCCACACTCTCTCTCCTCTTTATTATATTCATATTTATTCTATTAAACCCTTATAGAACTCCCATTGTGAATGACTTTAGTGTAAAGTTATAACTTACAAGACCTCAAGGTGTGTTCACAAACAATCCCTCATTTTTTGGTCCACGTCAGTTTTTCTCATAATTTTTATTCACTCACTAAACGTCTAAACCGTATACTTGAGGTGTGTATGGAAATGATTTCATTTTTTTTATATAAATATATATTTCATACAAATATTATATTAATTTTGTAAGAATTAAAAATCATATTTTTTATAATTACTTAATAAATATATAATTTAATAAATATTAAAAAACTAAAAAAAAATCTAACCAATCAAAACAGAAAAGAGAATGCGGGGTCTCTATCCCCCACTCCATTCCAATGTACGGGAACACCTTTCGCATTCTCTTCCCGTGATGCTTCGTCCGGCCTAATGTGTACAACCATAGGAGCGAAGTCACAAAGAATATTAAGGGCTGCTTAAATTTTTTTTAATCGTTTCACTATTACAAATAAAGATTATCTTCGACGATAGATTTTGTAATCCTTCGCTAAACGGATTTCGTTGACCGAATTACATTAGATTTATACTTATTAGGACTTAAGATTGATTTCCAATATATCTGTGAGTAATTTCCGACGGATTTTAAGTAAATAAAGATTTGCACCTATAAAACTTGAGGAATTGTTTTCTCACATCGGGACACCTCCTTTGTTCGTCCTTATATATAACACCTTCACACAAAAGAGTTTGTTATCTTAGGATTACATGATTACATTATCACCGTTTCAAACAATTTACTCTAAAAAATACCTACCACTCTTAGTATTTTACCATCCCAAATACTCTTAATTTTTTTTTTAATTTAAAAATAATATTAATACAGAGAAAGGTAGAGAGAAAAAAACTAAACAATGAAAGAGAAAATACTTTGAGGTTCTTTAGTCACTGCACAGTCTATAACGCCGTATATGCTTAACATAAGGTGGGAATGATGTTCATAAGTTATAACACACTCCACGTTAGGATAACTCATGGTGTGTTAGCACCACATTAAATAACATAATATTTTAGGTATATCACATTAGTTTTTTGAAATTATCCCACATCAACTTTGGCAATTGTGGCTCGTGTTATTAAAATAACAATATTCTTATAATCCATTTACACATCAACAATTAATTTATAATTGTTAACGAATATTATAATTTTAATAAATTTTATATATATATATATATATATATATATATATATATATATATATATATATATATATATATATATATATATATATCCCTTAAATAGTTTATATGTTTGGCCAGAATCACATACTTTCCTTTTGTTTCAAAAAATAATAGTATTAGTTCTTAGCAAGGTTCCAAATAACGATAGGCATGACTTGACGGTAATGTCAAGCCTCAAGTTTTTATAAGCCATGATGCACCATGTGGTTTGTAAGGCGTGTCTTAAGACGGAAATTTTGTATATATATATATATATATATATATATATATATATATATATATATATATATATATGATTTTAGACGATATTTTGTTAAAACATGGAGATATATACAAGCCTTGGAACCATAACATGCCACCACGAAACCACGACGAGTTTTTTAGAACTTGGTTCTTAGTCGATATAAAAAAACTACTTTACCATTTGTTATATATATTTTTTTTACCTAATTTACGGGTTTAAATAATATAAAACTAACAAAGGGACCATCTCATCCTACACACCCTGCAAAAGACTATTGGATTTAGGTTGTCGTTGATGTGAGTGTTGGCCTGGAAATAGATGGAGGGAGATGGTGATATGAATCATGGCACTAATAGGAACACAGAGTAAAAAGGACACCTATTTGGACATGCAGATGATAGGTTAAGTTGGATGTGTTAGAATTTCATATGTTTCTACTATAATTAATAAGTAATAGAAAATAATATATAAAATAAAGATTAAAACAATCTTTTTAAAAGGAGAAATTAAATATCCTTATAATTGTATTCTTAATTATTTTTCTATTCATTTGAAATGATGACAAGTGTTCAAAAATATAATTAATTTTATTAAGATTTAACACTTGTTATTTTTCACATGAGTATTAAAATAAAGTAGAAAAAAAGGCAGAAAGATATTTAATTTCTTTTTTAAAATAAATCTAAAACCAAAACCATAACGTTTTGTACAAAAGGTTTTGTAGCCTAGCTCATGTCATTTATGATAATTGTTCATCTCCAAGTTGTTAAAAGTTCAAGTTACATTGTGAACAAAAGGAATAAATTTAAGAGTAATTGGTGGGTGTATATGTGTAAACAGTTCAATTTTGTTTTTCCTATTTGTATTGATAAAAGTTTTAATATTTAAATAAAAAATATTGATTAAAATATTCCTAAGGGCATTGGGTATGGGTCCAATGTTATAACACCAAAAATTGACACATTACATGACAACACAAAAATAACTAGAAGTGGGGATGATGTGCATATGTTATAACTTGTTAAGAAGTAGAGAGAAAAGAAGAGAATAAAAGATTTAATTGTATGAATTTTCCGTTGCAAACTTTCAGCTTGTTGTCGTTATCACGAGAAATGCCTTAACAAGATTTGGAGGTGGTATTTTTGATGTTATCACAGCGTTATAGGCATGCCACATCAGTCTTAACGGCGTTGTAGTGCCCATACCACTTGCCCTAACATATATATATATATATATATATATATATATATATATATATATATATATATATATATATATATATATATATATATGAGCACCATTTTGAATAGTGAACCTGGGTCTTTTTTGGCGGAAATGATCCTCTATGTATATATATGTTTAAATTTCGTCTTTAGGTTCGTTTTCTATCAATATCCATATTTTTTGTGGACACGTGTTGCTTTTGCCTTCGCTCTTTCTTCTTTACCTTATCTCTATCGGCCTCCAGATCCTTCCATTTCTCCTCTAAGGTCTGCTTCTATCACTCTTCTTCACCCGCCTTTCTCCCAAATCCAGGAACCATCGACGCTCCATCGGCAAAAATTATCATTCACATTCACCTCCACGTTCACCCCCAAAAGTTGAACCATCGACGATCTCCGACGTGACCCCACTTGTCGCTGTCGATTCCATCTGCGCTCCGGACTCCAGTGTATAGCCACGTCATCGGTTCTTCACTTCTCGGTCTTGAATCAATGATTTATCGCATTATAATGATATGTGATTATATTTTAGAAACAACATAATTGAGTAAAAGTAAAAAAAATGATATATAAGATTATACGTGAGGTAATTCGCGATTTATAGATATTTTCGCTTATTTGTTTTTGAACGGCAAAAAACTATATATAAAAATCCAACACGCAAATGTTGGTTTTTATATAATTAATAATGTAAAATAAATATTCTAAATGTACCTTTGATTGTATTTGAAGGAATAAGGCCTTATGGTATACTTATAACGAGTATGTTCGTGGTCTATGTGTCCACGAACAAAAAATGTGAACACCACCCCATACTCTTAGTGGTGGCTAGTGGTGGAAAAATTCGTGGTCAATTGTGGTGGGGAGCATGGACAACAACATCCAATAACTTTTTTTCTCTCTCCATGTCTCTCTATCTCTCTCTACCTCTCTCTACATTTTAATTAATTAAAAAATATATATATTTTAATTTAAAAATTAAAAAATAAAAAGAATATTATGGTGGGTATCCCATAGGTTTAGTGGTTGAATGTGGTGATTAGGTGGCACCCACCACTATAGTGGTTAGTGGTGGGTATAACGGATGGCCTAATAGAATTTACCAGTCATCATTTGAATTTTAAAAGATTAACCTTACTTCAAAAGGGTTCATCAATGAAGACCCATCATTTTCAACCCGGCAATCTTCATCCACTAAAACTATCTCGTTTTAAGAAAAAACCCCAATTTTTTATTCTAAATTGTTACAAATTTCAACGCTTCTCATAGATAACTTTATCAAGAAGCACTTTGACATGTATTTAGTACTCATAAATATCGGGATAAATACAAAATTAACAAAATTATTTTTAAAAATTAACGTAAATGATCTCACATTTTTGTATTTATCGAAATAAAATAAACATATATTCAAATCTAAAATATGTATGTTTAGATTTTAGAAATAGAAAAATTGGATAATTGCATTATATTCTCGAAGTTAAATGGTTGTTTTATAATCATCTCTATATATTTTGTAAAATTATGTATAAAATATGTAATGTTTGGTTCTGAACGAATAATACAGGTAAAGTTAATGGGATTAACAGACATATTAGTTTCTCCACACGGCGCACAATTGACTAACATCTTCTTAATGGATAGAAACAGTAGTGTGATGGAGCTTTACCCAAAGGGTTGGCTCAAATTAGCCGGTGTCGGTCAATTTGTCTACAAATGGATAGCTAGTTGGTCTGGGATGAAATATGAAGGGTCATGGCGAGACACAGATGGCGAAAATTGTCCCTTCCCTGATGATGATCGTCGTTGTATGTCCATTTATAAGAATGGTAGAATTGGATACAACTCGACTTATTTTCGTGAATGGACATCCAAGGTTCTTAATGAAGTTAAAATCAGAAAATTTGAAGAGGCCTCAAAAGGAATCATAATTCCTACCAAGTGTGCTTGTAGCTAATATGTTCAATTTTCATTACATAAATTATAAGTTCTTTTAACATCATTGTTTTGAATTTGAGCATTCATGCTTTGAGGAAAATGTATACTATTTTTCGAACAACTTAGTGGTATGCTTTTAATGGCGCAGGAAGATTTGGTTAGTAAACAAAGTATCGTATCACATGATTTCATATATTAATTTCAAAACAACTAAAATTATGTAGCTTAAATGACTGAAATATTTATGGAATGATTACATATGGAAAAGAGTTTATGTTGTGCAAAGTTGTTCTATGAATTGATTCATAGCATGCGTTTGTTGTGAAAGTGAATTGCAATAAAAGATTCACAAGCTATGGGGTACTCTATGCAAGAGTGCGAGTCCAACATTTACGAAATTATTATGAAACATGGAGGTTGTGGATGTCAATGAATTTTTTTTCATTGAATATTCATGTACACAAACCGGATAAAAGGACTTGGGTGAGAAAGTTATGTATGATAATTGTATTACCTTTCTTTCAATTCAGGAAACCAACTTATAGCCTCTTGATGTGGTTTCTATTAGATACATGTGGGGAAATGTTTATTATGATTTTGCTAGTAGTTCTTCGCGAGTTCGCTCCGGTAAATTTCAGTTATATACTTATTAGGTTTAAACTCATGTATTACACGGTTACTAAATTCTAAAAACATATTCTATTTTTTAAAATCATAGTTTTGTACGGTGCTGCTTTGACAACAAATATTGAAATAACATACAAATAAAAAATAAAAAATGCAGATTCAGTCCATTTGTTAGCATCTTATTTTCTGTCTCTTAATATTTCAAAAGCCTCTTAATATTTCGGACATGAGATTGTATTTGAAAAAGAAAAAAGGCGTGTATTCTTATTTTGCCCTAAGCGACTTCCCTCTTCTCTTTTCTATTTCATACGACCGACCCCTCTTCCCTACCAACACACTACGATTACCTGTAATCTTTTGCCGCCATACGTCCCACCTCCGTCAGCCGCTGCCATCGCTGCCCTTCGGAACTCCGGCGCCACCCTCCCATACCTTCGGTGCCAGCCTCCCACGCATACGGCGCCACTGTCGCACATCAGAGGTCGGCTTCATGTATGTATCGTTTTTTATTTTTTCCTTTTTCTCTCCCCAAATACGATGAAATCCACGATTTCTGGGAGAAATCAATGTTTTCTTGCTGAAATCGATAATGAATCTGTAATTCTTGCTGGCATCTGGTATTTTTTTGCTGAAATCACCATTGTCAAATGTGTCGTTCACACAAATTGCTCCAATGTTCTGTTTTACTTAAATTGTTTTCAGGAAGTATGTTTTTATTTAAAGTGACACTAAATTGACATAAAGATTGATGATTTTAATTTGGAATTGAGGAATTTTGATTACATATCCTTTGAGCAGAGATGGCAAATGCAATACCAGGGCTGTTTTGGTCATTTTTTCTCGAAATAACTTTTCTTGATGTATTAATGTTGAAATCTGATGTGGTAATGTATGGGCACGAAAATCTGATCTGATGCTTATTATTTTTTTTTTTTTCAAAATCACAACTCATATCATATGTGCTGATGTGCTTGTAGGGTTTATTTGGATTTCAATATAATTTTTAGGATTTGAAAATATTTATGTTTGATATGCAGTTTCTATATATATGTTTAAAGTGTTTATTTGTTTCCTTGTTGAATTTGGATTTGTAGGTTGCAACATACTTTGAAAAGTCGGTTGCAAGTTTGTTGTCATTTATATCTCAACATTCAATGTCAAATATTTTGTTTTTTAACTTTGAAAACCTTAGGATGTAAAAAATGATGTTATTTTTGTAAATATATATCTCAAAAAGATCATTATAAACTATTGAAGATAAATTTTAATTTATGTTAATTTGGATTTTATATGGTGTTATATATATATATATATATATATATATATATATATATATATATATATATATATATATATATATATATATATATATATATATATTCAGCAAAAAATAATAAAAAAGGGTATAATGATCATTTTGATAATTCAACACAACAATTCAAAGGTTCCAACCAATCAACATTTTAAAAATTCAGATCTTAAAAATTCAGATCCTGCCAAACAGCCACTTAGTTGTGTCTTTGTCTTTATCCAATAGTGCTTGAATTAAAAACCATTTGCAAAAGTCTATAAGCAATTAAGATTGAAATGACACTTTATGTGATACGCACTATACTTGGTTACATATACAATAAATTAACCCTTATCCTATTTCATAACTCGAAAACCAGGACCGACCTTCTTTTATGATATGTACACAAATTAATCAGATGAAGGTTGAAAGTCTAAAATCTATGTCAAACATAGATTGATATATTAGACATTAAATCTATTATGCCTTTTACCGAAAACATACATGAACCAAAAAACTGACAAACTTAATTTCTTTTGCAAACTTGATTTAGCCAAAATATCCATCTCATTATCTTCTCCAATTTGCCTATTTTGCCACTGAGATGTGGCAGAAGAAAAGTTTACCCCCAACAAATATACAAACATGTAGTTTAGCTCCACCAACACTACTAATTACACCAAAAACATTGCAAATTCAGCTTCAAGATATGAAGAGGGGCAAAAATGTCCTTTGGCTCCACTACCTAAGGGTAATCCCATCTTGTAAAAGTTGACAACAAAAAATACAAGTAAAAAATGATGTGCAAATGTAAGATAACGTGTCTTTTTTGTTATGTAGATTCAAAGTCTCTCCAACCTATGTTGGAACATGCTCTACACATGATCAAACATGCACTAATATTCACAGTAAAAGAAAGAACATGCAATCGGAAGATAGGACAATTTTCTATGTATTGCTCTGCTCATTCATGTGATAGTTACTTAACCTTTAAATGCAAAATAAAATAAAATAAAATATAGTGAAATTTAGTAAAAGATGACAATTTCCCATCTTTTGGTGACGGAAATAAGAATGAAAGAAAGTAGTTGAAGTAACACTTAAAAAGTAAAATTTCCTATGCATAACCTATTGTATTGTCTGAGAAGTTGTTAGGTAGTCAACATGGACTACTTCTTCAAAAACATTGTAAAATTCTAACTAATTTTATATTGGGCTAATGTCATAAAAACCCTCAAGTTTTTAGGGTTTTGTCGGTTTTGCCCAAAGTTGAATTTTATGTTTGTTTTTACCCTAACATTTTCCAAAAAGTGTTCGGTTTTACCCTTTTACCGGTGATAACAGGTTACCATTATATTAACTTCGCAAAAAACAAAAACCCTTAAGTTTATAGTTTTTTTACGTTTTTGCCCTTAAGTTTATAATTTTTTTTACACTTTTACCCTATGTATTTTTTTTATATTATACGTATTCAAGCAGAAAAATCATATGAATATGTATATTATGCAAAAAATATACTTAGGGTAAAAGTGTAAAAAAAATTATAAACTTAAGGGTAAAAATGCAAAAAATGGTAAACTTAAGGGTTTTTTTTTTTTGCGAATTTAGTATAATGGTAACCTAGAAAACCTGTTATCACTGGTAAAAGGGTAAAAACGAACATTTTTCGAAAATGTTTGGGTAAAAACGAACATAAAGTTCAACTTTGGGCAAAACCGACAAAATCTTGAAAACTTGATGGTTTTTATGACATTAACCCTTTTTTATTTACATATATTAAATATTTTAAAAATCTCTTAGGTATATTTTACTATTAAAACAAAATAATATGATATTTCTGATAAAAAAAACATTATCATTAAGATTTAAATAAATAAAAATAGGGTTAATGTCGATATCAATAATTGACCTATTATATTTGGAGAAAATTATAAAAATAGCCAATTTTCTCCATTACTTTGTAGAAAATAGCCAAAAAAACCAACATTAAAAAAATAACCATCTAAATCACAAATGGATTAAGCTCGTCTACGATTTCGCCCATTGATCTGCGAATATACAAGTTGGTAAAGCACGGATGCGCATTATGAGTTGTACGTTCACAAATGATTTTATTATTTTTTTTAGTTTTTTTTCCCGGTAAAAATACCCTCACGCCTTACTAAAATCACAGATGAAATTAGTTTATCTGTGATTTTCTCTGAAGTTCAAATGTGATTTTGTGCAATTTTATTTATTTATTATTTTGATTACGAAATTGATAGGGTTTGACTATGAAACAACCTTATTATATATAATGTCTTGAAAAAAAGTATCACTTCAGTTGTTATTTCTTTGGAAAATTTGTTTAAAACCTCTCTAATAAAATGAATGAATATTTTGTTTGCGTTGTAACCGGTGGGAGGTGGAAAGTTGTGGAAACAAATCTTGAATATGTATGTTCACAGGGAGGTATTTCTGAATTCGTTTTGATATTTTTTTTAGTATATTAGTTATAATGATTTTATATCTTTGGTGAAAATGAAAACCGGTTTGTTAGACAAATATAAAATTAGTCTTCATTTCCATCATCCTGAATTGAATCATTTTATAGCTATGTTGATGACATTGGTGTTAGAATGTTGATCAACGTAATCAAATTAGTTGGCGGAAGGTATGTGAAAGTGTTTTGTGGTGGTGATGAAGGTGATGCGGTTACGGAGGATGGAGAGAGAGGAAGTAAGCTGGTTGCTAACTTATGCAGCGATAAATGGAGCAACAGCCCAATAGATACTTTCATGACTCCTAGTGTACCTCAGTTTCATCGTGTTGCTGAAAATGTTAATGTGAGGTGTTCACCTATTCACTATGTGGATGCTAAAAATTACAAGTACATTGGTGATGATGAAGTTGATACATATCTTAACAACGTGGGCGGTTGTTATGTTGACGTTCCCCAACTAGAAGTTAAAGTTACGAATAGGGGTGGAATAGATAATAGTAAAAAGAAAAAAGTTATGATTCAGAAAGATGAAAATCTACATGGTTACGGGGATTTTGTTGATGTTGTTGATGTAGCTTTAGATATAACTGACTTAGAAAGCAATTTTGATGGAGATGAGTTGGGTGATGAACATAAAGCTAAGTTTCCCGATAACATATTTTACGATATGTCCCCTTTAATAACATGTCCAGTTGATGTTAATAAAGATATCCCATCACAGATGGTAGACCTCAATCAAAAGATTGAATGTATTTGTATATTTAATAACAAAGACCTTCTAAAATGGACGATTGGGAAAAAATGTCTTCAAGAAGGTTTTTAGACGAAGACAAGTAGATCGACCAAATCAAAGTATGAGGTTGTGTGTGTTAGGAAAATTTGTTCTTGGTTACTAAGAGCAAAAGGAATTAAAATTTTGGCGGACTTTTCCAAGTAAATAAATTTGTTGACGTACACACATGTTCTTCAACAATGTTGCAACCTAATCATCGACAAGCAAACAAACATGTTTTGGCTGAATATCTTGCTGATGTTTTGGCTGAAGATTATAGTAAAGTATATCGGGGACAAGATATTATTAACGATATGAATGCTCAGTTGAAAATCAGTATCTCATACCATCAGTCTTGGTGTGCGAAGCAATATGCACTGTTGTTGTTAAGGGGTACGAAAGAGGATTCTTTTACCAAACTTTCGGCTTATTTCCGCAATTTGGTCAAACATAATCCCGACATGGTGACACATATTCAAACATATGGTGATGATCGATCACAGGGAACTATAGGGGTTGAAAATGTTTCTAGTGAGGAGTCAAAATGGTATGAGTCTGTAAGGAGTCAAAATCCAAATGATTTTGACTCTCTATGTATTTGTAAGGCACTGTTTGTATTCGAAGCTAGAATGTTTAGTCCTTGTATTTTTTGTTGAGTCTATTGTACCTTATAAATAGGGTAAGTACTAGAGTAGAGGGTAACTTTTGTGTTCTTCCGATTGTAAAACAATCTCGATATCAGACTTAATACAATCCAACTAGATTATATTTACATCATGTGTTCTTAAGTGTTCTTCTTGAATTGATTGTGTTTGTAATCAAACCTAGCACACATCAATTGGTATCAGAGCAGGATTTATCCAATCTATTGAAGTTTTCTCTGTTTTTTCATTTTTTTTTTGTATCATTTGTTCCGATTCAAAATATTCCACAATTTGAATCAGAAGACTTGTTTCAATTGATTGTTTTGTTTTGATTTTGCACTCTTTGTGTTAGATCTATTGATTATTGATCAATATTTGTTTGATTATCCTTTCATATATCTCTTTTTGAATCTAAAATCTCATTCATCTGTACAATAATGGCGAACTTTAACTTGAACACTATGTCGAGTTTCTCATACTTGCTCGGATCATCAACTATGATTCCAATGCTTATTCCAAAATACTACGAACAGTGGACCGACAGAATGGATGACTATCTGAATGGAATAGATGAAGATATTTGGAGATCAGTCAAAAGTGGTAATTTTCGTACTGGCATGCTTGAAAATGTTGGAACCATTGGTTCTTCTGCTGATATGATTTTGCAAAGGGACAAAATGGAGGCGAATGACAAGAAATGTCTACATGAACTACTCTTCCACCAACAGTTTACAATTACGTCCGAAGTTGTAAAACTGCAAAGGAGATTTAGGACACCTTGAAAGAAAAATATCAAGGCAATGAGACGAAGAAAAGTTTCGTGAAGCAGTGTTTGTTGGAACTGGCTGAGTCCAAACAAAAGGACAATGAATCAATTGAGTCTTTCTATGATCGTTTGAACGAACTGATATTCAAATGTCTCAATACGGTGTTACTCGTTCGTCTTTGGAGTTCAATCTTACTTTTCTGATGGGATTGAAAAAATAGTGGAGAAACATTACCCTCATGAACAAAACTCAAGAAAGTTTCGATGGTTATTCGTTGGCGAGTCTGTATAATGTTCTGAAAGCTCATGAAAATGAGATAAATGAAATTGCTAAAGAAGGAAAGTTAAGTTTGGGAGGACCATTGGCACTGATGTCGAAAGTGACTGCCAAGGAATCTGAAGTCGAATCTGCTAAAGATACTAATCTTGAGGAAGAAGGTTTTCTGTTTAATTCTGATGATGAAGCTGTGGCTTATCACTCAAACAAAAAAGTGAAGAAATTCTTCAAGAAGCCTTTCAATACGATGTTCAAGAATAGTAATGAGTTTTAGGGGAACAGTTTGACTGGAAAGAATACGAAGGTTGAGTCGAAAGAGGAAAAGAAAGAAATAAAGAACTTGGTTGGGAAGAAGGAGCTGAAGCTAAAAGGCGAATCTGGTTACAATTGTAACTATTGCAATGGGTCAAACCATCTAGCAAAGGACCGTATGCTTAGAAAGAAGGAAGAAAAGAAGGAGAAAGTCAAAGATGAAGCATACTATGCTAAAAAAATAGAAGAAATTTGTGCTCGAACAAAGAAAAATTTCTTGATGGCCAGAGGAGGAGATAAGGAAGAGGGCATTTATCAGATATGGTCATCTGGTTCAGATGATGAAGAGATGTGAAATCCTACGCACGGAGCTATGTATGCACAATATGAAAAGGTGATTATAATGAGGAAAAGATCTCAGGAAGATGTTTCATCACAAAAAGTGCTGACAAATCTCCTTTGACAGCGAAGGTACGTGATCTTCTTGTATCTCTTAATATTCGTTCGAATACTTATCATGCACTTTTTTAACAAAATTTGATGATACTTTTTCTTATCTTAATGATATGTTGATTTCCATGAGTAAAGAAGTTGAAAAATTGAAATCATTGCTATATGATGTTCGAAACAAATTGGAAGTAAAGAAGAGTGTCATTGAGATTTTAGAGCTTAAAATTAGAATTGTTACAGTAGATAGAGATTTTGTTAGGACATATAACATGTTGTCAGTCAAACAGAGGAATATTTACTATAATTCAGCTAAACGCTTATATGCAAAATTGATTGAGTGGCATCATTCGTCTAACATATGCAAAGAACCGCATCCAAAGTTGCTTCTTTTTTGGCTTATAATAGAGAAAAGATAGATGAAACTTCTTATGATTGTCAAAAGAAGATATCTGAATATGATAAAATGCCTAATGATTAATATGCATATGGAATAGTTAAGATTGATGATTACTTGAATGCTGATGATCTTATGCATATTGTTAATGAAACTTTAACTAAAAATGAACAAGTCAAGATTTTGAACATGATTGAGAAGTTGACATTTGATTCTTAACCATATTGTTAATATCGAAGATTATTCTGATAATATCAGTGAAACTGAGGCTGAGGAGAGTGTAGGTTGCTCACAATTGTCTGTTATTAATGTCAATTTGATGGCTAAAGGAAAGAAAAATGTCATGATTCAATGTCGAAAGTAAACAATGATCGATCTTCCACATCCAAAGTCTATGATCCTCTTGATCATGTTGTGGTTGAAGACTATATGAGTGATGAGGATGATGTTTCGAATGATAAACCTATTCCTAGAGTTGTAGTTGAATAAGTCTTCGAGGAAACAAAGGAGTACATAAAGGTGTTGAAAGATAAAGGAAAACATTATCTGGAATCAAATTCGGTGGTATATCCAAGGTTTAAGGATACATATGAAGTTTTGTTTTCTAAGCAAATCTTTGTCACCTCAGGAAATGGTGATAAGGTGGATCTTGAATTGAACAAAAACTCAACACATTTTCAAAAACAAAAACCAAAATGTTTTTGGGCAGTGAAGATTGAAAAGTCTGTTGTGAAAAATAAAAATAAAGAAAAAGATGTCAACTCTTTACCTAATGATTCAGAACATCAGAAGGTGAAAACACAAACTTTTTAAAGGAAATTTAGTAAAAGTGTCTTGTGAGGAAGGTGTTTCGAAATCAAAAACACGAAACAAAGCCTATTGGAAAAATGTAAAAGCTTTTCATAAACAAAAGGTTTTTAAGAAAAAATCTTCTGAAAATGTTCAGACACTTTTTCAAAATAAAACGACATTTCAAAACAAACAGTCTCAAAAGCAAAGTGGTTTTTAAAAGAGTCAAACCAATGTTCAAAATCAATTTCGACCCCATAATTTTCAAAATCTTGGAAATGCAATCTATGTTCAAAACCATAATCAAAGAAATTTTGGTCAAAAATATGGAGATGGACGTTTTGTTCAAAACAATGAACAAAGGAATTTTGTTCAAAATAATGGATGAAGGAATTTTAGTCCAACTCATGATCAAAGAAGTTTTGATCAAAATCAAAAACCTTTCAACAAAATGGTGTTGGTTATCATAATCAATACCAAAATCGTTTTCAAAATCAACCAAAAAGGTCATTTCCAAAACGAGAATTTGAAAAATTGGAAGTTAAAGGAAAGCAATGTGAACCTCTCAAACCTAAAAATCCACATTTTCCAAATCCTGATTTGAAACAGAAAATGAAAGCATCATTTTCAAAAGGAAGAAGTGATGTAAGGAACATCAATTACTGGATTGAGGGAAAATGAAAACAATACCAGCCAGGAAAGTATTCTCAATAGCAAATTCAATCTACTTATGAGAAGTATTTGAATGATTCGATGTGTGGAAGTACTTCGTCTCAAGAATATACTCCTGTAGTGCAAAAGTGGAAAGAAATTTAAAAGAAGAAAGTTGAGGGACTTCAGAAAAAGGATGAAAGAGTGAAAGTTAATGGTGAACCTTTCCCATTAAATGATTACATTTTGATGCCTAAAGCCAATGAAATTAACTTAATTTACAGTTTCAAATCGAAAGTTCGTAGTTGGGTTATAGGTCTGTAGTTGCATAATGTGTTTCAAACTAATGTCCAAGGACCTAAAAGGTCTTGGGGACCTAAATTCTTCTAAATGATTGCATGTTTTTTTATGATGAGCAACATGACGAAAACTGGTATATTGATAGTGGATACTCACGTCACATGACTGGGAGGAAGGGGAATTTGCATGACTCTCGAAAGTTGGACAGTGCTGGAGTTGTAAAGTTTGGAAACAACAAGTGTAAAGTCAAAGGATACAAAAAATTAATGAATGGGAAATTCACGGTGAATCGAGTAACATATGTTGAAGGCTTAAAGCATAATCTGATTAGTGTTTCACAACTGGTTGTTGCCACTGGAAATCAGGTTATATTTGATTAGGAAGGAAGCATTATTTCAAACAAGAAAATGAAGGAAATTATACTAAAGTCAAAACAAAAGGGAGATATATTCACTCTCGACTTGAAACCAATTGTGGGTGTACCTTCTGTGTGTTTGCTTTCGAAAGCATCCTCTGATCTCAGCTGACTATGGCATCGACGTCTTTCCCATATTAATTTAAAAAATATTAACAAACCTGTTTTAAATGATCTTTTTCAAGGTTTACCTGTCTTAAAATTTTATAATGATTCGTTGTGTGCGGCATTTGAACATGGAAAGCAACATCGACAAGGTCATCGAATCGTAATAGATTCAAAAATCATTGAAGCTTTGAAACTTCTCCACATTGACTTATGTGGACCTTCGACTGTTTAAACTATCAATAAGAAGTACATATGGGTCATTGTTGATGATTTTTCAAAGGTTTACTTGGTTTTTTTCGACAGAAGTTTGAAACTGCACAAGTGATGATTGACATTATCAAGAACATACATTTGAGTATAATAAAGAAAGTTCGGAGAATAAAGAATGATAATGGATCAACATTCAAGAATCGAATTCTAGATTCAGTCTTAACTAAGTTGGGAATATCACACAACTTTTCGTCTCCTTACACATCGCAAAAAATGGTATTACCGAAAGGAGAAATCGTTCTTTATTTGAAGCTGCAAGAAAAATGCTTACTTATGTGAACTTGCCTCAATATCTTTTAGTAGAAGCTGTTTCAACTGCTTGTTTCACACAAAATTGTTCTTTTATTCGTCGTTGTTTTAATATTACACCTTATGAAATAATAAACAAGAGGAACCTTAACGTTCAATTCTTTCATTTTTTTGGTGCAGATGTTTCATCATGAATCTCAAGGATAATCTTTCTAAATTTTAGTTGAAAGCTGATGAAGGAATTTTCTTGGGATATTCACACAACTTTGTTGCCTACAGGGTGTTGAACAAACGAATGAGAACGACCGAAGAAACTTTCAATCTTACATTCGATGACTATTACGTCAAAAGTGTCGAACAATCTTTCGTTTAAAAAGCCTATAATGGCTGAAACAAATGTTGAATCTGAAATCATGAATTCAATGATATTGATCTTGATTTGATTTTTGGAATTCCTGATAGGGCCATTGATGCTGAAAACCATGTGTAACATCTATAAAATTCATAACAATTTAAAACTTTTTCAAACATCCAAAAACCATTATTTATTAAAAAATGTTTTCAAAAGAATTTCATATCAGAGAATCCCAGAAATCAAAATCATAAAATGTGAGTAGGTGCATGATCATGCCTTCGCCTTCCCACGATCATCCGAAGTACCTGAAACAAAATCCAAAACTATAAGCGCATAGCTTAGTGAGTTCCCCCAAAATACCAACGCCATACAAACCAAAACAATATCATAACGAACAACATGCATATAGAGTCTTCAGCATGACTGGACCGCCTCACCGGCGTTCAACCTATCTGTAACGCCCGTAGGGGTTAGTCAATTTAGAGGCAATAGGGGTCGTAAACGAATTTTCGACAAAATATTAATTAGAATAAATAATTTGAACTAAGTTGTAGTAGATGTCACAAGGTTTCCGTGCATATAAAGAACGCTAAAATCCGAGTTATAACGAAGAAGTTATGACCCGTCGAAGTTTCGCGTCGGAACCGGCACGACACCGGGAAGCGTAAATAGTGAATTTACGATAGAGAGAGTTTTAGCCTTAGCGCTCTAAACGAAAGTCGTAGAATATGTTAAACTAAGAACATCGATAAAAAGAACGCCCAAATCTGACTTCGTATGAAGAAGTTATGATTTTTCGAAGTTTCGGATTAGCACTGTACAACCCGAAATTCGAATAATAGAACGAGTGATTTTTAGCCGACATGACCTAAACGAGAATCGAAGATCTCGTTAAAAGTAGCGTAACAAGAAAAAGATGGGCGAAAACAGACGTTGGATGAAGAAGTTATGAGAATTTAACGGAACAATCTTGTCCCGACCTGTTAATAATATAAATTTTAAAATAAGGTCAAAATTAGCCGACGTAGTCTAAACAAAAGTTGTAGAGTACGTTCCCACCTTCGCGTGTATATAAAGAACGTCAAAAACGGAGCTCGTACGCGAAAGTTACGAATTTTTAAAGTTGAAGCATGAACTTGCGAAGTTGATGCATGAAATTATGACGTGGCTCAATCAGGTCCGTTGCTTGTTGATCACGGTCTAGTCTTCAGATTCGGACACCTATACTTCAGACGCCCAACGTAGCCAAGAAGCGCCTCGCGTACGAGGAGGGAGCGTTGTGTGTACGCCAAGCCTTCTGCGGTCCGAAAAGCAGCCACGATGCACCATCAGCGAAGCGACACATCTCAAGAAGAACGCGCCGCGTCCGAGGCTACACCCCACGTAGTCTGAGGACCTCTGGCCTATAAATTGAATGCGAGATTTCCCGAAATTTCACACCTTTTTCACTTCTCTCTCTAACTTCTTTCTCTCTCTAACCCATTCCAACCCCTCTAAACCCTAGATAAAAACCCCTAGCACCCTAAGGAAGCCCCGAGGCTCCCGGAGTCCCGAGAAAAAGAGTCTTTCGGTTTCGAAAAGTTGCTCGAAATAAAGCCCGGTTTTCTCTAAAATCCGCTATAAGTGAGCTACGCTTATGCAACTTTTAATATAGCTTTCAAATAATTATAGGGATGTTATTAGGTCCTTAAAATAATTATTTGGGCTATTATTATGAGTTATATTGAGTGTTATCAACGCTTATATAATAATAAAAATCAGACTATTAATTTGTCGCGGTTATCGTTAGACTAAACCCTAGTGGTATTGGTACTAGGTTTTATCGAAGGAAAATTGTTTTGAGAGTATCGAAGCGCTGTCTGAGTGCTGAGTCACCAGCAGCCAGTTCACTCGAAGCATAGTCCCTTTCATCTTACACATAGATATGAAGTATTTTATTGAAATGACCCAAAAATACGACCCGAAAATTTCATTTTTAATATAACCAAAAATCATAAAAAAGAGTATATCATCATAAAATCATGTGTTGCAAATCTCAAAACCATACTAAAATACAAATGAGAAAGCGGTGTCACGACTGTATCAAAACATATCTAAGATAGCTGATCAACTCCCAGGATAAAAACTGTAGCTGTGGTGTGTGCGATGTCATCATCCCGAGCTCTTCCCTTTGCTTGCGGAAGTACCTGAAACCAAAACTGAAACTGTAAGCACGAAGCTTAGTGAGCTCCCCCAAACTACCACATACCACACAATAACATAAGCACATACTGGGCCTTGCCCACTGCATCGGACCGAAGTCCGGCTAACCGGGGCCTTGCCCCCTACATCGGACCGAAGTTCGAAGCTGACTGGAACATCGGGCCGAAGTCCGAAGCTGACTGGGACCTTCGTCCCCTACATCGAACCGAGTCCGAAGCTGACTAGGACATCGGACTAAAGTCCGAAGCTGACTGAGACATCGGACCGAAGTCCGAAGCTGACTGGAACCTACGTCCTCTACATCGGACCGGAGTCCGAAGCTGACATCGGACCAAAGTCCGAAGCTGACTGGGACCTTGTCCCCTACATCGGATCAAAGTCCAAAGCTGACTGAACATAGCATAAACATATCATCTAGCGTAAACACATCATCTAACATAAACACATAACCCTGTCTGAACCACGAAGGCATCAAACATACTAACTACTACATCGGACCGAGGTCTGAAGCTGACTGCTAGCTAAACGGGCCGGCATTGTGGCCTTAGACCCATTACTACTGGAAGGAAACTCACCTCGTGAACTGGTTGCTGTGTGTATGGTTCTGGAAGCTAACTGCTGCTGCTCCGGTATCTCCCCGGCTACAAGGCCATAAACACACTCAATCAAATACTAAACACTGCACTGGGGTAAAATGACTCTTTTACCCTTGGTCAAAGTCAACTCTCCCGGTTAAAGTCAACCCTCTCGGTCAAAGTCAACCCACAGTTGACCTGACTCGCCGAGTTGGGCTGCCAACTCGCCGAGTCTCTAGTTCTCATTTCACAATCCCACTCGTGGCTACTCGTCGAGTATGGCATCGACTCGACGAGTACTCTCTCGATCCAAAAACTCAGACAATTTGCATCCGACTCGCCGATTCATATGAACAACTCGACGAGCTGTTCTTGAGCTTAAGAAGATTGCCTTGGACTCGCCGAGTTGTATGAAAAACTCGTCGAGTCCCTCCATTACTGAGTCTGCTCTCCAACTCACTGAGTCCACTCTACTACTCACGGCTTCCACTCGACAATACTCAAAAAGGGGAAAAACGGGACTCGCGACTTGACTCGCCGAGTCACATCCATGCATCTACTCTAAACTCGATTCTGCTTGAAACCATTGCATACAAATGATAGATCTGAGTCCAATAAGCTGATTCACCACGTAAAGTTTCCAACTTTACGTGTACATACACATGAAAAAGGAGATAAAGGCTAAAAAGGCACTTAAAAGGGTAGATCTAGGGTTATCATGCAAAATAGCTCCATAAAGACAATAGATCTGGGCTCTACAACTCCTAAATGAACAGATCTAAGGATATCTCGACATAATAGGGTATCCATACAATCATAAGGCTTGAGAAAAGCATCAAACTAGATCTAAAAGAGTTCTAATGGAGGTTTAAAGCATAAAACAGGAGGGAATCCGAAGAATACCTCAAAGAACTCTGATTTGCCCTTGAATCTTTGCTCTACACCTCTTCTCCTTGCTCCTTTCTTCTTCTCCTTCTTCAAGCCTTCAAAATTTAACACAAGAACACTTAGATTACTCAAGGATGGATTAGGGTTTTCTCAAAACTTTCTGAGGGTGAAGGAGGCGAGAATGGGGGCTATAAGGTGGATTAAATAGTGAGCAACCCGGGGATTTAGGGTTTCTTCCAGGCAGGCAGACTCGCCGAGTCCCGAATATGGACTCGCCGAGTCGCCGACTAACACGTGCTCGAAATCCCGTCCCTACTCGGCGAGTCAGGCTATGAACTCGCCGAGTCCCTCTTGCAAACTTCTAATTAAATACTATGGAATCATCATACCGGCGATGGGTTGTTACATTTATATAAACTACGTGCTATGTGTGCATATTATCTGAATACTTGCTATCTATGCTGGATTAACGTTTTATACATGTTTTAAATGATTTAAACTGTATACGTATTTTATATATACGAATATGTTGGGTATGACATGGGTAGATGAATGATGAGAGATATAAGATGATGTGAGTATACAATGGCAGCTATAAACTTAGTGTCTATGGGAGAAACACCGGTAGCTATGGATTTAGTACCTGTTAGGAATTGGTAGCTATGGACTTAGTACCTATTAGTTAGACACTGGTAGCTATGGATTTAGTACCTGTTAGGAATTGGTAGCTATGGATTTAGTACCCGATGAATAGACTATAGCACCTATGGAATTAGTGCTTTACGAACGAACATTGGTAGCTATGGACTTAGTGCCAGTCCTATAACCCTGGAAGTAAGGGACTTCGGAATAAACGAATGCAGGATAGATGACTCTTAGGTTAAATCCTTAAGAGTAAAGAAGATAATGGGGATGGGTAATTGGGTTGATTGTTTGATTGTTTAAACATAATAATTATATTATTATGGGTTGAAAACCCTATGTACTCACCGGGTTTCCCAACCTGACCCACTCAGTTTATTTATATCACAGGTGTTGATATGATGTCACATTACACTGAGAGATTTAAAGAGATGTAGATCACTAGTGAAAATAAATGTAAGTTCTGTTTATGCTTATGTTTCTGTATTAACGATGACATCCCAAACGTTTTAAAATGAATAAAATACGTTTCTTCGAAAATGTTTTAATAATGTATTTATCATGTTTTTCTGGGAACAAATTCCGCAACACTTTTATTAAAAAAAGTACTCTGATTTTTATAAAGCATAAACAAAATCGGTCTTTTCTGGCCGTGAAAAATGGGGATGTCACACTATCTGGCCTACTCTCAGAACCTTCAGCATGTCTGGACCGCCCTACCGGGCCTTCAGCCTGTCTGGACTGTTCTCTGGGCCTTCGGCTTGACTAGTACGCCTCGTTGGGCCTTTAGTCTATTCGGGCCGCCCTGGGTCTGTTGGCCTAGAGCACAAAGCAGGACCGCCTCAACCCACCCGCAACACAAAATCAACACATAGATATCAAAAGCTAGCTAGCATGTACAAACAATCATACACATTGAACATATCACTAATCATAGCATCATCCTATATACCAGGATACAGATCTAACAAATCACTAAACATAGCATCATCCTATATACCAGGATACAGATCTAACAGATCACTAAGCATGTCATCATACGAGAAACCAAGATACAATCCAATAAGGGCCGACCTTGGTGCCTTCGAGCCTGTTAGCATAGTGAGGAAAACTCACTTCACAAGTAGTGCTGAATTGGACTGAAAGTCTCCTACCGCTGTCTCACCGAAAATCCTGAACTATTAAAATAGTGAATACTAAGTCAACAGTTGGAATATCAACCTTGACCAAGGGTCCAAAAATAGGGTAATAGTCCATTCTATCTTTTCCTTAAGCTGGGCTAAGGCCGAATTGTTGGGTTTTGAGCATTCTAACACTCCTAAGTGTACATGCAACCCTAAATACCTTCGATCTATGTTTTCTCTATTATACATGAAAATATGAATATTCCAAGGTATTATCCTAACTAGCATACAAAACATTGATCCATATGTGATATAGAGGGTTAATAGACATACCTTTCGATGTATCTTGATTCCATGAAGCTTAAGAGCCTAGTGCCCCAAGTGTGACACCTCAAGTGGTTCACACAACATGAAATGCACTTGGAATAACATATAGAGAAATGAAACACTTCATGAAATCGGTTAGCTCTCACCATTCCTTCATAGTCCCCATTTTTGGGAAGAATAAGATGCTTATATAGTGTGTCACAATTAGGGTTACACCATATAAACCCTAATTGTCATGGCCTTTCATTTCCATGATCCATGGGTACAAAAACACCATGGAGCATCCATGGAGCATCCTATGGGTTTTAGCCCAACTTGATAATCCATGGAGCATTAGCCCACTATACAAGTATGGATGATTTACACAATCAACCCATATATTTAATTAGTCTCCTTTTGATCATTTATTTAATTCCAAATTAATTATTGATCAATACTAATTAAATAATCTTATTAATATATTAGAACTTATAGTATATTAATAAACCTTAAGTGTTATTTCTCTCATTTTAGTCTATCCGAATGCATGATGCCATGCAACCCAAATAGACCATGCCAATTGGGTCAAGTACATACCAAATATAGTTACGGACCTAGACACTAATCCAACACCAACTCCAAATCCTTAATCCAAAAGCCCAATATACAAGCTGCATAGTTGGCCCAATTTTCCAAGTTAGACCTAACTCTCTAATTGGGACTCATCCTAAGATCCATTTCCAAAATTAGCCTAAAACACTTCTATTCATAAAGTCCAGCAAGGGCCCAAGCCAAACTGGCCCAAATCCGAAGCCCAACTCGCAAAAACCCATCAGAGGGCGTACGTTGGGCGTACCTCGAAGCTATCTGGGGTGTACGCGATCCTTGCATTGACTAGAAAACAGGGATGTTGGCTATGTACGCGGGGCGTACTGCTCTCTATGCGGGGCATACCCTCGCTGTATTGAAAACTCCAATAAGTTCTTAATGGCTTAAGCACTTAAGCCCAAATTCCAGATCCATCAACCAAATGTGTCTTAGAACCATAAAGTCTCAAACTTTAAGACTTTGAACGTCTATAAATTCCTTAATGCAAGGTCTTAATCCATTAAGACCATTCTACAACTTGCATGGGACACTTCTAGCCATTGGGACCTCATGTTTCTCACTTTGAACCCTTCCTAGGGTCTGAAAGGACAGCTTAAGACGTCTAAAACATAACATGCACAATATTGGGACTTTTTGGGACAAGAAGGGTGTCATAAAGCTATCAAGGCAAGATCTACATCATACAAGTATAAATGCAGAAGCTTTTTTACCTCCTGGAGCTTCTAGAGGACAAGATAATCTCAGATCTTCAAGCTTGCCTCACTTCTCCAACACCTTGATGCAACTTCTTCTTCTTCAACTACTCAAAACACACACTTTTAGATCATACACTCAAGAGAGAGGTTAGGGTTTGGGGAAAACGACTCAAAACTATGGAGGATGAAATGGTAGAGGGTTTTGAGCTCATAATGAGACTTATATACCACCCACACCCTAAATGTTAGGGTTTTCCCCTGATGTGAGTACACCTAGCGTACTAGGGTTCACCTACTACGGTCAACATACCCTTATGTACGCTTAGCGTACTCCTCATGATCCAAAGTTGCAACTTTAGCCATTAAGGCATCTCATGGTTCCATCCTTCCATCCCTAAGGAATGAAAATGACAAGGATAATAATAAAGGGAGGATTCGAAAATACCTGTAAATTCGTGGATGTTACACCATGCTAACGATAATCATGTTCCTAAAGCATCGAAACATTCTGATGATTCTACTATCACAAGTGAAGAAGACAACACACTTTCTTCATCAACTTCATGGGTTAATGTTGAAAGAGTATCGGTTTCAGCTAATGATCAAGTGGAGGGCAACACTTGATTTCGACAATACAAAATGAAAAACATGATTCGACTGTTGAGGGGGAGCATATGCCAACTACAGTTCAAGTGAAGGGGGAGCATGTGTTGAACCATGTTGATGTTAAAGGGGAGTATCACATCTCATATCTATTGGTTGAGGGTAAGCTAATTGGATTGAATCTTGATAATAACAATGATCAAACTAATGATTTTCATGATGTAATTGACAAAATCTTGATTACAAGAGATGGTTCAGAAGTGGATGATATTTTCGAAGATGCGCCTTTAGATTTTGATCCTGCATATCCACCAATGGATAAGTGGACAAGAGATCATCAAAGGAATAGGTTCTTGGTGATCCAAATTTCGGTGTCTTGACTCGATCCCAAATTCGAGCTAGAAACAAAGTGTTGAATGTTCACCATGAATATTGTATGTTTAATGTGTTCATTTCGAAGCTAGAAGAAAAAACAATAAAGGTTGTATTAGAGCACTTTGATTGGGTTGTTGCATTGCAATCCAAACTTGCTAAGTTCGAACGAAATAAAGTTTGGAGGTTAATTCCTAAACCAAATAATGTTTCGTTAATTGGTCTAAAATGGAGTTTTAAAAATAAAATTGACAAAGAAGGCAATGTTATTCGAAAGAAAGCAAGACTAGTTATAAAATGTTATTCTGAACAAGAAGGTATCAATTATGAGGAAACTTTTGCCCATGTTGTAAGACTCGAGGGGGTACAAAATTTTCTTTCTTATGCAGCTCATAAGGATTTCGATGTTTATCAGATGAATGTCAAATGTGAATTCCTCAATGGAGTTATAGAGGTAACAATATATGTCGAATATCCATTTGGTTTCGTTATTGATAAGTATCCTGATCACTGATATATTTTAGATAAGGCAATCTATGGGTTGAAACAAGCACCTCGTGCCTAGTATGCAACTCTGACAAATTTTTTTTTGAAAACTACTAAATTTAAACAAGGATCAATTAATCCTACATTATTTCGAAAGAAAGAAGGGAATCATCTAATGCTTGTTCAAATTTATGTCGATGATATTATTTTTGGTTCGGCTGATCCTTTATTATCTAAGGAATTTGAGGAACTCATGAAAAGTCAATTCAAAATGAGTATGATGAGGAAAATTAATAACTTTTTGGATTTTCATATTTGTCAAAGCAGGGAATGAATTTTTATTAATCAAGAAAAATATACGTGCAATCTTCTTGAAAGGTTTGGCATGATGAATAGCACTAATGTTAAAGTACTTGTGGTTGTTGGCACACGCTTGAATCCTTCGTTGGATAAGCCTGTTGTGGACTTAACGACGTATAGAAGCATGATCGGTTTGCTTTTGTATTTAATTGCAAGTCAAATTGATATTATGTTTGCTGTATGTAATTGTGCCAGGTACTAATCAAATCCAAGAGTACGTCATCTCAATGCTGTTAAGATTATCTTTCAATATCTCAAAGGAACAATTTCGTTGGGATTATGGTATCTTTTGAAGAAAGGATTCTTTATCCAAGCTTTCTATGATGTACATCTAGGTGGATGTCAACTTGATCGAAAGAGACCATCTAGAGGATGTTAATTAATGGATGGAAAGCTTGTGAGCTAGCAATCGAAAAAACAAACTTGTGTTTCGATTTCGACTGCAGAAGCCGAGTATGTGGTTGTTGTTGCATGCACATCACAAGTAATTTGGATTCAAAGCTATTTGCAAGACTGTGCAATCAATATGAAGAAAATCCCTTTGTAGTGTGATTCACAAACTACTATACGCATTTGCCACATTCCGATCCAACATTTGAAAACCAAACTCATTTCTCTTCGATATCTCTTCATAAAGGACCATGTAGAAGATGGGAACATTGAAGTGCATTTTGTTAAAAAACCGAATCAACTTGCAGACATTTTCACAAAACCTTTAGATGAAAAGTCATTCTTAAGGGTTTTGAGTGGATTGGGAATGATATAAGCAAGATCTGTTCCATGTTCTTCTTTATCGAATTACTATCGATTTGTTGGTATTTTTCTGAAACCTTTAGAGGTTACTATTTCCGTTCAGCGTTCGATTGCATTCACATTTGATTTCCCTCTGAACCATTATGAACTCTATTCATTTTTGGTGAAATATGTTCGATGTGCAAAACATGATTGATGGTTGCTATCTAATAGGTCGAACGTATCTCAGTAACATTTTATAGTTCATTTTTGTTTGTTCTTTTTCAAAAATCAAAAATACAAAAAGTTTTTCTTATTTTTGTAATTGATTTCTAAAAACAAAAATCCAAAATATTTTAATATTTTTGTGTTCAATTCAAAAAAATAAAAACAATACAAAAAAGAAAATAAAAATAAAACAAAACAAAAAAAATCCAAAAAGATTTTCTTATTTTTGGGTTTGATTTCTTAAAGCAAAAATCCAATAAGTTTTTATTGTTTTTGTACTTCATATTTTGTCTAACGGTTCATGTCTCATTGTAACAACGTGATGTTGTGATGCATGCTCAACGAACATATTCTTCAAGGGAACAAGTATTCATTTGAACTGATGTACTAGTTAAGTGTCCTTAGAAGCATGTTGCTGCATGTTGTCCTCCTGCCTCATAAACTCTATGTGTTCGAAGCCTTAATGGAACTCTCACTATGAAAGTTTCTCTCCAATTAGGCTACATTCACATTAGTCAAAGAGCTACCTTTCTCTTCTCATAATTAAGAAAAGAGAATTCTACAATGTCCACATATTTCACAGAGGTACAATGACTTCTTATATCCAATCTTTTTCACCAAAATTTCTTTCATGATCACACACTACACTGTATATCCTCGACATTTCTGGTCGAAACCAACCAGAATGTAGATATGACGATACTTTGTGTTTATGATCCTAAATCATTCTACCGTGATGATGGTGAAACCCAATGAACCCAACTATTAATGACTTGACGGTGGTCATTTTTGTTCAAGATTTTAATGATACACTTGTTTCAGTACCTTTTCGATATTCAAAATCTCATTCCATTCGACTTTCATGATCTTGATAAAATGTTCTATCACCAAGACATTTTTGCCCAACAAGATCCATAACTTATTTTTTTTGGAATGTGGTTTTCATCTGAATATCTTTCAAACTTCTTGTCATTTAAAATCATATCCAACCATACTTATTCTTGACTACACTGGTCATCCAAGTAATTTTGTTCAATTGAATCACACTTATGTTAAGTTGTGGTGTTGATCAAAATTAATTGAGCCTAACTTTCGAAACCAATGAAAAAGAAGCCCTTCGATGCTCATCAACGAGTATTCCAATGACTTTGATTTCTCTTGCCGGTTCCACTGCTGTCTTTAACAAAACAATGAAGGTGGTCACATTTCAGTTAACAAATTAAAAGACGAGGAAGCTTATGAGAAAGAACTTTGCCCAAATCCTGCAGTTGCCTGTATCAGGTACCTTTTATGAAGTTTCGAATGATCAAGTTCTTCATATGTTCAATGAAATGGGGCATCAACCACTTCTTACCGGGATCAGTCATTTTAAGAAGTCGAGTCTTCCTTGAATATGGAGTTTTCTGTTTGGGATCGAGTTATGTTGCTTAATAGGGCAATGCTTGTTGGATTAGGTGTTTAAGCCCATAACTATAATTGGTATGTACTTGACCCGAGAGTAGCATGGTTCTTTTGGGTTGCCTTCACCAATGCAACTAGGTAGGATGGACTTTTGAGAATAAGGTTATTTATGATTTGTTAATATATTACAAGTATAATATATTTGTATGAAATAATATTATTTAATTAGTATTGATTAAGAATTAATTAATTTGGAGTTAATTTAGTGATCAAAAGAGACTAATTAAATATACGGGGACTGATTTTGTAAATCATTGATTCTTATAGTGTCAACCAATGATCCATGGTTATTTGGGTGGGCTAAAACAACATGGATAGTCCATGGAGGTTAAACCATGGAGCCTAAGTAAGATGAAGAGTCATGCTACATTAGGGTTTTCATGGATGTAACCCTAGCACTTGCCACATTATAAATAGACACCCCTAGAGCCAAAATTGGCTACACCTATCATTCGTAGAGTTTGATATTTATTTTGAGCTGCAACTTATTCTATTAAGCCTCCTTTTGTACTTGGTGTTTGTTACACATTAGAGGCATCACATTGGAGGTGCTAAAGCTTTTGAAGGCCAAGAACTACAAGTCCTACTAAGAGGTAAGTTATCTAACTAGTTATCTTGTTCAATTGTCAAAATTGTATGCTAGTTAGGATGAATGCTTTGGAAAATCAAATTGCATGTACAATTAGAGAAAACATAGATCAAAATCATTTAGGGTTGCATGTGCACCATAAGGTTGTTAGAGTGCTCAAAACCCATCAATGCTCAGGGTTAGACAAAGCCAAACTAGAGACTTATTTAGTTATCATAGGGCTATACTATGGTCTGAATTGTTGGCTTTTGAGCATTCTAACACTCCTAAGTGTACATGCAACCCTAAATACCTTGGATCTATGTTTTCTCTATTATACATGCAAATATGAACTTTCCAAGGTATTCATCCTAACTAGCATAATAACATTGATTCATATGAATATATCAAGTTAGAATTACATACTACATTGATGCAGAATGTCTTCATGAAGCTTGAGTGCCTAGTGCCCCAAGTGTGACACCTCAAATGGTTCGCACAACATCATATGCACTTGGAAAGACTTGAGAGAATATACACACTTCATGAAAATCGGCTAGCCCTTTCTATCACACATAGTGTCCGATTTTGTCAACAATAAGATGCTTATATAGTTAGTGACAATTAGGTTAAACCCTAATTGTCATGGAGTTCCATTTCCTTGGATCCATGGGTTCAAATATACCATGGAGCATCCTATGGATTTTAGCCCAATTTGATAATCCATGGAGTCTTAGCCCACTATACAAGTATGGATGATTTACACAATCAACCCATATATTTAATTAGTCTTCTTTTGATCACTTAATTAACTCTAGATTAATTCTTGATTAATACTAATTAAATAATCTTATTAATATATTAGAACTTATAATATATTAATAAACCTTAAGTGTTATTTCTCTCATTTTAGTCTATCCAAATGCATGATGCCATGCAACCCAAATGGACCATGCCGGGTCGGGTCAAGTCTTACCAATTATAGTTATGGACTTAGACATTAATTCAACAGTCTCCCACTTGGATAAGTCTAAAACTATTATTGCAAGTATGACTTCAAGAACCGACTGGTAATCGTAGCTCTCAAAAGCTTTTGTTGAACTCTGACCTTGCCGATGATCTCTGACCTTTGTCAATGACTTGTCCATTAGATAAGGGATTATATATTCCTCCATTCTAGATATCATATGGACTGAGACATGGATTATAACCATTCTCTCTGTCCATTTGTTGTTTCCCGATTTCCGATTTATGACGACTGACTAACTAAACAAATCAAATCAGTCCAGGCCCGACCAAGCACTTACATTTGTCATCACCAAATCATCGAGTTGCCCACATATATCACTTTTCTCCCAAAGGTAAAAGGAATGGATAAACTTCGACTCATATGGCCTGTTCTACTACTTGTTTAATCATACACAAAGGCACGTTTTATAACATCGAGTTACCAATGCATTTTTGTGCAATCAATGTATAACCAACTCATAGTAACAACTCATATCTCTAGGTTTGAAGAATATAACATATTATCGTCTCATGATCACTCGTGATAAAATCCATGAAGTGATTCAAATGAGCGTGGGTTGAATCCAATACTCAGAACTTATGAGCACTCATGAATGTTGTAGCACCTCTTGGCTATGTCCCATACCTTGGACATCTACAAACCCAATTCATGACAGTCTTGCCTTAATACCTACTTCCAACATATTATCGACTATGGATGGTTTGAATGAACGACCTAGTCATTCTGGATGTCAAAACATGCAAAATGAAACACAAGAATAATTGAATCCAATATGGTCTCAGAATTTATGAATATAAATAAACCACTTTTATTTATCACCATAATGATTACTCATTATTCATTGTTTCGGTTTATCAACTTTATACTTGAATTAAAAACATTAGTTTTCCCATGCTCCAAGCATGTACGCTATGTTTTTCTAAACAATAGCTTTGCCATACACCAAGTATGCACTCTATGTTTGTCTGTGATCTTTACTTTGTGAAATAGATCAATTGAACATAACTCCAATGATTCTCATTTCACAGTCCCAATTCCTTACCATAAATGCAAAAATTCCAAATTCTTTTCATTTACCTAAATTTGTTAGATTCTAAACTTATATGCATTGGTACTCTTGTAATGATTATGCACAAAGTCACAAAGACTTGACAACAAACATTACAGAGCATTCCAAAGGAGATCAAGTCCTTGGAAACATCCTTCTTGTATTAAGTTTCCTAATCATACACAAATTTATTGAACAACTTCCACCTATGGTATCATTTCCATATTCCCATTTTGACTATCACTTCTAAACAAGAGTTGCCTCTTTTCAGAATATGTCAATATGGTCCTTCCAACAATTAACACTATACTTCTAACTGTCCCTGAGCAACCAATCTTTGGTAAACCTTAGATTGTCCACAACAATTGCTTAATCCTTTTAGTTATATCCAATTCTAGACCTTTTCCCTTCTTAATGCCCCCAGGCATTTGGAAAATTTTAGAAAGGATGAATATTATAACACATGCAATCCATCCTATATCTGAAGCATATGGGACACGATTCATGATGCCTCACATAAAGACATGATACTAGACCAGTCCTTTTGCTACAATATTTCTATTTGCCAGGTTCTCATAATTTCAGATTATGAAAAGGGATGCTGTAATCATAATCGAAATTTAGAACGCAAATAATAGACCCATATATAGAATTTCCTTATTTTGAGCCTCTTCTTAACTATCAAATGCAGTTAGGGGATGAATAGTGATAAGGTCTCAAAATCATTAAGATGGTCTTAAAACATGATACTAAAGTACTCTCCCATCTTTTCAGATTTGAGAAACTTTTATCTTTCTGCCTAAATTGATTCTTCTTATTCGCTCTACCATACATTGGAACCTTTTCCAATGTCTCAGAATTACACTTAAGCTTGTAAGTATAACCATATTTACTGAGCTATAGTAAATTATGATGAATAGTCTTATCAATCTTTTGTGGTGGACTTAACCAGTGCACAAGAATGTGTACTCGATCCCTTAGTCCTTTACTTGACTCAAACATCCATGTGAACAAGTAGTTAGTCTTAATTTTTCCAATGCTTGAAAGTTCTCATTCATCATGCTATACAACTTGCATGATTCCAAGTTTCTATCCAACTGAAACTTGGGTGATGAGAATCTTTCCTTATTTAGTAAATTTAGACACTAACACAAATGAAAGAATCAAATTCATATTTCCACTCTTGCTCTTAATGGAATCCTATAAGCAACAAAAGTTTTCACAAATGCCATTGTAAGGATATTTTAAAATAAATAAAATCAAAATTTTTCCTTTTATTTTAAAAACTTTGCGGAGAAACTATCCTTACAGTGCAAAAGCACATGAAAAATTTGTTGTTATCTATTCCTAAGCAATATATCATAACTCCTAAGAAGTAGCTCAAGAATCTGATCTTGAAACTATGCGATAGAAATCCATCTACGCGATCAGATTCAACATATTCTTTCTTTAAGTTTCTTCACTTCTCTTTGATTCTTAAAACATCAACATGAGACCCAGTCACATCATGTATCAAGAATCTCAGAATAGAAACTTAGCAGAGTTAGATAGTGGACTTTACCTGAAGTAGAGTCAAACTTATTGACTTTAACATCCTTAGGTAAGATTGGCAGTTTCGCAACTAATGCCCATTCCTTTGGCAATATAAACATATGGACCCTTTGGTAATGGGACTATCTCAGACTTAGCCTCTCTTTTTACCATTTGGTCAACCGAGTTGACTATGGCCGGTCCCTTTACATTGGGAATAGAGAGCTTTACTGTATATCCAATGTCATCATTGTCAATGTCCATAAAGTTTTAGGAAGTTGATCTTAGCAAATAGATAAGATCATTACGGGTCTTGTCATAGTTTGTTTCATAGGAGTCCCAAAGGAACTCACTGTGTGACTTAGAAAGTAGTTGGGCCACCAACTTTCTCAAGACTTTGACACCTAACTCACCCGACTTGTCAATATGTGACTACATGTAGGGTTTCAAAGCACTCCATGGATGATGGCAATGGGCCTCTTTGATGAATTCTAGGTTAAAAGCCCAAGACTTGTCTTTTCCCTATAAATATTCATGTATTATTCACAATTAGGGTTAAGAGTGAGACAAAATGTAGCCGCCACGTGAGGTTTGTTATGTAGTGTTAGATTCTTTAGTCTATGCTGAAAGTGTAATTTATTCCTCTTGTTATGAATAAATCGAGTGATCATTCGACATAATCTTCATATTTGTGTTTGTTCTTATTTTCCGCATCTTATTCATCAAATCTCAATTAGGGGTTTATTCCCAACAAGTGGTATCAGAGCAGGTCTTTGAATATCTATCGATTTTTGAAGTATCGGTTCTTGATTTCATGATTTTCTGCACGAGTTATTGAAGATTATTGGTGTTTTGGCGGTATGGAATCAAGATTTTTTTTGTTCGATCTACTGTTCATAGAGATCTACATATTCTGTTACTGTTCATCATGGTAATTCCAATCTGATTCTCATTTAATTCATATATATTTTTTTTGAATCTGATTGGTTTACGATTAAAGTCCTTTGATTCATTATTTTTCTATCGATCCATGTTTTAGCCCACATAATCATGTTCCAGTTTATTGTATTCACGGTATTTTGTTTTGGATCTAAAAAGCGTTTATTCTGTCAATAGTGGCCCAATTGCATTTGATTTTATTTTATTCAACCGAGTTTATTGGTTTAAGCCCTTGACTTGTTCCTTGACATCGCACATTCTGATGCACGCATCGACACATCTCAATTGTGAATGTTGTATCGCGATTTCGCAACTCATTCTCATATTCAGATTGAATTCTTGTCTCGACTCTATTTAATCATTTGTTATCGATTTCTGTTCTTGAGTCAAAGTTTCAAAACGGTTTCATTCTCAAAATCGATCTTGCTTTTATTTGATCATGATGTTTGAATGAATTTGCTTAATCTGCTCCACATCTTGATTGGGTGTTTGTTAAATGGAAATTACGACACCTGAGATGAACCATTGAAGAACATATGAACATGGTATGCCAATCACGTGGTCGGATGATGAATGGATGAACGGCAGTGTATTTCGATTTGGAGGGTCAAACCATAGAAAGTCAAAATTGGGGCAAAATCGGAACTATAATGTGTCTTGGAATCAGATTGATGGAATAGAAATTAGAACGAAGGAGATTTGTGGTCCTTGTCAGATCTTGAATCGTGATTTGGCTTGACATCTTGTTCGCTTCGCCAAGCAGGTCTCTTAATAGAGGCTTAATAACATCGATCGAATGATGTTGGATTCGCAATCTTACCTACAAACGAAAAAAATTGACTGTGATATGGGTGTTTCATGAACTGAAAACGAATCAATCTCAATTGGGATGAACATTGGTCAACAGAAAAGTCAAGATCGGTGTGAAATCCTTTCCTGCGATCGGAAGCGAACCTATGATTAGGTTCGTTTGTTAGCTCTTGTAACGAAAGAATGGAGATTCGCCTTGGGATAAAGCTGATGCACTTGGATCGAACCTAGAACAACGACCTTGGGTTCGCTTGTTAATGGTTAGAGCGAACGGAGGATGAACCGAAAGCGAACCTGTGCTCGGACCGAACATGGTTTCGGTTCAATGAACCTGGACCGAACTTGGTTTCGGTTGCTTGTACTCGGAGCGAACCTATTGCAGTTGATGTTTATATGTGCCAATTTCAAGGTTTCGCGTCTGGTTTGAGTCATCGTTGAAAGATCAAGTGGAGTATGATGTTGTGCTCTTTCATCTACGTCTAAATGGGGAAGAAGATAGTAAAGTTTAATTTTTGGTCCCTGCAACTTCAGCGCATTGGCACTTTTGGTCCCTGTTGTTTTCACAGATTGGTATTTTTGGATCATTTCCAGTTTTTGCTTCAAATAAAGGGGTATATTGATGCTGTATTACCATTCCAGCCCCTATCTTTCAGCAAGTGACAGTTTCGGCCCAATATTCAGAAAAGTTTACTACATTGAGGGCCGGTGAACAGTTTTGGATTTTTCAACGCTCATATTTTTCGTGAACAGCAAAATAATGATTCCATCAAGTCTTGGCTGTTCGGAAAGTCGTTTTTCGTGATAACGACAAATTTTCACAACTTTTTCGGATTTTATACTTCATTGTATATATCATTTTCTTGCGGGGGAGCACATTAATTTTTATCCATTCACGATCATTCTCATGACCATAAGAAGGCTTTATAATCACGTTTTCGATTATAAATCGGGGAGAATTTGATATGGCCATTCGAAATTGGATTTGTAACTTTTCAAATTTGAAAGATTTTTGATAAATCTTGTGGTAGAAATATGAAGGTAGCTTTTATAGTGGAAGTTCTTCATCGAGCTCTGCTAAAGCTTTTACAGAGAAGTATCCTTTACAGTAGATGTTCTTCATTGAGCTCGGCTAAGGACTTGTTATATCTCCGAAGTCTAGTATTTTCTTGATCAAGTGGCATTACAAATCTTAAAGTTTGGGTTGTTACATAATATTTTTTTGAATGCTTATATCATTAGCTTATTTGAAGATTATTGTGACATGGAGGGGGAGCTCTTCAAAGACAAGAAGTGATTCGGTTTCTTTGTTCTGAAATGGGTTTTTATGGCGGGTTTGGTTTTCATGAAGATTCTTTGGGATTACATTCGAAAATGAAGTTTAAAGACATTACTTCAGTGCTTGATTTATATATCCTAGAGCCCGTGTTTGAAGACTATTAAAGAATCAAGATTCGTGGATTGCTTCATATATTCCTCGTTGTAGATCTTTTTATTTGCTAGATGCTTGTTTTGGAAGTTAAAGCATTGTCATCCATTCCATACTTTGAGGGGGGAGCTTGTAGGGTTTCAAAGCACTCCATGGATGATGGCAATAGGCCCCTTTGATGACTTCTAGGTTAAAATCCCAAGACTTGTCTTTTCCCTAGAAATAGTCATGTATTATTCACAATTAGGGTTAAGAGTGAGGCAAAATGTAGCCGCCACGTGAGGTTTCTTATGTTGTGTTAGACTCTTTAGTCTATGCTGAAAGTGTAATTTGTTCCTCTTGTTATGAATAAATTGATGGGTTTTAGCCATAAGAACTTTCCTATGTGCGCATGCAAAACCCTAATGCTCGGATCTAGGCTCTCTAATTAAACATGCTTTGAATCCAAGACTTCTAATGGCTAATTAGGTTAAATAACAACATTGAAACAGATCTAGAACCATACCTTTGAGTTCCTTGTTGATCTTGTGGTCTTGGAGCTTCTAGAGTCACAAATGTCACTCCTCTGATGGCTTACAAACACCAATAGCAAGGAAGATGATTTAGGAGAGAGGAGAGGGAAGGAAATCGGCCAGGGTTCTCTTACTTTAGGAGAGATGCCGATTTCCCTTGCCCATGGGATCTATTTATACTTGTAGACTCCTTAAGGGTTACAACCTAAACCCTAATTGGATAATCTTCTCTTAAGGCTATCCAAATCCTTTCCATAGATAAGCCATGGACGAATTTAGCTATCCTTTAGCTTCTAGAATTCGTCCCTAGTATATCTATAAGGATTTTCAGTCTAAAGCTTAACTATCAAACAATTGACAGTTTATACCCCTTTATTTAATTAACCTCTTTAAGTCACCAAATTAATTCTAATTAATTCTATGACTTATATTAATCAAATAACAATATATTATTCTTTATATTATTCTCATAATATACTAATAATATTTACTCTCTCATATTAAATCATCCTATCAAGTTGCTATGGTGAAGGCAACCCAAAAGGACCATGCACAACCGGGTCAAATACTTGCCTAATATAGTTGCAGCCTTAGACACTATTCGAACAGTCTCCCACTTGGATAAGTCTAGTAACTATATGCACAAGTACAATTCGATTTGCAATCGTAGCTCTCAAAGACGCTGTCAAACTCTGATCTAATCAATCTTGTCCTTTAGATAAGGGATCGTACAGTCCTCTGTTAGATATCATGCTGACAATCCTATGGAATGGTTAGTCAAGCATTTAGGTTTCTCGATCTCTGATTAATTTGACATAGAACTTAATCGAACACATCAATTCAGTTCTGATCGGGCCCGGCACATAAGTCAAATCAAATCATCGAGCGGTCGAGATATCGCTTTTACCTTGTTAGATAAAAGTTACAGATAAACTTCGACTTATATGCATTTACTTATTCATTAACCAACTATACACAACAATGCGTTTTATAACACCGAGTTACTGATGCGTTTTCGCATTATCAATGTATAATCAATTAACAAATAACAAACCATATATCTAGGTTTTAAGACTATATGATATTATCGTCTTGCGATCACCCTTTTCTATCTTATTCCATAAGGTGATTCCAGCAAGCACGGGTTTGTTCCAATGCTCAAAACTAGTTCATAAGCACTCATGAACGTTGCAGCAACCCTTTGCTATGTCTAACACCATTTAGACAATCTACACTCCAATTCATGACAATCTTCATTCATATCTACTTCCAACATATGAACGATTGTGGACAATTTGAACAATTCCATTATTCCTAATAATGTCAATTATTCCGGAAGTCAAAACATGCAAAGTGAAACAATAGTTAAACAATTAACATAAGACAGTAACATTACTCATAAATAAAACTCCTTTATTTAATCATCAAATGTTAATTACATTTATCTATTACACGTTTCTAATACTATCTAATCTATGCTAATATCATCCTTCAGCCCAATACTCCTAGCATGCTGTAAGTGCTTAACCCTACTTAGTCCCTTCGTAAGCGGATCTGTTGGGTTATCTTATGATGATATCCTCTTCACTACGAGTTGTCCTTCTTCTACACGATGTCTAATGAAGTGATATTTTCTGTCGATATGTCTTGATCTACCATGATCCCTCAGTTCCTTGGTCAAGGCAACCGCTCCTTCGTTATCACAGAAAATCTCCATGGGCTCCTTTATGGCAGGTACGACTCCAAGATCACCGATGAAGTTCTTTAGCCATATTGCCTCCTTCGACGCTTCGCTCGCTGCAATGTACTCTGATTCGCACGTTGAATCAGCTACGGTCTCCTGCTTGGAACTCTTCCATGTCACTGCTCCTCCATTTAAGGTAAAGACCCAACCCGACTGCGAACGGTAGTTGTCCCTGTCAGTCTGAAAACTGGCGTCACTATACCCTCGCACCTTCAAGTCATCACTCCCTCCGAGGACTAAGAACCATTCCTTTGTCCTCCGAAGGTACTTAAGGATATTCTTCACCGCAATCCAATGTGCTTTGCCAGGATTCCCTTGATATCTGCTAACCATGCTCAAAGCGAAGGCTACATCAGGGCGAGTACAAGTCATAGCGTACATGATTGAGCCAACTGCAGAAGCGTATGGTACTCGGCTCATTTCTGCTATCTCAGCTTCGGTACTCGGACTTTGAGTCTTACTCAACTTGGCATTACTTTGTATCGGTAATTCTCCCTTCTTTGAGTTTTCCATACTAAAACGTTTTAGTACCTTCTCTAAGTAAGTGTTCTGACTAAGTCCAATTAGTCTCTTACTTCTTTCTCTCACTATCCTTATTCCCAAAATGTAAGAAGCCTCTCCGAGGTCCTTCATAGCGAAGCACTTCCCGAGCCAGGACTTAACTTCCTGCAGAGTCGGGATGTCGTTTCCTATGAGCAATATGTCATCGACATATAGAACGAGGAAGCTCACTATACTCCCACTGGCTTTGACATATACACAAGACTCGTCTTCGCTTCGTACAAATCCAAACTCTTTGACTTTCTCATCGAAGCAAAGATTCCATCTGCGAGACGCTTGCTTAAGTCCATAAATGGACTTCTCAAGCTTACACACTCTATTCGGATGCTTCGGATCCACAAACCCCTCGGGCTGAGCCATGTAAACATCCTCAGCCAACTTCCCGTTAAGGAAAGCGGTCTTGACATCCATTTGCCAAATCTCATAATCATGAAATGCGACAATAGCTAGCATCACTCTAATAGATTTAATCTTCGCAACTGGTGAGAAGGTCTCATTATAGTCAACTCCGGGAGTTTGAGTAAAGCCCTTCGCAACCAATCGCGCTTTATATGTGTGCACGTTTCCATCCACGTCGGTCTTCTTCTTGAAGATCCACTTGCACCCAACGGTCTTACGTCCGGGCACATAATCAACTAAATTCCAAACTTGGTTGTCATACATGGATTGGATCTCGCTATCCATTGCCTCTTTCCATTTTGCAGACTCCGGGCCTGCCATGACTTCCTTATAGCTATTAGGTTCATCAAGATTTATTAGTGTACCATCACTAATATACGTGTCCCCTTCGGTAGTAATATGAAAACCATAAAACTGGGGTAGAACTTTAACTCTATCGGAACGTCTAAGAGGTAAGGACTCGTCAATCGGTTCAACCGGAGTTTCCTCCTCGGTTTGAGTGCCAGCGGTAGAGGTTCCTTCATCTATCGACTCTTGAATCTCTCCAAGCTCGATTTGCCTCCCACTGTCTCCTTGGCTTATGAGTTCTCGCTCTCGGAAAACCCCTCTCCTCGCAATGAAGACATCATTGTCCTTCGGTCTATAGAAGAGATATCCAAAGGATGTCTGCGGGTAGCCGATGAAAATACATCGCTCACTTCGAGGTTCAAGCTTGTCGTGAGTATCTCGTCTTTCGAAAGCCTCGCAACCCCAAACCTTGATATGTGCCAATGAGGGAGCTTTCTCTGTCCACATCTCGTGAGGTGTTTTGGCAACCTTCTTGGTAGGGACTCGGTTAAGGATATGGGCGGCAGTCTCTAAGGCATACCCCCAGAAAGAGATAGGTAGTGAAGCACGACTCATCATAGAGCGAACCATATCCAATAAGGTTCGATTACGCCTTTCTGCCACACCATTCAACTGCGGTGTCCTAGGAGGCGTCAATTGCGAAACTATTCCACACTCCTTGAGATAATCGTGGAATTCAAGACTTAGGTACTCTCCTCCTCGATCAGATCGAAGCATCTTGATTTTCCTGCCCAATTGATTCTCCACTTCATTCTTGAACTCTTTGAACTTTTCAAAGGTTTCTGACTTTTTATTGATTAAATAGATATACCCATATCTACTATAATCATCGGTAAAAGTCATGTAGAAGCGGTTTCCATCCTTCGTGGTTGATCTAAATGGTCCACATACATCGGTATGTATAAGGTCCAATAGACCTTCACCCCTTTCACATGTACTCGTGAAGGGTGATTTGGTCATCTTTCCAAGTAAACAAGACTCGCATGTGTCATCTTCCCTAAGCTCGAATGACTCCAACACTCCATCCTTTTGGAGTTGGGCTATGCGTTTCTTGTTGACATGTCCAAGACGACAATGCCACAAGGATGCTTTATCCATACTAGTGGAAGAATCAATATTCAAAACATCATTTCCTAAGTTATCAACAATCATAACAGTTTCATAAATTCCATTACATGGTATAGCTTCAAAGTAAAAGACACCATTTAGATAAGCTAAAATAGAACCATTCTCATTATTAAAAGAAAATCTAAATTCTTGTCTATATAAACCATGAAATGAAATGATGTTTCTAGCCATTCCTGGCGAATAGCCACAATTGTTCAAATCTAAACACAAATTATTCCTAAGCACTAAAGAATACACTCCAATCTTGGTCACAGGCGACGATCTTCTGTTCCCCATGATTAGATTGATCCTTCCTTGCTCCACATCCCTACTTCTTTTTAGTCCCTGCACATTAGAACAAATGTGATAACCACAACCGGTATCAAGAACCCAAGAAATAGCATGATTAGAATCGTTAGATTTAATTGTGTATATACCTGCGAAAGATGGCTTGATCTTTCCTTCTTTGATTGCTTGCAGGTACTCTGGGCAGCTTCTCTTCCAATGTCCTATCTTGTGGCAGTAGTGGCACTCTGCCTCCTTCGGGTTAGGACAGGGCTTAGCGGGATCAACTTTGGTTCGACTAGAAGAGGTACCATCTCGGGCTTTGACCTTGCGATAGTTCTTTGATGAAGCTTTCCTCTTCTTTCCCTTTCCTTGACCAATAGCTAAGACAGGAGCAGCAGTCGGATGGGGAGTAGGTGCAGCAGACTTGTCTTTGAAGTTGCTATCAGCAACCCTCAAGAGACCTTGGAGCTTGCTTAGGGTGACCTCTTCTTTGTTCATGTGGTAGGTCATCCTAAACTGGTTGTACATCGGAGGCAAAGAGTGAAGCACCATGTCGATCGCCAAGTCTTCCCCAAAGTCAACATTTAACTTGCGAAGGCGGTCGACATACCTTTGCATCTTTTGCAAGTGCACGGTAAGAGATTCTCCATGACCCATCTTAGCGGAAATCATGTTGGTGAAAATCTCATAATGCTCTTGTCTCGCGTTCTAGTGGTATCTCTCCAATAAGTCTTGGTGCATCTCGTACGGGTACATGTCCTCGTAGGACTTTTGGAATTCGGAGTTCATGGTAGCAATCATGATGCAATGTACCTTCGTTGCATCTCGCTCATGAGTTTCAAAGGCGGTGATTTCGGCTGGAGTAGCGATTTCGGTGTTGATTTTCTCGAGCTTCTCATCAAGGACATACTCCTTGTCCTCATAGCGAGCAATGGTGCGAATGTATCTTATCCATTCGCTAAAGTTCGTTCCATCGAAGGTGACCTTTTGGCAAAGGCTCATCAACGTGAAAGAACTAGCAGCAACGTTGTTTGCGTTTGACATCTATAAAAGAAAAACGACAAAGATAGATTAGAATAAGAATCCCTAATTATCACCCAATATGAAAATTAGGGCTAGGATCCAACAATAACATTTACATACTAGAAAAGGGATGCCGTAATCTAACATGCAAATAAATTGAAGGTAAGTGAATGACGATTCACTAATTCTCCATCACAAAACTTAAACTATTAGTCCTAAGTGTTTTGAGAATTCCTAGGTTCGGATGAGATTCATTGAAACTATTCAATGGCATGTTTAAATCTCGATATGCCCCTCTTGTTTGTGACTGGGATGCCGAGGATCACAAAGCGGGTGTGAATTACCATGCAAATTCACATGGTGCCTTCATTGCAACGATCACCTATTCGATGTGCCGGTAAACCACACACGCTCCATCGAACTATGATAAACAATGAATCACCCCTTGCCACCTTTGCTTAGAACCAATTAGTGTGCCGGTAAACCACACACGCTCCACTAACTTCTTAGCAAGGGTGCAAAGTGTAATTTCATGGGTTTGCATCAATTCACTTTTCCTAAAGTAACTAAGATTGGGAAATTTTAAAAAAATGTGTAGTTACTTTGTATCACTTATTATACTTTTAATGAGAGGATGAGGTTGCCCTATCCTACCCGTTCGGCTAACGACCCTCCACCAATCAAGCAAGCGGTGGGTGTGAGTGTACACCCATTAAGCACCATTTTATAGGCCGCAACCTTATACCCACCTTATAGATCGGCTTCGTGAATGGGGCCTACTAACGGTAAGACTAGCATTTAGTTATACATATATATATTATACTATTAATATCATATTAGTATAGGGTTGTATTTTAAACCTTTTAAAATCTAGGGTTTTGAAATTTAAGTTGTCTAAATTAAAACTTTTAATCACAAATATAAATTTCAAAACTTGAGGGCAAGTTTTTTAAACATTTAAAACATGGAGGATCAAATAACAAATAATTCCAATTAACAATTAATATCCTAATTATCTATATTTGATTTTATTCAAGATTTCTTTGAAAGATAATTACCAAAATAACTAAAATAATTAATTAATTATCATATAAGGAAATTAAATATTTAATTAGTTGATAAATACCTTTAACTAGATCAAGATAATAGTCATATATATCAAAAAATCGGATTTAGATTGATCTATTATGATTAAGGTAAGTTTCCATAAGATAATCATGAAAAAATCCCGAATCTGGCCATTCCTGACGCCTGGACTCGCCGAGTGCACAAAGGGACTCGCCGAGTCAGGCCTAATCGCCGAGTCCACTTTGAGACTCGCCGATTCCATGACTCAGAAACGAAAAAATCGAATTTTGCAGGTTTGTTTCAGTTAATCAAGCAACAATTTAAAGAAAACCAAGCTAGGCTCTGATACCACTGATGGGTTTTAGCCATAAGAACTTTCCTATGTGCGCATGCAAAACCCTAATGCTCGGATCTAGGCTTTCTAATTAAACATGCTTTGAATCCAAGACTTCTAATGGCTAATTAGGTTAAATAACAACATTGAAACAGATCTAGAACCATACCTTTGAGTTCCTTGTTGATCTTGTGGTCTTGGAGCTTCTAGAGTCACAAATGTCACTCCTCTGATGGCTTACAAACACCAATAGCAAGGAAGATGATTTAGGAGAGAGGAGAGGGAAGGAAATCGGCCAGGGTTCTCTTACTTTAGGAGAGATGCCGATTTCCCTTGCCCATGAGATCTATTTATACTTGTAGACTCCTTAAGGGTTACAACCTAAACCCTAATTGGATAATCTTCTCTTAAGGCTATCCAAATCCTTTCCATAGATAAGCCATGGACGAATTTAGCTATCCTTTAGCTTCTAGAATTCGTCCCTAGTATATCTATAAGGATTTTCAGTCTAAAGCTTAACTATCAAACAATTGACAGTTTATACCCCTTTATTTAATTAACCTCTTTAAGTCACCAAATTAATTCTAATTAATTCTATGACTTATATTAATCAAATAACAATATATTATTCTTTATATTATTCTCATAATATACTAATAATATTTACTCTCTCATAATAAATCATCCTATCAAGTTGCTATGGTGAAGGCAACCCAAAAGGACCATGCACAACCGGGTCAAATACTTGCCTAATATAGTTGCAGCCTTAGACACTATTCCAACATAAATCGAGTGATCATTCGACATAATCTTCATATTTGTGTTTGTTCTTATTTTCCGCATCTTGTTCATCAAATCTCAATTAGGGTTTTATTCCCAACACTACATCTCCAAGATGTGATCACACATAGACCTTTGCTCGCCAATAGGGCTTGAGTGACCTTAAACTTTTCAAGAACTTGTGGGTTAGGGAGAATAATTGGTGGAGGTGAAAGAAGTATAATTTCCATGGGACATCATATTCATTTAGGAAAGCTTGTTTCAAAAGATTTGGGAAGATCATAAATGTCTAAACTAGACATCTTTTGGGAGATATTCAAGATAGTTGATTTAAAGTCCCTAATATAACACCCAATATGAAATATTAAGGCTAGGACCCAACACAATACTTTTATAACTTGGAAGAGGGATGTTGTAATCCAAGCTATAAAATATTTGAAGGTAGGTGAATGACGATTCACCAATTTCCACCAAGATTAATGAAATGTATTATTAGGTTTTAATTGGTTTTGAAACTCCTAGATTCTTTTGAGATTCATTGAACTTTTCGATGGCATGTTTCAATCTCGAGTGTGCCCTTCAGGTTTTGTGACTGGGATGCCGAGGATCACAAAACAAGGTGTGAATAACCATGCAAATATACTTGGTACCCTTAATATTTACCCCTCAATCGATGTGGTGGTTAACCACACACGCTCCACCGATGCTATGATAAACATTAAGTTACGCTTTGCCTACCTTGTTAAATCCAGGTTAGTGTGTCGGTTAACCATACATGCTCCGCTAACCGACTTAAACAAAGTGCAAAGTGTAATTTCATAGATTAACACCTTATTCACATTTTCCTAAAGTAACTAATATTAGGAACTATAAAAACATTTTAGTTACTTTATATTTATCATTAATACTTTTAATGAAGGGAAAATAATAGTCCTTGTCCTACCTGTTCGGCTAACGACCCTCTACCAGTCAAGGAAGTGGTGGGTGAGAGTGGACACCCATTAAACTGCCATTTTATAGGCAGTAACCTTACACCCCCCTTATAGACTGGCTTCGTGAATGAGGCCTACTAACGGTAAGACTGACTTGCTCTTAAACATACATAAATATTATTAACTTATAATATTATAAAGTATAAGGGTTGAATTTTAACTCTTTAAAATTTTAAGGGCTTAACTTGGAATCAAAGTATTCATGAGAGAAACTTTACAAATTCCAAAACTTGAGGGCAAGTTTTGAAAATATTCAAAACCATTTAATTCCATAACTTATATGTTTAAAGTAGTTTTAATTAAATTTCTTCAAGTTCCATAACTTGAGGACAAGTTATGGAAGACTTTAAACTATTAAAGAATGTAAATCTTCTTCTTTTGTAACTTATGGAACTAATTAATGTTACACATTTTTATTGTTTAATGAAGAGACTCTTGAACCTCCATAACTTGAGGACAAGTTATCGAGTCATGAAATCATTTAATGAGGACAAGACTCTTCATTTTGTAACCTTCGCCAACTTTTATGAGTTTTAAGAAATTTAAATGTGACCTTTCATGTAACTCGAGGACAAGTTACACAAACACATTTTAGAATCATCTCTTAGATTAAAACGGATTAAAGACACATAATCAATCAAGTTTTCTATTAATCTAAGCAACTCATATGAACAAAGATAATTCACATCAAACCTTTTTCATGTAATTAGCATAACTTTTAAACTAATACAAAACATGAATATATTGACAATTATCTTTGAAATTGGATTAGCTTGAACATTAACTCATCAAAAACAAGTTTATAAGTCCAAAAACATCTTAGGGTAATGTTCCTAGTCCAATTCCAGCCAAAACAATCGAATATATGTTGTCAGGGGGTCCAACTCGTCGAGTGCATGAACCAACTCGGCGAGTTGGATGCTTTTTTCCTTGGACTCGTCGTGTCCCTTCATGGACTCGGCGAGTTTGCTGTGCAGACAGCAACAAAATTCGATTTTCAGCCAAAATTTTGCAAGTATAACAAGAAAACAAGCCTAGGCTCTGATACCACTATTGGGTTTTGAGCATTCTAAGACTCCTAAGTGTACATGCAACCCTAAATACCTTGGATCTATATTTTCTCTATTATACATGCAAATATGAAATTTCTAAGGTGTTCATCCTAACTAGCATAATAACATTGATTCATATGAATATATCAAGTTAGAATTACATACCTCTTTGATGCAGAATGTCTTGATGAAGCTTGAGTGCCTAGTGCCCCAAGTATGACACCTCAAATGGTTCACACAACATCATATGCACTTGGAAAGACTTGAGAGAATATACACACTTCATGAAAATCGGCTAGCCCTTTCTATCACACATAGTGGCCGATTTTGTCAACAATAAGATGCTTATATAGTTAGTGACAATTAGGGTAAACCCTAATTGTCATGGAATTCCATTTCCTTGGATCCATGGGTTCAAATATACCATGGAGTATCCTATGGGTTTTAGCCCAAATTGATAATCCATGGAGTCTCAGCCCACTATACAAGTATGGATGATTTACACAATCAACCCATATATTTAATTAGTCTTCTTTTGATCACTTAATTAATTCTAGATTAATTCTTGATTAATACTAATTAAATAATCTTATTAATATATATTAGAACTTATAATATATTAATAAACCTTAAGTGTTATTTCTCTCATTTTAGTCTATCCAAATGCATGATGCCATGCAAACCAAATGGACCATGCCGAGTCGGGTCAAGTCTTACCAATTATAGTTATGGACTTAGACATTAATCCAACATGAATGTGGCCTATGCCACATATCTTTAGGAGAAGTTTGGAACTACCATTACTCACACCAATGTTGCTAATGGTGTTTTGAGTGCTCATTGTTGGAGTTTGGTTTTGAAAGAGGTTTATCAAGAAGATGGAATTTTGGTTCCTTATGATGTAAAAACTGCTGAGTCTCTGACTATAGCAACCCCAAGGATATTTGTTGAAGATCCGACCTTGTTTCCAACTGTTGCTCGTATTCCGAATGCAATGCTCAAGCTTGTTGATCCTAAAAATCCGCTTCTTGTGCAATTTTTGGCTTTAATTGACTCTACTGAATCCATTGATTTTTTTTCCACCAAAGGGGGTGAGCGTTCTTCCAAAGCTTCTAAAGCTCCAAAGAAGAAGAAGCAAGTTGAGAAACCACCAACTGTAGAGGAGGATGTTATGAAAGAAATTTTTTGTTCTTGTTTCACCTACATCGAAGAAGTGCCAAGCCTTGGATATGGCTTAAAAGTTGCAAAAGAAGAAACGAAAGCACCAATTTATTGTCAAAACTGATCACAACAGTGATAGTGACAGATCTAACATTCACAAAGAAGATTCGGTCATTGGATCGCCTCAAAGGGATTCTCCTCTCAAGTCGAATTTCGAGATGGTATAGGATCTTGATGTTAATGTAAACATATCTAATATGGATACAAACATGAATTCAAATGATCAACCACGAACATCCATTCCTAAGAAGGCTAATGTTATGCCATCCAGTGTTTTGCCAACCAAGTCCAATACATATGAGGTTCATACATCCCTGTGGACTTATCTAATAAGGACCAAAAAATCAACACGGATGAAGGAATGCAAAAACAACGAATCCTCTGTTACTTCTACCTTTCAAACATCAACCGTTCACACTTCAACTATCATCTCATCTACAATCTAAACTTCTATAGTTGAAACCTTCATAACCACCACTTTCATCATCCTTAACAACTTCAATTCTAGTTTCGACCATATCACCAACATATTCCACAATCATGATTCATGCATGAACCAATTACCACTCTCTTCTCTTCTCAATCCACTGAGGGTGAAAGAATGATTCATGATGAAGAACCTAATGATGATGAGATCGTGGTGTCCTTTGCAGATCTTCAATTTGATCCTAAGGAGGACAATGTTCCTGATGACTTAATCATGTCAGGTAAACAGTTCAAAATCATCAACATGAAAATAAATTCTCTTCTTTAAATACAAGAAGATACAGGGGAAGGAATTTTGTGACTTGGATTGAGATGGAATATTTGTTGAAATATAAAACAAAACGCTTTCGAAGTTTAGTTGAAAGCATTGAACAGGAATATGCTAAAAGCTTAGCAATTCACTTCATGAGCTTTGACTATGTGATTTAGAAGCTTCGTTATGTTGTGAAGGATAGTCATGACATTTTTGTTGAACAAGTGAAGACAATGAAGGAATATGTGGATCTCAAAGTTGCTGAACTCAAATCCGAGATGTCAAAAGAAGTTCAGAAAATGGAGTAAAACTACACTTTGTTGCATAGAAAAGTCGATGTCATTTTGAATTCTATCACTAAGTTGGTTGAATTTGACACTGAGTATTCAAACAACCTTAAAGAGAAATTAGAAAAGGATTCTCAGGTGTTTGAAAATATGGAAGAATTCTTATCTAGTATCAAGGAGTCTATTTTGAAAGCTGCTCTTCCGAACCAATCAACAATTTCTCAAGAGTCTATTTCTCAGTTGATTTCGACTATTGAGACCGATATCAAGTCAGATCTTGCTCCAATCTTTGAGTTGGTTCTTCAATTGCCAACTAATGCTCTACATGCAGTGCAAGTGTCACAAGATGGAGAGAAAGGATTTGGAGGAGTTGGTTCTTTGAACGACTATGAGAAAGAGGTTGTTGATAGGAAAGTGAATTCGACTCAAATTCCGACTTCACTTCCCATATCATTGACCACGACTTCTACAACAACAACAAATACAAGAGCTCTGACAAAAGGAATCTCAATAAACGAAGGATATGGAGGTTCAAGTTCAAGTTCAGTTCCACTATCTTCGAATGATGATCCAAGAAATAAAGGAAAGCTATTTTTGTGGTTCCTTTATGGAAGGAATGACTCCAAGGTCTCCGATGAAGTTTTTCAACCATATCTCATCCTTCGATGCTTCTCTTGCTGCTATGTACTCTGATTCGCACGTTGAATCAGCTACAGTCTCCTGCTTGGAACTTTTCCATGTCACTGCCCATCCATTCAGGGTAAATATCCAGCCTGACTGAGAGCGGAAATTATCTCGGTCGGTTTGAAAGCTGGCGTCGCTATACCCTGTCACTCTCAAGTCATCACTCCCTCCAAGGGTAAGGACCTAGTCCTTAGTCCTCTACAGGTACTTAATAATGTTCTTAACCGCAATCCAATAAAATTCACTAGGGTTCCCTTGATATCTGCTAACCATGCTCAAAGCAAAGGCCACATCAGGGCGAGTACAAGTCATAGCATACATGATTGAACCAACTGCGGAAGCATATGGTATATGACTCATTTCTACTGTCTCAGCCTCTATACTCAGACTCTGAGTCTTGCTCAGTTTGGTATCGCCTTCGATAGGTAAGTTACCTATCTTGGAGTTCTCCATGATGAAATGTTTCAACACCGTGTCCAAGTAGGTACTTTGACTAAGTTTTATTAGTCTTTTACTTCTGTTTCTTAATATCCTTATCCCTAGGATATAAGCAACTTCTCCAACGTCCTTCATAGTGAAACACTTCCCAAGCCAGGACTTAACCTCCTGCAAGGTTGGGATGACATTTCCTATGAGCAGTATGTCATCTACATCCAATACAAGAAATCTCACTATACTCCCACTAGCTTTAACATATACACAAGACTCATCTTCGCTTCTCGCAAAACCAAACTCTTTGACTTTCTCATCAAAACAATGATTCCATCTGCGAGATGCTTGTTTTAATCCATATATGGATTTCTTAAGTTTACACACTCTATTAGGGTACTTTGCATTGACAAAACCCTCTGGCTGACTCATGTAAACATCTTCAGCCAACTTTCCATTAAGGAAAGCGGTTTTGACATCCATTTTGCAGATTTCATAGTCATGAAATGCAGCTATGGCTAGCATAACCCTTATAGATTTAATCTTCGCTACTGGTGAGAAGGTTCATCATAGTCAACTCCATGAGTTTAAGTAAGCCCTTCGCAACCAGTCGTGCCTTATATGTGTGTACTTTCCCGTCCATTTCGGTCTTCTTCTTGAAGATCCATTTGCACCCGACTGTCTTTCGACCCGGTATATTGGCAACCAAGTTCCAAACTTGATTGTCATACATGGACTGAATCTCGCTGTCCATAGTCTCTTTCCATTTTGCAGACTCGGGGCCTGCCATGGCTTCCCTATAGTTATTAGGTTCATCTAAATTTACCAGTGTGCTATCATTGATAAATGTATCACCTTTAGATGTTATACGAAAACCATATAAATTAGGTAGAACTCTAACTCTAGTAGAACGCCTTAGAGGTATGAACTCGTCAATTGGCTCAACCGGAGTTTCCTCCTCAGGTTGATTGCTAGTGTTTGAGGTTCCTTCACCGCTTGACTCTTGAAGCTCTTCAATTTTAATTTGCCTCCCACTGTCCCCTTGTAATATGAGTTCTCTCTCATGAAAGACTCCTCTCCGCGCAATGAAGATAACATTGTCACTCGGTTTATAGAAGAGATATCCAAAGGCCTTCTGCGGGTAGTCGATGAAAATACATCGTTCACTTCGAGGTTCGAGCTTTTCATGAGTCTCGCATCTCACGAAAGCCTCGCAACCCCAAACTTTGATGTTGTCTAATGAGGGAACCTTCCCTGTCCACCTCTCATGAGATGTTTTGGAAACCTTTTTGGCAGGGACTAGATTAAGGATATGGGTGGCAGTCTCTAAGGCATACCCCCAAAATGAGATAGGTAACAAAGCTCGACTCATCATGGAACGAACCATGTCTAGCAAGGTTCTATTGTGCCTCTCAGCCACACCATTAAGCTGTGGTGTCCTAGGTGGCGTCAATTGTGAAACAATTCCACATTCCTTAAGATAGTCAAGGAACTTGATAATAAGATACTCTCATCCTCGATTGGATGGCAACATCTTTATCCTGCTCAATTGATTCTCCACTTCTTGCTTAAACTGTTTGAACTTTTCAAAGGTTTCTAGCTTGTGCTTGATTAAGTTGATATAACCATATCTACTGTAATCATTAGTAAAAGTCACATAGAAGTGATTAGCATCGCTTGTGACGGTTCTGAATGGTCCACACACATCAGTGTGTATGAGATCCAACAGACCTTCGCCCCTTTCACAAGAACCAGTGAAGGGTGACTTGGTCATCTTTCCAAGTAAAGAAGATTTGGAAGTGTCATCCGACTTCAAGTCAAATGACTCCAAAACTCCATCGTTTTGGAGTTGGGCTATAGTTGACATGTCCAAGACGACAATGCCACAAGCATGCCTTATCCAAATCATTGGAAGAATCAATGTGTAACACATTATTTCCTAAGTTATCTACAACATTCATAGTTTCATATACACCATTGCAAGGTAATGCCTTCAAAATAAAATACACCATTATAATAAGCATTAATAGTACCAACTTCATTATTGAAAGAAAAGGTAGAACCTTGTTTGTACAAACTATGAAAGGAAATAATATTTCTCACCATATCGGCCGAGTAATAACAGTTATTTAAATCTAAATTTAAATCATTACTAAGCAATAAAGAATAAACTCCAATATTGGTCACAGGCGGCATTTTCCTATTTCCCATGATTAACTGTATCTTCCTGTGCTCCACATCCCTACTTCTTTTTATTCCCCACAAATCAGAAAAAATGTGAAATACAAAACCTGTATCAAGGACCCAAGAATTAGCATGTGATGAGCTATTAGACTAAATAGTGTAAATACCTGCAAAGAAGGGTTTGATCATCCCATCCTTTATGTCCTACAAGTACTTGGGCAACTTCATTTCTAGTGCCCTTTTTCATGACAATGGAAGCAATCAACATCCTTCAAATTGGAAAAGGATTTAGCAGAACCAACTTTGGTCCCACTAGAAGAGGATCCATCAAGAGACTTTCCATTGCGGCTCTTGGAGGGAGCCTTCCTCGTTTTTCCCTTCCCATGTCTAATTTCCAGAACAGGGAAGTAGTAGTAGTAGTAGTAGGAGTAGACACAACCGATTTACCATTCAGGTTGCTTTCTGCATTCGTTAGAAGGTCTTGAAGCTTGCTAAGAGCGACCTCCTCCTTGTTCATATGATAGGTCATACAAATTGATCATAACAAGAAGGTAAATAGTGTAGAATAATATCTATGGTCAACTCCTCATCAAAATTGACATTCAATTTAAGCAAGCAGTCCACGAATCTCTGCATCTTTTGCAAGTGGGCCGTGATGGGTTCACCATCCTTCATTTTGGTTGTGATCATGGAGACAATGATCTCATACCTCTCCCCCCGAGCACTTTGATGGTATCCTTCCATCAAATCTTGATACATTTTATAGGGATAGTAGTCCTCATAGGACTTATGTAACTTAGAAGTCATGGTAGCAATCATTAGACACGACACCTTTGTCGCATCCCTTTCATGAGTAGTGTGCTCAACGATTTGTTCAGGAGCGGCAGTGGTTACATCAATCTCCTTAAGCTCTTTATCCAGGACATATTCTTTTTCCTTATAGCGAATAGCCATTTTGATGTTACGAATCCAGTCATTGAAGTTTGAGCCATCAAAAATGACCCTCCCACATAGGTTCATGAGGGAGAAAGAGCCTGAAGGGATTAGGTTGGAAGCATTGTTTGGGATAGACATCTGACAATGAAAAAGAACAAAGTTTAGGTTAGATGATAACCCATAATATTATACCCAATATGAAATATTAAGGCTAGGACCCAACACAATATTTAACAATTACGAAGAGGGATACCGTAATCCAATTGTAAAATATTTGAAGGTAGGTAAATGACAATTTACCAATTTCCAATACGAAAAACGAAATATATTATTAAGTTTTAATTGGTTTGAAATTCCTAGATCTTTGAGATTCATTGAACTTTTCAATGGCATGTTTAAATCTCGATTGTGCCCTTCAAGTTTGTGACTGGGATGCCGATGATCACAAACAAGGTGTGAATAACCATGCAAATTAAGTTGGTACACCCAATGTTACAAATCACCTAATGAATGTGCCGGTTAACCACATACGCTCCATTGATCTATGATTAACATCAAGCTACCCTTTACCACACATTGTCAGTCAAATATTAGTGTGTCGGTTAACCACACATGCTCCACTAACGACTTAACAAGGTGCAAAGTGTAATTTCATGGATTAGCAGCATTTTCGCATTTTTCTAAAGTAACTAAGACTGGGAATTTAATAAAAGTTTAGTTACTTTATATTTATCATTATACTTTTAATGAGGGAGAATTAATGTCATATCCTACCCGTTCAGCTAACCACCTGCCACCAGTCAAGGAAGCGGTGGGTGAGAGTGGACACCCATTAAATTGTCATTTTATAGGCAATAACCTTATACACCCTTTTAGACCGGCTTCGTGAATGAGGTCTACTAATGGTAAGACTTACTAGTCTTATATATATATATATATATATATATATATATATATATATATATATATATATATATATTAAACTTATAATATTATAAAGTATAAGGGTTGAATTTTAACTTTTAAAACTCTAGGGTTTGGAATTAAAGTTTCATTGATGAGACTTTACAAATTCCAAAACTTGAGGGAACATTTTGAAACTTGTCAAAACTCTTCATATTCATAACTTATGAGTTTAATTGGATTTTAATGTATGAGACTTTTCATTTTCCATAACTTGAGGACAAGTTATGGAGGTCATTAAAATTCATCTAGATCATTTTTCTAACAACTAAAATTATCACATAATCTATGATCTAACTAAACTCATAATGAAGATAATTTCAAGTGAAGAATTCGAAAGCAATTTTGTTTATCATATAAAAAAAACAATTATTTTAAAACTTTGACAATTATTTTGTGGTTGGATGAGTACAAGCACTACCATATCATAAAAAACATTTATAATGATCCAAAACAGTTTGTGGTAGTGTTCCCAATCCAAACCAAGCCAAGAAACTCGAAATTCTGCAAACAGAGCCTTCAACTCATCGATTGCATGAGCTGGAATCGGCGAGTTGCTCTGTTACTGAGTGGACTCATCGAGTCTGTTCATGGACTTGGCGATTTCACCAGTCAGAGGCCAAAATTTCGACTTTTTCAGCTTTGAAAAATTAGTAAGCGTCAAATATAATAGAAAACAAACCTGGCTCTGATACCACTGTTGGATTTTGAGCATTATAACACTCCTATGGTGCGCACGCAACCCTAAATGCTTTGGATATATGTTTTCTCTAATTATACATGCATTTTGTTTTTCCAAAGCATTCACGCTAGCTAGCATACAATTGAAGCCATATAATATAAACTTAGTTTGGATGCTTACCTCTTGAGTAGGGTAGAGTTCTTGATCTTTGAAAGCTTGGGCACCTAAAGTGTGATGCCTCTAATGGTTCACAAACACCAATAAGCAAGAGAAGGCTTAAGAGAATAAGTTACTTATCTCAAAAAGATGGTCTAACCAATTTTGGCTCATGAGGGTTCTATTTATAGTGTGGCAAATGCTAGGGTTACACTTTGTAAACCCTAATGCTCAATGGGTTTAACCTCCATGGACTATCCATGGATTAACTTATTGGTTTAGCCAATCCAAATAATCATGGATCATTGTCCCACACTACAAGAATCATTGATTTACATAATCAATCCCCATATATTTAATTAATCTCTTTTGACCACAAAATTAATTCTTGATCAATACTAATTAAATAACCTGATTTCATATATTAATATATTATACTTGTAATATATTAATAAATCATAAATAAACTTATTCTCAAAAGTCTATCCTATCAAAATCCACTGGAGAAGGCAACCCAAAAGGACCTCGCTACTATCGGGTCAAGTACATTCCAGTTATAGTTATGAGCTTAGACACCAAATTTAACAAAATCAACACATAGTATTTAGGAGTTCATCTAATCTAAACAAAAGAAAGGGTTTTTAGCCCATAATGACATCTGATGAACACGTGAACAAAAGGAAAACTAAGCTAAACATCATTAAACTAAGCAAACCGAATGCGTAGATGTGAATCCGTGCTCCAATTAATTTTCTAGCTTCAAAATCGACCCCAAAGGGTTCTTAGAATGGTTTTTCTTCGTAAATAGTCACACCCCTAAGGCCTCCCTCCTCTGGAATCGACCTAATGTCTGAGATATATATAGTTAACAAAATTAGGCCACCACGTCTGTGACAACCTGAAATTTCTATCTTGTACAACCGTTCAATTCAATCAAAGTCAGACTCGATTCGGCTATCTTTTAGCATTGTTTGAAGTCTTTTTGTGTATTCTATGCCTAGTACCTTCAAGGTAAGGGTTTAGAAATGAGTTCCTTAAGTTCATCACATTTCAAAAGGGCCAAACACTCCTTGATGAGGAGTGTACGGCCGTATACATGGGTTTACGGCCATACACCCCCCTTTTGGCCGTACACTCTCGCATATATATATATATATATATATATATATATATATATATATATGGGACTTAGCCATTTTTAATCACTTTTTACTCATTCAAGCCAAGAAATCGATTCTCTCTCAACTATTATCGGGGTGTTCACCTAGATCTTCAAAATGTAAATGTTACTTCCTTTGATTTGTTGATTCATTACACTACCTAGTGAATATCCATGATTTCATCCATGAAATTACTTCTTTTGGTTATATCTTCAAGAAACACCAAGAGCACACACAAGTTCTTGGACCTTAAAACACCCCTAAAGGCTTCTAATTCGTAAGTATCTCTTCCATCTTCTTGTTAGGCTTGTGAATCACTTCTTTTCTAGCCTTAAAACATCATATTATGTCGTACACCCCTTGTTTAGTGCATATTTGGCCTCAAACTCATGATATACTCCAACACAAGATCAAGAACACTTAGGGGATGCTAGATATAGCCTTAGAGCACCCTTTTTGACATGTTCTTCAAGGAGTGTACGGCCGTACACTCCATGGCCGTGCACACATATGGCCGTACACACACTAGCGTGGCCATAAACCCATTTTATGCAATCCTTGGTACTTTTAACACTTCAATATAAGTGTTTCCTAGTTCATAGGGTGGTTTTCTTACATGATTAGTTGTATAAACACTAATTATATCCATATATGTTTAATTATATGCTTATTAGGATCCGTTTGTGCTCGAGGTTCCACTTGACACTTAGCATCCTGTGCCGATTTTACATTCGCATCACTCTCTACAGGTGAGTTCATACCCATTAATCTACCTTTTAAATAATTTTAAATGCTTGTATAGGGGGGGGGGGGGAGGGGGAATACAAGTTGATAACATTATAGTTGCTATATCAATCACATGTGATTAATAACTATCAAACAAGTGGATTTTTCTTATACTGCAACTGTTTTATCAAACAAACTCTTCAAAATGTTTTATAAACTGACATCAAGTCATCTGTTACCATTCAAATGGTTAAAACTCTTTTATATGTTAAACTTTGTATTAAACTCTTTTAAACTTATATATATTGTCAAAATCATGTCTATATAGATATAATTATATAAGTAAGGTTGAAAGGACTTAGGACTGATAACTCACTTTATTTCCTGTTCCATGTTTGGTTGTGGACTTAGGGTATTCGGTTATTTGTCCGAGTGTCGTTTGAATCTTAGTTATACATTATGTATATATGTATAGATTTAAAAGTTCTTACATCAGTTCAGCACCTTTAGGTAGCAAAGGTGTAAAAACATACTCAGTCATTCAAACAACATTACTAGTAAACTATAATAGGTATAGTTTAGAGGTTTACTAGTCACTATTTATAGTACCATGAAACATACAAGAGTCATTTCATTTAAGAGTCAATATACACTTACTATTATGTGAAACAGAAGGAACATACTATGACGAGAAACTAAGAGAGCGTACACTACACTATACAAGAGAACATACTATACACTAGAGAGCGTACAATACACTAGAACATACTATACAAACACTAGAATACTACAACATTAATGTGAGCCACTACTTCATGACATGGCAATCTACTGCTGTGTCACGTTTGGTAACCAGAGTCTCCTGGAGGGAGAGCGTGATTTTGTGTATAGATCTATATGGGACTGACCGTCCTACACCTTGCTGCTAGCTACAGTGGGACCTGTAGGTCTACAGGTGACAAATGTCATACCAATTCGATGTCTTTGATCGTCATGCTTTACTAGTCAATCAAGTATGGTTACAACCTCATCACAATTTACCTTAATTAACAAACCGGCTTAAGGTAGTCAGTACATTGGTAGCTACTTATATACAATACTACGGTACATCGTTATTTATCCCCTTTGCATTCAAATTGTGATCTTCTCACATAAACGGTAATGTAAACTATATTTTGGTAATGATAGTCATACTTGGGAAAGATACACACTTTTACAACCAAACAACATACGGAATATTCGGGCCTTGGTAGAAGGCTACTTTTCTTAGAAAATATAGGATTTTCTAGGACATATAAACATTTACTACAAACACTTACAAACATTTACATCAAACATTTGTAAACACTTACATACAAACAATGAAACTAAAATACTTATGAACTCACCAGCTTTAATGCTGATCTATGCTTTCAAAATAACTTATATTCTCAAGTCACCAGTAGACAGATACCGATGACCAGGTTTTGGGAAGACGAAGATTTCAAGACTCGTCTTTATTTTGATTATTCATTTTTGATGTCTTAAAACTAAACAAAAAACACGTTTGTATTAAAACTATATTATTAATGCAATGGATGATGTTGTTCCTTGTTTACTATTATGCATTGTTGTGATACTGTACATGACATCCTCCGCCCCAGAACGTTTCTGCCGTTCCGGTTTTGTGGTGGGACATATTGGTATCAGAGCATTGTTTATAGTTAATTAAGTATATCAACCCATAAAAGATATACAATCTATAAACACATCGGGATTAAAATACTATGGAAAAGAATTTATACTTTTAAATAATAAAATATTTAACTAAAGTATACACACATGCATTCATACTAAAACCAGTGTCACTAGGACAGAACAAAAGTATTGCGATTGTTGGAAAACACAAGTAGGCTTGGAGACATATAATTAGATCTGGGAGTGATACAGCCTAATCAACTATATCTTTCCGAGAAGTGATTAGCATGTGCATAGGAATCGCTGTGGTGTTGCAACAAGTCTAAAAACTTACCGACACTACAACAAAGAAAACATTAGAACAGAACATAAACTTAAAATGCTATAGGAGTATTTTGTGTTACTATAATTCGTATTTGAGAACTAAAGGTCTTTATTAGTAGGTCGATAGTTGCTTGGTGGATACGCTAAGGTTGTATGTGACTAAGGTGTCATAGACTTAGAATTTGTGATCTTTGCTTTATTTCCTGTTCCTTGTTTGGTTGTGGATTTAGAGTTAGGGTCACTTATTCAAAGGTCTATCCTGTTTTGTTTTCATGTAACTGGTATGCACTACGCTAGTAATGAAGTAACTGATAAAGATCATCCTATAATTATCTTAAGTGGTACGTCTATTAACTATCTCTTTCATCCCATTTCTCGCTTAGATTTCATGGCCGGATTAAATCTCCCTGGCGAGCCATACTTCCCCAACCAAGGCAATGATGGATGGTTCGATAACGGGCCATAAGAGAATCATCCATTCCAATTGGATGATGACTTCGCAGAGAACTTTCCGGAGAATTCTGACTCCGAGCCAGAAGTCAATGATTTGCCTCTGGTGGCTCCAATCCCAAATCCTAACCCTAGTCTGACTTTTCAAGGCCCGACACCTCTGTAGGCAGAATACTTGGGTGCTTGGAGTCAAGAACAGGGTTCGCCTATGTAACATCCCAAAAACATAGTCTGAAAATTTCATTTAATTTAATAATCAAAACCATGTTCGATAAACCTCTTTTAAAAATCATAAGCAATGTATATCAAAATATTATAACAACTGTCAAGTATATCAGAGTATAAACATCCCAGGCTGAACAAATGGTGTGTGCACAACAATCTTCCCGAGCTCCTCTTTTGAAAACTGAGTACCTGAAACCAAAACTGAAACTGTAAGCACAAAGCTTAGTGAGCTCCCCCACACCACCACATATCGTAATATAACATATAAACACATATTGGGCCTTGCCCTCTGCATCGGACCGAAGTCCGAAAACTGCATCGCACCAAAGTTCGGAACTAACCAGGGCCTTGCCCTCTGCATCGGACCAAAGTCCGGAAACTGCATCGGACCGAAGTCCGGAACTAACCAAGGCCTTGCCCTCTACATTGGACGGAAGTTCGGAAACTGCATCAGACTGAAGTTCGGAACTAACTAGGGCCTTGCCCTCTATATCAGACCGAAGTCTGGAAACTGACTGAACATAGCATTTCATAATCATATCTACTAGCATAAACATATATACTGCATACTGCATCGAACCGAAGTCCGGAACACATAACACAAAGACATGCTTGAATAACAAAGACATCAAGCACACTGAACTACTGCATCAGACCGAAGTCCGGAACTACTGCTAACTAAATGGGCCGGCATTATGGCCATAGACCCGTTCATACCGGAAGGAAACTCACCTCACACCGCTGAAGTCCCGTAGACACAATCCCACACTGCTGAAATCCCGCAGACTCAACCCCAGCTGCTGGATAACAGATTCCGGAACTATCAACACCAAAATAACACCCAATTAATAATTGGGTTCCAACTCATAACCATAAGTCCATACTTGGGTAAACGACTACTTTACCCCTATCTTGGATTGTGTATTAAGCCCAATTTCTCCATGTCAATTACTCTAGTCTATTTGATTATTCTTGGATGGCCCAACACAAAACCCAATTGAATATTAGGGTTTTCTCACTTAGCCCATTAAGGACTTAATCCATTAAGTTCTTTACTCTACTAGATAATTGACATGGAGAAATTGGGCTTAATACACAATCCAATCTCAATGGCCCAAAAGTGGGTCCAATAAGTCCAAGGCCCAAATACTTGTAGTTAGGGTTTTCTAAACCCTAATTTGGTTATTCACCCAAACATGGCCCAATAGGCCCAAAACTAATACTTAATCCCATTAGGGTTTTGCTAGGTTAATTAGGGTTTGCTAGTGGGGAACCACCCACTACCACCTCGGGTAGTAGTGGTCAGCGATGGCACACGGCGGCGGCCACCACCTTACGGTGGTGGTTATTATTTTCATTATTCATTGCTAATTACAGATACAATGATTGAACCCAAAAGTACACACACACACTAACTAACGTAATACACACACATCCACCCTAGTGGTGGTCGGTGGTGGTGGAGGGTGGCAGTGGCTTTATCCGGCCAAACAACCACCTACAACCTTATGAAAACTGAACACAACATGTCTACTAAGATACATACCCATACACAAACTCATAGCAGCGACTGGTGGTGTAAAGATCTGGCAAAAGGAGGCAGAAGGAGGCTTATACGGCGGCAGGAAGGTAATGGCCACCATAGGGCTGCCATGGTGGTTCCCACGCTTTTCCAGCCAACAGCAAGCAGGCACGCACACACGGAGACGAGCTGAGCAAGGGAAACGCACCCCAATCACAGCTACCCTTGCGGCGGCTCATGGCGGTCGGAAGCAAAGAAGCGATGGAGCAGCCTCCTTGTGGTTGAATAGGCGATGGCGGCGGCGGCTAGCTGCACTCATGACGACAGATGGCGAGCAGCAGCAGCAGCGAGATTAGAATCCACAGCGGCGGCGCCAATGATCGGGAAAGAGTGCCAGCCGCAACAGGAGAACGTCCAATGACAAGGGTGGTCTTCAACGAGAATGGCAGTTGCGCCTCCACGGTGCTTATTCGACTGGCCACTATGGTTCTTCCCCCTCTATACGCTATGTCTGGCGATTTGGCTTCACCGGTTTCTGTCTTCACAGCGGCTGGGAGATTACGACGGCTAAAAGAGAAGTGAGGCGAGGGTGGCTGCTGGAGGATCTCCGATGATGGCGGCTGCCTTAATGAGCTAGGGTTAGAGTCACCGGGTGAAGGGTCTTATATACCCTGATCCCATAAATAAGTTTCCCATATTGGCAGATTCGATCCCTCCTTCCTTCTTTTCTTTCAAAATAAGGCCATATTTTACACTTTTAACCATGTCTTCAGAAATCTTTACAACTAGATCCAAAACTTACCTTTTAAGCCCCCGAGCCCATAAATTTCTTTCACAATAGGTCCCTAAATCACCAATAAACCCTTAAGCCTTCAAATATTTTGAATTTAAGTCCCGAACGTACACTTTTAACCCTCGAATTTCAAAATTATTCACAACTTAGTCCGACACTTACATTTATTAATTTATTTAAATAAATGGGGCATTACAACTCTCCCCACTTAAATTAGATTTCGTCCTCGAAATCATTTCTTACCATTCCTTACGCGCCCAACTACTCTAGTAATGTGGCCATAATCCTGCACACACCCTAGCCTTCTTAGGGTAGCTGTGACCAATCATCACAAAACCCTAACATCTGCAGGCGAACTAATTCCTCGCAACAAGATCACATCTAGTTCATCTGAATTCTACTATCTCGAGATGGATTAATCCCTGACAAACCACTCTTACTGAATCATTATTGCCGAATCCATTCTACTTGTCTCTCAGTTGCCCACTCCTCTCATGAAATCTGAAGGCTCCCTCTAGAAAAACCGAATCACGAATCCATTTATCCCTGTGATTCACTTATACTTTGCCAAAACTCAGATAATCTTGTTGTAAGTGACTTAGCATATCCCAAGCTATTTGTGACTCTAACACCAAATGAAAACCCCAAATACGATTACCGCTTAAGACATTGACTGTCTGAAGCATTGATATTTCTGAAAAACAGAACTTCCTGAATCACTTACTACCTGAACACTGAACTACCTGAAACACGGAACTGCCTAAATTACTGAACTGCCTGAAACAGAGAACTGCTTGAAACAACATGTTGCTACATGACTTCTTTCCAACATCTATCAAGACCTTCCTGGTCTCAACTTATTCACCAATCATTTGAAGTACCTGGTTCCAGCTCGACGGCGGAGCCAAAGGACTCCCTACTTAGTCGCCTCACACGACTTCTGAACAAAATCCTTCTCTGGAACTAGTTGCTACTAGCTATCTTGTCACTGTGGCCCTAACGAACTTCTGATCTAACCGATTGGTTCCATGTGTCGAATTATAACGTCACCAAACCCAAGGCTAAAAGTGATTGCTACATGACCATTGGTGGCCTTATGTCATAAATGACCTTAAGCAGTCAACTGCTTACTTGCTCTCATGGTTGTAGTCGCGCTTCTACAGTCTTATATCTAGCTTAACCAGATCTAACCCATCTGGGTAATTCTGAAATCCAATATGTGGATTTCCATCTCCTCACTGCTACACCCGAACTGGTGGGTGCTACTGTCCTTCCCGCGTCCTAACAACGCACTCACGCTATCTACCAACCTAGTGAATTCTATGGCTACACCCGCAGACTTACAACACTCTAACACATTATGACTGCTAGTGAATGCTACAACTACACCCACGGAGTTACAACACTCTAACACTTTTTGGCTGCTAGTGAATGCTACGGCTACACCTGCAGACTTACAACACTTTCCATACAGGATCGAACACGCGCTTGACCCGCACTCAGCTAAACTCATGTCCTGACTGGAATCCCTAACCTGATTCCCTAAGGCTTTCTAGCAAACATTACGGGAAGACGATCTCCTTATTGGCAAGTTTTTCCGAACTTCCATCTCACTCTATCTTCAAACCATACAGCCTCTTAGGCTGTCTTCCTTCCAAACAAGGATGCAAAACTTCTCCCATCTTCATAACTGCTCTTTCTTCGGAATCCTTGGGTGATTCTCCCCCACTTTGATTCAGCTTATGCCCTACAGCACCCAAAACTGGAAAAAATCTCAATTCTTCCTACTCTCCCATGACCAATCTGCTAGAACTCACGCTTATCCTTGCTAGGTTTTCAACACCAGCTAATCCAAAAGATCACACAACCCCTAAAAAAAATCTGAATAATCTCCGAGAATAACCTGCTAGATCCAGGAAACTCTGATTCTCAGTTGGAGACCTCGGAATCTCCTACTGCATCACGGCCTCTATCTTGGCCATATCGACTAGAATACCCTTCTGATTGACAAGGTGCCTAATAAATTGCACCTCACGCAACCAGAAATCACATTTTGAGTACCTTGCAAAAAGTCTCTCCCTCCTCAAAGTCTCTAACACCTCCCTCAGGTGCTTCTCGTGCTACTCCTCAATCTAATAATAAACTAAGATGACATTGTGCTCTCCCAATCCTGTGATTTAGGATATGATCTTTCGCTATCCACTAAAAAAAATTCTCGGTATGCAGTTGGCATATGCCATTTCTTGGAAGTATAATTCAAACAAAACGAAGGATAACCCTAAGTCACACTTACTCAACCCCTGGAACGAATGGTTTTATCGTGCAGTTTCCCGCATGTGTTGTACTGAATCTAGCCCTGCTAGTCTCTCAAAATCTGATCCAAAATCTAGGGTCTCCTCCCGAGACCCCCAATATAAGCAACTGAACTGATTCCCTCTTACCAATGTGCTCCAAGTCCATATCTCATTCTCAAGCTCTAGAAGTCATATCATTCAGGGTCTTCCACTCCGAGATACTCACGATCTCCCTGCTATCACTCTATAGTATGTTTTGATAACTTACCTTCTTCATTTCCTCATCTGCTGCATATTGTGGTACCATATAAGCTCTTTCCCGAGACTTGGCAGTGAGCTCTGCCACAGTCTCAGTCGTCTTGTGGAGATCTAACAACTCTTTTGCCAACTGTTGCGGCTCAATCGCATCATTACTCAAGTCGCTACCAACCTTTTCCTATCAACCTCGTGCTTTATCCCTCAAGAGACAGGAAGTAAGTCAGATCTTGTCTCCTTTCGAGACAACATCTGGTACGAAAAGTGTTGGCGACATCTGCCAAGCATCTGCTTCTAACAATGGGGTCCCTAGCCCCCATGACAATCTGAAGCCTCACAAACTCTGAATTCCCGAAACATCAACGTACGGGTCTCTATCATGACTTCTATCTCAGTGCATAATGCACTAGGCCTCTCATCACAAATCTCTATAATGTCCTCCTTGGCCACACTGAGGATCACAAGATTCTGGTCAATGATACTGCGCATAATTCTCAGATGGAATGAACTCCCTCATCTGATCATCAATCTGCCCGGCTCTAGAGTCCAAGCCTGATCCCTCGCCGACACCAGAACTACCATCTGGTCTACCACGTAGCGTCACTATACTCGGCAACATACCATCACTAACATCACAATACTCATCCAAACTCGAGGGATCTCACACACTACTAGTTCCCTGGTCTTATCTCAGCCTTCCTTTATTCGAGTACGTATCCTCTGCTTTCAGTAGTATGGGCCCATACTACCTTCCACATCTATCCGTACTTTCCTCAAGAACTGCCTCGACTCCACCAAGTCCCTTCTACTGCTACTGATCTCTACTACTCTCATCCTAGGCTTGCCCTAGGGAATCTCGGACTCCACCCAAAACCAGTCCTCAGCTGTTGAAGGCCTCCTTGTAATACCAATTAGCCATCACCTGAATACCATCACATGTGACAAGGCTCAGATAATCCTTCTAGTAAAAGACTCGTACCTACAATGGTTGGACTCAAACAAGAGCTGCGCAATAGGGCCAAATCCAGCACTTTGAGATTATTCAATCCTGATCGCAAGTGATGTGACGTATTCACCTAATGGCTAACTCCTATCACTCAGAGTCCCACAAGGCACAAAACAAGCAACATTCGGACACAGGAAACTACTCAAGCATATCTATCAAGAAATTGTACTAGCATACAATGCTAAGCTCATACTATCAAGAATAACCTAACATGCTATCCTAATACTCTCTACTCGTTACTAGCATGCAATTCTCATAATGCTGAAACACATATAGCAGACACATAATGCATCCTACTAGATCCTTAGTCTTATTCTAGCATGCTGTTCTACTAAAACTGAAACTGAAATTGATAATCATAGCATAAACTTGTATGGGTAATTTGGGAGTACTTACTTGAGCTCGGATGATTGCATGCACCACACCCTTTCCTCTTTTCAAAGTTCTTTTAATTCTAAAAATTCTTTTCTTTTTTCTAAAACTCTTTTCTTTTGAAAACTTTATACCACTTCCTTAGTTTGAGTTCAGTCACACTCAGAAGTGTGCCTGAATCCCTCAAACCAAGGCTCTGATACCAACTTGTAACATCCCAAAAACACAGTCTGAAAATTTCATTTAATTTAATAATAAAAACCATGGTCGATAAACCTCATTTAAAAATCATAAGCAATATATCTCAAAATATTATAACAACTATCAAGTATATTAGAGTATAAACATCCCAGGCTGAACAAATGGTGTTTACACTGCAATCTTCCCGAGCTCCTCTTTTGAAAACTGAGTACCTAAAACCAAAACGGAAACTGTAAGCACGAAGCTTAGTGAGCTCCCCCAAAATACCACATATCGTACAACAACATATAAACACATATTGGGCCTTGCCAACTGCCTCGGAACGAAGTCCGGAAACTGCATCGGACCGAAGTCTGGAACTAACCAGGGCCTTGCCCTTTGCATCGGACCGAAGTCTGGAAACTGCATTGGACTGAAGTCCGGAACTAACCAGGGCCTTTCCCTCTGCATCGACCGAAGTCCGGAAACTGCATCGGACCGAAGTCTGGAACTAACCAGGGCCTTGACCTCTGCATCGGAACGAAGTCTGGAAACTGCATCGGATCGAAGTTCGGAAGTAACCAGGGCCTTGCCCTCTGCATCAGACCGAAGTCCGAAAACTGACTAAACATAGCATATCATAATCATATCTACTAGGATAAAAACATATACTGCATATTGCATCGAACCGAAGTCCGGAACACATAACACAAAGACATGCTTGAATCAAAAAGACATCAAGCACACTGAACTACTGCATCAGACCAAAGTCCGGAACTACTGTTAACTAAATGGGTCAGCATTGTGGTCGTAGACCCGTTCCTACTGGAAGGAAACTCACCTCACACCGCTAAAGTCCCGTAGACACAATCCCACACTGCTGAAATCCTACAGACTCAACCCTAGCTGCTGGATAACAGATTCCCGAACTGTCAACACCAAAATAACACCCAATTAATAAGTGGGTTCCAACTCATAACCATAAGTCCATACTTGGGTAAACGACTACTTTACCCCTATCTTAGCTTGACTCCAACCTAAGGCCCAAACCAAAGGCCCAAATGTCTAATAATGGACCAAGGCCTAACTCAGGCCCAATTTTCCAAATTAGGCCCAAACCTCTAGATGGACTTCCCTCAAGGCCCAATTATTCAGTCTAGTCCAACATGTCTCATTCTAAGGGCCCAATATCATACAACCATCTAGGCCCAAAACTATGGCCCAATTTTCTAAATTGGGCACAATCACTCATATGGGCCTTACCCTAAAGCCCAACTAATTACTCTAGTCCATTTGATTATTCTTGGATGGCCCAACACAAAGCCTAATTGAATATTAGGGTTTTCTCACTTAGCCAATTAAGGACTTAATCCATTAAGTCCTTTACTCTACTAGATAATTAACATGGAGAAATTGGGCTTAATACACAATCCAATCTCAATAGCCCAAAAGTGGGTCCAATAAGTCCAAGGCCCAAATACTTGCAATTAGGGTTTTCTAAACCCTAATTTGGGTTTTTCACCCAAACATGGCCCAATAGGCCCAAAACTAATACTTAATTCCATTAGGGTTTTGCTAGGTTAATTAGGGTTGCTAGTGGGGCACCACCCACCACCACCTCGGGTAGTAGTGGTCAGCGATGGCACACGGCGGCGGCCACCAGCTTACGGTGGTGGTTATTATTTTCATTATTCATTGCTACTTACATATACAATGATTGAACCCAAAAGTACACACACACACTAACTAACGTAATACACACACATCCACCCTAGTGGTGGTCGGTGGTGGTGGAGGGTGGCAGTGGCTTTATCCGGCCAAACAACCACCTACAACCTTATGAAAACTGAACACAATATATCTACTAAGATACACACCCATACACAAACTCATAACAGCGACTGGTGGTGTTAAGATCTGGCAGAAGGTGGCAGAAGAAGGCTTATACGGCGGCAGGAAGGTAATGGCCACCATAGGGCTGCCATGGTGGTTCCCACGCTTTACCAGCCAATAGCAGGCAGGCACGCACACACGGAGACGAGATGAGCAAGGGAAACGCACCCCAATCACAGCTACCCTTGCGGCGGCTCATGGCGGTCAGAAGAAAAGAAGCGATGGAACAACCTCCTCGTGGTTGAATAGGTAATGGCGGCAGCGGCTAGCTGCACTCATGACGACAGATGGCGAGCAGCAGCAGCGAGATTAGCCTCCACAGCGGCGGTGCCAATGACCGGGAAAGAGTGCCAGCCGCAACAGGAGAACGTCCAACGACAAGGGTGCTCTTCAACGAGAACGGCAGTAGCGCCTCCACGGTGCTTATTCGACCGGCCATCGTGGTTCTTCCCCCTCTATACGATACGTCCGGCGATTTGGCTTCACCAGTTTCTGTCTTCACGACGGCTGGGAGATTGCGACGGCTAAAAGAGAAGTGAGGCGAGGGTGGCTGTTGGAGGATCTCCGATGATGGCGGCCGACTTAATGAGCTAGGGTTAGAGTCACCGGGTGAAGGGTTTTATATACCTTGATCCCATAAATAAGTTTCCCATATTGGCAGATTCGATCCCTCCTTCCTTCTTTTCTTTCAAAATAAGTTCATATTTTACACTTTTAACCATGTCTTCAGAAATCTTTACAACTGGATCCAAAACTTACCTTTTAAGCCATGAGCCCATAAATTTCTTTCATAATAGATCCCTAAATCACCAATAAACCCTTAAGCCTTCAAATCTTTTCAATTTAAGTCCCGAACGTACACTTTTAACCCTCGACTTTCAAAATTCTTCACAACTTAGTCGGGGACTTACTTCTATTAATTTATTTAAATAAACGGGGCGTTACAGCCTATGCCATACAATGGAGACCGAAGCTTCTACAACCTGAGGGAGGGAGGCTCAGTCGACAGAGTCCTGCCCATTCTGGTCTGCAGGGTTGCTCATAATGAAGAGCAGGTTAGGATAGCCATCCACCGAATCATGGAGGTTGATGCTAAAGCGGGAGTTAGTATAATCAACATTCATCGCCTGGAAGATGCTCGTGAGAGAGCTGAGAGAGACAATGAGGCCCTACAACAAGAATTGGCTTCAACTCGGGCTGAAGCCATAGAGCTCCGGGTACGCCAAATGGTTTATGAGCGACACCTCCATGATGTGGAGCGTCAGCTGGCTGACTTGAGGGTTCGCCGAGGGGTACCCGTCGCCGGTAGAAGTCACTTTACTCGTCCTTTCTTTTGGTTTAAGGAATAGCCTTCGTATCTATGCTCTATGTAGCACTTTTTCCATGTAAATATTCCTATCTATCTAGTACTGTTGTTAGGTCTCGATGCTGTCAAAATTTTCTTATGCTGGTTTGATGTAAGACCTACTTCTAGGTCATTTTTCCCGAACTTGTTACATCATTAATGCCAATATTCTTGACAGTCATCTAATCTTTTGGGAAATTCATATCCAAGTTCTTTCATACTGTTACCGTTAGATCTCTATATCAATCATACTCTCATTTTTTTGGTTGGACTATGGAGAGTTAGTCCATGATCCATTTTGATTATTCTTGCTATTGATTCTTACTATCATTTTCATCTTTGTAAACTTTTAGTCGAACTATGCCTCCTCGAAGAGTGACAAGGCGTAATCCTCCGATAAGTCTAATGCAACCACCTCCACCTCCTCCACCATACAACCCAACAACAATCCAAACTGTGGTGAATGCGGCTGTTACAGCAGCCCTAACTTAGTTCAGTGCTAGTGGAACTAGTGGGAGTGGAACAATTGTGCATTCCACTCAAGGTGATGCTGCAGCGCTCTCAAGAGAGTGTTCATATAAGGACTTCACCAACTGCAAGCCTAGTTCCTTCAATGGGACTGGCAGAATCATTTCCCTCTCGCAATGGCTCGAGAAAACGGAATCGATCTTTGAGATCTGTTCCTGTCCGGAAGGAAGCAAAGTTAAATTTGTTGTCTGCGCCTTTATAGACAGAGCCCTGACATGGTGGAATAGCCATGTAACTCTAATTATGGCAAATGCCATGGGCTGGGAAGCTCTGAAGGATCTCATGATAGAAGAGTACTACCCGTGGGGCGAAGTTCACAAACTTGAACAATAACTATGGAGCCTAACCATGAAGAGCTCCGACATAGTGTCCTATACTGCCAGATTCAGCGATTTGGTAGCATTATGTCCGGGAATGGTCCCTACTGAGGGAATGAAAGTTGAGAGGTATATTTGGGGGCTTGTGCCTCCATTTAAGGGGAATGTCTTAGCTTCAAACCCCACTACCTTCGATAGTGCCAAGCGATTGGCACAGCGGCTCATTGATCATGGAGTCCGCACCCCAACTACAACAACAACCATCGCCATCCCAGAACCCTCCAAAGCCGCTGACAACAAGCGAAGTTTTTGGGATAATAAGAAGAAGAATGCGGCACAGAACGCTGCCAAAAAGCAGTAGACCGTGGCCGTTCATGCTGCGATAACACCTACTGCTACTCCGCCGATGAAGCAGTATGTTGGGAGCTTGCCCAAGTGCAACAAGTGCAGCTTCCATCACAACGGACCCTGCCGAGAAATGCAGTGTGCTAACTGCAACAGGAAAGGGCACACACCTCGTTTCTATAAGGCTCTGGCAAGGCCAATCACCAAAGTCCCTGATGTTGGTGTGGGCCAGGCTTGCTACGGATGTGGCGAGGTGGGTCACTACAAGAGAAACTGCCCGGAGACAGGGAATGCTGGCGGAGTGGGAAGAGTTTTGGCTATAGGCCACAAGGAAGCAGTTGCTGACCCCACAGTGGTCACTGATATGTTTCTCCTCGATAACTCATATGCATGCATACTATTTAATAGTGGAGCGGAGAGGAGTTTCGTGAACCGAAAATTTGCTCACTTACTTAAGCAACAATCACATGCACTTAAAGATCATTTCACTGTAGAAATGGCTAATGGAAAGACTGTAAGCACTATCAGTATATACATAGGATGTACTCTAACTCTAGATAGCCATTCATTTTCAATCGACCTCATTATGGTCTCAATTAAAAGCTTAGATGTCATTATCGGCACAGATTGGTTGAGTCTTCATCGTGCCGACATCATGTGTTATGAAAAGGCCGTTCGCCTAAATCTGCTGTTTAGCAAAAATCTGATTATCTATGGCGACAAACCCGACATGAACCTTCGTATCATCTCGAGTATTCAACCCCAGAAGTACTTACGAAAGGAATGTCGCGCATTCCTTGCTCATGTTGTCGATGTGAGCCATGGGACGAAGGACATAAAGAACATCCCAGTGGTACGCAATTTTCCCGACATCTTTCTAGAAGAACTACCAGGATTACCTCCACAGTGTCAAGTCGAGTTCAGAATCGACTTAGTTCCAGGGGCTACCCAGTAGCCAAATCGCCCTATCGTCTAGCACCAGCTGAGATGCAAGAGCTATCCGGTCAACTTATCGAATTGCATAGCAAGGGATTTATTAGACCAAGCTTCTCACCCTGGGGATCACCGGTCTTGTTTGTGAAGAAGAAAGACGGATCGTTTCGTATGTACATCGACTATAGTGAACTAAAAAAGCTTACCATCAAGAATCGTTACCCTTTGCCTCGCATAGACGATTTGTTCGACCAACTACAAGGGGCGAATTACTTTTCAAAGATAAATTTGAGATCCGGGTATCACCAGTTACGAGTGCTTGAGGATGTTCTGAAGACAGCCTTCTGAACTCATTATGGACACTACGAGTTTGTAGTGATGTCATTCGGATTGACTAATACAGCCACCATACTCACGGATTTAATGAATAGGGTATGTCATACTTACTTGGATCAGTTCGTCATTGTGTTCATTGATGACATACTTATCTACTCTCGTTGTAAGGAAGAGCATAGTAAGCATCTATGTCAGATCTTGGAAACATTATGATCAGAGAAGCTCTACGCGGAGTTCTCTAAATGCGAGTTTTGGATTCGAAGAGTCGAATTCTTAGGTCACATTGTTAGTGAAGAGGGAATTCATGTGGACCCTTCCAAAATAAAGGCCACTAAGAACTAGTCAGCACCGAAGACGCCTACAGAAATTCATCAATTTCTAGGCCTCGCTGGCTACAATTGCTAGTTCATTCAGAAATTTTCTCGGATTGTGAAACCGCTTACAACCTTGACCCAGAAGGACGTGGTCTTTGATTGGGAAGAGAAACAAAAGAAGGCGTTTCAAACGCTGAAATGAGCCTTATGCACCGCACCGATACTATCCCTCCCAGAAGGAATAGAATACTTCGTGGTTTATTGCGATGCATCAAACCAAGGACTCGGTTGTGTTCTTATGTAACAAGGTAAGGTCATAGCCTATGCCTCATGACAGCTAAAGACACACGAGGTCAACTATACCACACATGATCTTGAGTTAGGAGCAGTTGTGTTTGCTCTGAAGATCTAGAGACAGTACCTGTATGGTACAAAAAGCACTATCTTTACAGACCACAAAATCCTTCAACATATATTCGACCACAAGGAGCTCAATGTGAGACAACGACGGTGGGTCGAGCTACTCAATGACTACGAATGCGTAATTCATTATCATCCCGGTAAGGCCAACGTAGTAGTTGACGCCCTTAGTCAGAAAGAATACACTGGTCGTAGAGTCAAATCATTGACTATGACTATCCATTCACATCTATCCACACAAATTAAGGAGGCTCAACTTGAAGACTTAAAACCTGAAAATGCGGCGGGTGAATCCATGATAGGGATGGATAAGAACTTGGAAGTCAAGGGTGGCGGAGCCTTATATCTCATGAATCGGATCTGGACACCGAAACACAGTGGTTTCATAGACTTGGTCATGACTGAAGCACACAACACTCGATATTCCGTTCACCCACGTTCAGATAAGATGTATCTGGATCTTAAAAAGCTATATTGGTGGACTAACATGAAAGAAGAGGTTGCTACCTTCATGAGTAAATGCCTTACTTGTGCCAAGGTTAAGGTTGAATACCAGAAAATATCAGGTTTACTTCAGCAACCGGAGATACCTGAATGGAAGTGGGAGCGGATCACGATGGACTTCATAACCAAGTTGCCCAAGACAACGGGTGGTCTCGATACCATATGGGTTATCGTAGACAGGTTAATAAAGTCCGCACACTTCCTGCCTATCAAAGAAACTGACAAGATGGAGAAACTCACTAGAACATACATTAGGGAGATCGTACGATTGCATGGTGTTCCCATATCCATTATCTCTGATAGAGATAGTAGATTCACTTTGAGATTCTGGCAATCGCTACAAGGTTCCCTAGGAACTAGGCTGGACATGAGTACAACCTACCATCTGCAAACCGACGGACAAAGTGAGAGAACTATTCAAACTTTGGAAGATATGTTGTGAGCATGTTTGATTGACTTTGTAAAGGCATGGGATATTCACCTACCCCTTGTCGAGTTCTCCTACAATAATAGTTATCACACGAGCATAAAGGATGCTCCATTTGAAGCCCTCTATGGCTGTAAGTATAGATCCCATTTGTGCTGGGCTGAGGTGGGTGAAACATAGTTAGCTAAAGGACGCATTCCTGACAACACTCTCACAGGTCCAAAAATCATTCAGGAAACGACAGAGAAGATCGTTTAGATTCATGAACGATTGAAAGCCTCTAGAGACCGACATAAAAGCTAAACAGTGAGACTGCTAATCTGGCAGTGGTTGCTCAGTACTTTGACTAGGAGGACCAGATTCAGGAACTGAATATTTCAGGACCTGAAAATGCTCACTTGGCTCAAATCAATGATACTCCTGTGGAATAAGCTGAAGTTGATCCTGAAGAAGAGATGATGGAATTGCAGTTTGCTTTTATGGTATATTCTACTTCAGAACCTGAAAAGAAAGAGGTAAGTTAGTCTTCTTGTTCTCAAACATGTATTGATAATGTTAAAAATCTTCTTGAGTATATAGAATTATTACGTAGAGAGAACGAGGACTTGAAATATGAAAGGTATCAACTTAGGAAAGGACAGAAACCCCTGAAGGCTGAATTAGAAGCAAAAACCAAAGACTTTAGAAAACTTTTGGAAGAGTATAACAATAAGAGTGCGTGTTATAGATATGTGACTGAACAACTTGCTGAGGTAACTGCTGAGCTTGACACATTGAAAAACAAATTTGAAAATGCAGATTTTAATTTTAGAAAATATGATGTGTCAAGTGAAGTAGTTGCGTCCATGATAGAACATAATTTGCAATTCAGAGAAAATTAGCAAAAGGGTTCAGGATATGACAAAGTGCCTCCTCCTTATAATCATAACTACCAGTTTAAGCCATTGACTGAACAGGAGATAAACAGAGAGCCATTTCTTAAATATGGATTTGTGTCAGGAGGCAGTATTAATGTTGAAAATACTAATGTTTCTACTTCCCGTGCAGATCAATCCTTAAGTCAATCAAAGCAAGAAGCTAAAGGATGTGTTTCTAAAAATAAAAAAGTCTCTGAATTTGTTGTTTCTGTTTCAAATGATAATTCTTGTGTTTCTGATGTTAAAATTAATGTTACATCTTGTGATACTTTTGCATCAGATCATGTTGATTTATATTTTTTTGACATATTTGATGATTTGTTTGATAATCCTGATGTTCCTGTTTCAAGCACATCCACTCCACCAATCACACAATCGGATTCACCCTCACCTATCATACAATCTGATTCTTGCACATGTTACTATGGAAAAAGTAAGGGTGTCAGTAAAGAAAAGAAATCAGACAAAGGTAGTACCAGTTACAATAATAACAAGCATATTTGTTTTAACTGTGGTACTGCCGGTCACATTGCTAGGAATTGTCCTAATAGGGCATTTGTGCATTTTTCGTCTCAAAGACGAGAGAACGAGTCTCGAGGAAGGTCTTTAACTAGAAAGTCCTCAAGATGATGATTGGAAGGCTAATCAAAACAAGAAAAGGACAGTTTTTCAAAAGAACAAACTGGTTTTCAATAACAAAGTCACAAACAGTTTGCCAAAATCAAGCAAGGCTAAGCCAAGGTCGGTTTCGTCAAAGAGTGGTTCTGGATCTTCAACCACTTTTTGTAGAAAATCCAACTGCTCAAAGCAAACTGAAAAGAAAAATGCTTCAAAATCACCCGTTATTTTTAAGAAACCTAAATACCAATGGGTGCCCAAATTAACTTCCAACCAATCATCGTCATCCTCTAAAAGTGTTTTACATGATGATTCAAAATCCAAAAGGTCAAAAGATAAATAGTTGATCGTAAAAGGTCAATCCAAGAAAGTAATGACCTGGGTCCCTAAATCTAAATGATCCCTCTCATCTTGTAGGGACAGTTGTGGAGGAATGTCATCAGACCTTGGTATGTCGACAGCGGCTGCTCCCGGCTTATGACAGGAAACATCTCCCAATTGAACGACATTCAAAATTTTAATGGGGGATTCGTTTCCTTTGCAGGCGGAGAAGGTGCAAAAATCACTCAAAAAGGAACTGTGACAAACGGAGTGCCGAGTTTCGAGAACGTGAACTATGCTCCCGAGTTAAAGCACAACTTGTTAAGCGTCTCTCAGATTTGCAACAAGGGTTATTCAATGCATTTTACTGATAAAGAGTGTATGATCTTGAAGCTTGGCATTGTCATCCCGGAAGAGTGGATTCTTGTTAAATAAAAGCGGGATGGAATGCATATATCATCGAAATGAATAGCAACACTCCTGAACAAGTCACCTGCCTCTTTTCAAAAGTCTCAGAACAAAATGCTATGTTGTGGCACCGACGACTCGGTCATGCGAACGCTAAGAATCTAAATCGTCTTGCTAAACATGAGAATGTGTGTGGCCTGCCTATCAGAGACTTCATAACATTTGAAAAGTGTGTGTTATGTGCGCAGGGAAAGCATCATAGAAAACCACACCTGCCAAAACAGGTCAATTCAATCAGCCAGGTGCTCAAATTGTTGCACATAGATTTATTTGGTCCGGTCAATGTCCTAAGCATCAACATGAATTCATACTGTCTAGTTGTGATCGATGACTTCTCGCATTTCACGTAGGTTTTCTTTTTATCTAACAAAGCTGGGGTATCTGATCTGATCAAGAAGTTCATCATAATGATAGAGAACCAAACCAATAACCGGGTGAAGGCGCTTCGTACTGATAATGGAAAAGAATTCAAGAATGCGGTTCTTGATCAGTTTTGCATAGAAAAGGGAATTGTGGGTCAATATAGTTCCGTTCGCACGGCTCAGCAAAACGGTGTTGCTGAACGGAGGAATCGAACGTTGCAAGACGCTGCAAGGACGATGTTGTGTGACTCAAAGCTGCCAGGTTTTTTTTCGGGCTGAGGCGATCAACACGACATGTTATGTTCAGAATCGTGTTTTGATCAAAAAAGCCTAGATGAAGACTCTGTACGAAATTCTTTATGGTCACAAGCCATATGTCAGTCACTTCCGAGTATTTGGCTGCCCTTGTACCCTTCTTCACCTTGAGTCCAACCCGAAGTTTAATGCCAAAGCTGATGACTGGTATTTTGTGGGGTATGCTGCTCACACTACGTACAGTGTCTACAACAAACGAACAAAGCAAATTTTAGAATCCTTCGATGTGCGCTGACTGGAGGAGAATGAAACGGATGCTAGAGTGGGTCCTGATTGGTTGTTTGATTACACATTGTTGTTCAAATCGTTCAATGTGTATTCAGATGGTTTCACTGGATCCACTTATGGTTCGAAGAATGTACCTGAAGAGGAAGACGAAGAAGTTGTTTATAGACCGCCGATAGTGTCTTCTGCAACTCCTACGGTGGAGTCATATGTTCCAATTACTTATTCAGAATCTCCAAGTCATCAAAACGCTCCAAATGCTGATGCTACACCTCTAACTCCTGTTGAAAGAGAGTTCATGTCCAGAGACGCTTCCGCTGTTACTCAAACTTTTATGGAAATTCTCTTTACAGAACAAATTGCTAATGAGTTTGTGGCTAATCCTTCTTACGAGACAGGTTCATCTGAAGTGAATCATTCAGCAAATGACAGAGCTATCAACATTCATAATCTTCCCGTTTCACTCAATGAAATCAGCCAGGAAATACCGTCACGCATTTAACGCGATCATCCGATCGAAAATGTCATTGGCCAGCTAGGTGATGGTGTCAAAACAAGAAGCCAGAGTGGAGATGTTAATACGTGTCTCTATTCTTGCTTTATCTCTCAAATAGAGCCAAAGAACGTTGAAATGGCTTTGAATGAGCCCAACTAGGTAGATGCTATGCACGAAGAGTTAAATCAATTTGAAAAACTCAGGGTTTTGACGCTGGTTGAACTTCCTAAGGGCAAAAAGTCTCTTGGCACACGATGGGTATACCGCAATAAGCAGGATGATTCTGGAGTCATAGTGTGGAATGAGGCGAGATTGGTGGTTCGTGGGTTTAGACATATCGAGGGTCTTGACTACACCGAGGTTTATGCTCCGGTGACTCGCTTGGAGGCTATCGATATCTTCCTTGCGTACGCTTCCTAAATGAACTTCATGGTTTACCAGATGGATGTCAAGATAGCCTTCTTGTATGGAAAGGTGAAGGAAGAAATCTACGTTGATCAACCCCCTGGGTTTGTTGACTCGAAGTTTCCCAATCATGTCTACAGGTTGGACAAGGTGTTACATGGGTTACATCAAGCTCCTCGAGCGTGGTATGCAACTCTCACAAAACATTTGCTCGAACATGGATATTCTCGCGGCACTATCGATCAAACCTTGTTCATCAAGCATGTGGGTAATGATCAGATTCTAGTCCAGATCTATGTTGACGACATTATCTTCGGGTCTACAAGTCCACAACTATGCAAAGAGTTCGAAGGAGTGATGAAAAAGAGGTGCAAGATGAGATCGTTAGGCGAAATGACCATGTTTTTGGGGTTCAGGTCCAACAAAGATCAACCAGAATGCTGCTCCATCACACAAAGAGACCCCTGCTGAGTCCAAATACTGATGGTGAATCCGTAGATCAAACTCACTACAGATCGATGATCGGTTTGTTGATGTATCTAACTGCAAGCCGACCAGACATCATGTTTGTAGTTTGTCAATGCGCACGCTATCATGCTAATCCTAAACTTTCACATCTTATTGATGTCAAAAGAATCTTTCGGTATCTCAAAGGCAGCCCAAATTTGGGTCTTTGGTATCCAAAAAATTCTGAATTTGATTTATATGAATTTGATGATAGTAATTATGGAGGCTGTGAGCTTGACAGGAGGTCTACATCAGGAGGATGTCAATTCCTTGGTGACCGGTTGGTGTCTTGGCAGTGCAAGAAACAACACATCGTCGCAACCTTAACAACAAAAGCGGAATATGTTGTTGCCTCTTCTTGTTGCTCTCGATTTATATGGATCCAACAACATTTGTTGGATTACGGTTTAAACTATTTAGATACCCCTATATTTTGTGATAATGAGGATGCAATTTAGATTGCTAAAAATCTAGTCTAGCACTCGAAAACCAAGTACATTGACATCAAATTAATTTCATTAGAGATTGTTATGAGTGTTTGCTCATTCGGCTGGAACAGGTTCCCACTGCAAATAATGTGGCGGATCTGTACACAAAGCCGTTTAACAAAGCTCGATTCGATGTGCTTGTGAGCTTTTTGAAAATGATATGTTTTGAGGACTAAATTTTGTTTTAGGTTAGTTTAAATTTGCGCATTTTAATTTCATTCTCACCCATGCACAAATTTAGGAGGAGAAATAAACAAAAACCAAACAAAAATTAAAAAATTAAAAAACCAAACAAAAATTTAAAAAAAATCCAAAAACATTATTAAATCAGAAAATTAAAAATATGTTGCTGCTAGTTTCTATTTGTAGGTCATGTGCTGGGAAGTGATATAATCATGTGATAATAGACAATATGAATCTGTGTAAGGTGCCAAAGTCGAATTGTTTGAGCTCTGTCTTCGATGCGCTGGTAGGCACGAAAGTTTTCAAAATGGACTTGACTAGGATTAGACGAACTTAAGGAATCTAGAGACCTGACAAATCAATGACATAGATAGTTTCATTTAGCTTGACAATACGATGCTTGGGTAGGTTGAGCAGAAGATGTACATGAGAATATGTGGATACATTAAATGATCTATATCTAGAACTGTGGATTAACTTTTCCTCGATGTGCGGACTTTGTCCTTAATTACGGTATTGACCGGGCAACTGGGGAATTCCGATAAATTAGGTCTGTAGAAAATTATTTTCTTTCTTTCTATCTGTTAGTCATATGTTGCTTCCTCTGCTGATTGGAAGAGATCCAACTTGGAATGCAACATATGCAACTCTATCTCTCCACATCTTCTTCTATGTTATTCTTCCTACCTGTTAGCCATATGTTGTCTCCTTTGCGTGATTAACAATCCGACCTGGTACATAGCATATGCAACCTTCAACTTCTCAATCCCTCTAAACTCTAGTTAGTCATATTTTTCACTCTCTGCGTGATTGGAAGAGATCCGACCTGAGTGTACAACATATGCATTCCAAATCTATCTTCTCTCCTAATAATTGTCTACTCATCTGATGTAAGGAGTATTCTGGAAGACCTTGATTATTGGGGTATATCAGGAAGCGGGAACCACATTCTAGTACAACTAAAATTGAACATTTGTAGGTTGTCTGTAGATCTCGATGCTCAATTTAGGTGGACAACAATATCCTTGGTCGTCGTTAGCTGAATGGTCTTTTAGGAATATTATCTAGGTTCATAGGATATAATGTCTTGACACTTATAGTATGTCCTAAACATGTCTCAACTTTTCGTGTCTAAGTAGACCACAATACAGGCGATTGACCAGACATAGACATGAAGGTACAAGTATCAATAAGTGGATTAAAGTTGTCTACCACCTTTGATCCTAATATCACAAAAACATTATTAGTGTTAGTTTAGGTGAAATTAGTCTTAATTCTTTTAATTTCTATTTCTATTTCTATTTCATTTTTATTTTTTTTATTTCATTTTATTTTTATTTTTAAAACTTTATTTTATTTTTCATTTTGATAAATTTTTGATAAAATTTTAATTTTGTTTTAAAAATTAGTTTTATTTGTATTTTTAATTTATAATTTTATTTTATAAGTCCTTGAAATATATTATTTTTAATGTCTATTGGGTTGTTGGGCTTGAGTTCAAGGCTTATTGAGTTGCAGCCTATTCTAGTTGGAGAGGGTTTAAGGGGGAGTATATAAAGTGGATGTGTGGCCGTACTCCTTTTTCTTTCCATTCTTCTGAGTACGGCCACACACCCGAAAGCATTCTCTCTCTCTCTCTCTCTCTCTCTCTCTCTCTCTCTCTTTCTCTCTCTCTCTCTCTCTCTCTCTCTCTCTCTCTCTCTCTCTCTCTCTCTCTCTCTCTCTCTCTTTCTTCAAAAGCTTAAAAATGTTGATTTTCTTTGAAATTGAACATTCATACGTGAAGGTATCATCTAGTCGACCCTCGTTATGATGATCTTGTGCTAAATCGACTGAGAATCAGTAGTCTATTGAAGGAAAAACGGGTTTTCTGCAAAATTGGAGAGTGTACGACCGCACACCCGTGTATGGCCACACACCCGTGTATGGCCGCACACCCATGTACGGCCGCACATCCTGTGTACCGCTGGACTTCTGTGTACGGTTGTACACCCCAATTTGTCTTTAAAATTTGAAATTTAACCAATTGAAAACCTAAATCAACTGATTATTGGGAAAACACTTGATGCTTGTTGATGAATTTTTGTGTTTCTCTCAGATCAATATGGTAGGACTTGAATTCGCTAAAGTTCATAACTTGGGCATTTACCTTGCTGATCCTCCAGAGGCCCACTCCCAATTTCAATTCATTGTCAATGGCCTAAGAAGATGCTGCTTGTCCTCTGCTCTCACCACCAGTCCTGTCATTTATCAACAACTGGTTAAAGAATTTTGGAGCAATGCAGTTGTGTTGAAAGATAAAAAGGATACAAAATTTCTTGAGGCTTCTGTGCGTGGAAAGAAAGTCTTGATTACCGAGCAGATTATTCGAGAAACTTTGCTGATTGGTGATAAGCCTGAATTCCCGAGGGAGATTGATCTGGACCAGACTCAAGAGATTCTAGACCAAATGAGTTATGAAGGAACTCCCCCCCCCCCCCTCTCAAGAAGCTATTGCTTCCGTGCTCGAAATACTTACCTCATGTATTTGTGAGCTGTATCTCTAGTCGAAAATCAGGAGCTAATGAGATATCTCTAGTCAACACCGGTGCAATTGTTGCCTTAGCTTCTGGAATTGAGTTCAATTTCTCATAGTTTATTTTACATGAGATGATTGTGAACATTGAAGGAAACAAAAGGGATAAGTTCCTCATGTACCCAAGATTCCTTCCACTTATCTTTAATGTCAAGCACCCTGAAATCGAAAGAGGATGAGAGACCCTGGATCTCAAATCTATTGGCTCAAGTGCTTTTGGCTTGATGAAGCAAAATCGACCAGGAAAGTTTAATTTTGAAGGGAAATATCCATTGATCAAGTTTGGAATCTTTTATAAGAAAGTGATCAATCTGAATCCGCTAATCTCTCTAGCCCTATTGAAACTGAGGATGTCTTTATTTTGATTTCGAAACATGAAAACGAAGAAGGTCATGTCTCCCCTGTCGCAATCGTAGCAGAAGCACATGACCAACTGCGAAATGTGGAGGTTCAGAGTAATTTTGATGTAGAGGGTGATGATGAAGAAGATGAGTTTCTGAGTGACATGGACTTTACTGGTTTTAATAATGAGGAAATCCCACTTAATCTTGATATTGAGCATGATGACCTTATTCCAAGTTCAGAATTCCTCGACGGGTTCTTTTTCAATGTCAATGAAGTTGCTAAATTCACAATAGAGACTAGGGTTGCTGATGAGGTTCTTGAAACAATGCCTCTCACCTCAAAACCGATGGATAACATCTCAAGTAAAATGGATGCATCTTTAGGGATTCCTTCCCTTGTTGGTACTACTCCTACATCTGAGCCATCTTCTAGTAATCCGACACAGACATAGACCTCTCTGCCTCCTATGAAACGAAGGCGTCTAGATCCGAGGCAGGGAAAGTTCCGTCAAGATGAAGCACCACCAGCTTCTTCCACAATCACCACCACAACAGTTACTGCACCACCTACACTTACCGAAGAAGGCCCAAGCACCACGTTCAAAACAGGCAAGTCATCTGCTGTCCCAGAATACTCCCCCACAACGCCTTCACTAGATGAAGCCTCCATAAGGATAGCAAGGCACTTGACTCAACATATTTCTGAACCTTCCTCACGTGGAAAAGGAATATCTATCGAGGAAGGTAGTTCAGGGGATGACGATTCTGATGTGTCCTCTCTCAAAGAAGAAATTGGCATTCTAAAATAGCAAAATATTGAGAAGGACATTTTAATTGGAAAGCATGATGTTAGGATTGCTGAGCTTGAGGAAGATAATGCATTGAAGTCAAAAAAAATCTCTGAGCTACAGACTAATCTTGGATCTTTAACTGCTTTCTATTTTAGCTTGACGAACAAACTGTTTGAAGCCTTTGGAGATAAATTCTAGTCTCTGTTTCAACAGCCGGATGGTATTAAAGATCCTCCCACAGCTCCCATCCAGCCTTCCGAAGGCAAATTTCCTGTTGACCAACCACCTCCAAGAACAACAAGGGTTGTTGATCGATTTGAGCAAGAGTCTGTGAATGCCAATACCCGGATTAAAATTAAACATGGCAAAAGAAATGTCACAACTGAGAAGAAATAAGGTTTGCTCTTCATGAGAATCTCAAATGAGAATCGTAAAGCAGAAGAACCTCAACTCACTATGATAGATCTTAAACAAAGAAATTTTTTTGATCAATATAGTGATCGTATAGGAATCAAAATGTGGGGCTATGAGCATGAACTTAAACTGTGGGTGGTCAAGAGAAATTTTGGAAATCCAGAATACTACAAAAGCATTCATGATTTCAACTCCTGGGAAAAGGTTGATCTTTCTGAACTCTCAAGGGCTCCATTCCACAATCCTTCAAAAGATCCGAGTGATTTCAACTTCAAATAGTTTTTGGATAGACAGGTCAAGGATAATTTTCCCTCGATGAAGACATCGAAAGCTTTGGTCAGAAAAGACAAAGGTATTCTTGATCCTGAAACTAACCAACCAATGAAGATAATGTTGTGGCCAACCACTAATCAATTGAAAGAGATTCCAATCCCACAACACTTTCATTATGGATATCTTGATAATATGGAATTTTGGGCCTTTGATGATGAAACAGCAACTGCAGCTATAAAATTCAAAAATAGAGAAGATGTTCTCAGACTTGTTAGTGCTAAGGATCTTCTGAGGTTCAGAGAGAGAGACATTCACACTTTAGCCTGTTATTAAATCGTATGTAGGAGGGAGGTCATGGAGGATGCTGTGAAAGAATTCACAGGAATGGTTGCCATGATCATCAATGAAAAACTTTGGATGGGATCTATGGGAAAACCTGATCGAAGGTTGTTCGAGAAATTAAAAGATTAAAGATCATGTCTATGCTAGCCTCAAACCAAGGGGGAGATTGATAGGTCATAATTTAATGGTTTGGGTTAGGCATTCATTTTGTATAAGTCTTGGTAGGGTCTTGAGGTTTGTCATGGTGATTGTAACATTTGTGTGGTTATGTACGGCTTGACATGTCTGTACGGTCGTACATGCGTATGCGGATGTACACTCGTGTACTACTGGGGTGCTAAAAATAGTAGATGTCTGTGTCAGTCTTAGTGTGATGCAAGTGTGTGTTTTCCCAGGTGTATTTAATGTTTATGTGATATAAATATGTACATGCTTGGCTTAATTATTCTTCTACTTCTTTTACACTCTAAATTGATTGCAATATCATTTGATCACTGATTTGGATCTTAGAGTTTGGGACCTAACAATTGGGTTGACTTAGTTTGTTTAGTGGGTTTGACCAGTTGACTTTGAGTTTGGCTTTGAGGACATTTTGGGTATTTTGATGGAATTGGTCACTTGGTGGATATATGTATTGTGTAGAGAGCTGAGATTCAGTGTCGGGCCTCATCAGTTCTGGTCAGCTGTGAGGTGAGTTTTCCTCACTGTACTTACGGGTCGAAGGCGTCAACGTTGGCCCATTGGTTTGATAACCTGATATTCGTTAATATGCTGAGTATGGAATAGATATGGATGTTAATTTGGATATGCTAGGTGAGTAGATCTGTAGGACTACCTGTGATACATTCTAATTATCTGTGTATGTTATTATCTTTTATATTTCGACATATTTTGTGGGTTGGATTGAGGTTGTATTGCTCCGTGCGGTAGCCAACAAATCTTGGAGCAATCCAGATACAAGCTGAGGATCGGGGTAGGCATGCTAGATTCATACTAAGGGCTCATAAGCATTCCATATACGATCTGATGGCCGGGAAGGACATGCTAAAATTATACTAAGGGCTCAGTGGTATTCTGTCTGAGGACGAATTAGGTCGGGGAGCAAGCCAGACATAAGCTTCAGTTCGAGGACTAATCAGGTCGGGGAGCAAGCTAGACATAAGCTGTGGGCCGAGGGCAAGCTAGACTTATGTTGTGGACTCAGGGGTAATCCAGTTTGTTAGTTGTGGACCCATTGCATGTTGTTATTCTATATGTATTATTTGTTATGTGTTGGTACTTTAGGGGAACTCACTAAGCTTTGGGCTTATAGTTTTGGGTTATCTTTCAGGTACCTCATAGGATCGCGGGAAGGCGAAGGCGTGATCATCCACCTCCTCGTGTTTTGCTTTATGATTTTGGGAAAACTTTGATAAAACATGTTTTGAAAAGCATTTTGTAAACAATGATGATTCATGGATGGATTTTAAAAGTTTAAATTTTTTAAGAATTTTATGGATATTACATTTTCAAAAATTATATACTTTATGTTATAATGATGCATTTTTGATGCTATTATTATAACATCCCTAAAAACTTTCAACAAATTTAAACTTTTCAAAACAACCCATTTATTAAAAGAAAGTGTTTACCAAACCATTGTTTCTAAAACATTACTTAATATCTGAGTCCCCTAAGATCCAATCAGTCAGAAAACCAAGGATGTGTACGGTCACACCTTCGCCTTGCCACAATCATCTAAGGTACCTGAAACAATAAACTGAAACTGTAAGCACGAAGCTTAGAGAGATCCTCCCAAAGTGCCACCACATACACATAACAAAAACCAACATGCATTCAGAGCCTTCAACCTGACAGGAACGCCGCACTGGCCTACAGGTCGATTGTTTATGCTTTGTTTTATCAAATCAGAGCAATCCTTTGATTAAAAGAGTTGCAAAATTTTTTCCCAAAACAAAATATCATAAGAATTTATCAAAACATTTCTTAAAAAAAAGTATTTTCATTAAATAACAAAATCTCGGGATGTCATGTTCTGATACAGACCAAAAGCATAAACAATATAAAATAGACCTTACAACAGTTATTTATAACTAGTGATCTATAATCCAAAATCTCTCGTCATGTCAACCAACTTATGCTTTTGTGCCACTACCTGTGATACAAAGAAAACTGAGTGGTTCAGGCTTGGGAGCCTGGTGAGCATATAGGTTTTTCAACCCACAATAATATAATTGTTATATTTAATCATCAAACAATCAACCCAATTTCCCAACCCTATTATCTTCTTTAATCTTACGGATCTCCCCTAAGAATCATCTATCCTTTATTCCTAAGGATTGAACTAAGGAATAGGCACAAAGTCCATCGCTGCCTGAGGTTTATACAACAAGCACTAAATCTATAACTGCCAAGGTTCATCTACACAGTACTAAATCCATAGCTACCAAGGTTCATCTACACAATACTAAATCCATAGCTACCAAGGTTCATCTACATAGTACTAAATCCATAGCTACCAAGGTTCATCTACACGTTACTAAATCCATAGCTACCATCGTACTTATATAAGGCACTAAGTCCATAGCTGCCAGGGATTTTAGAGTACACCGGTGAACATCAATTTCACAAGACCTACAAGTTGTGAGCCTGCTAGTGCTGTACAGGACTGTCTAGAATAGTCAGTGGCTGTCATCCTTACACTGCTGAATGACGGGGCCATCGTTTGGGTAAAGGTTTCACTCATTCTTCACCTGTCACCCTCATCTCATGATCTATATCATCTTTCGTCTCATCCTCAAACTCATCCTTCATCACACACCAACTATTTCGTCTACCCATGTTCTACCCAACATATTTGTAGATAAGAATTACATATACAGTTTAAACCATTTAAAAAACATATTTGTAGATAAGAATTATATATACAGTTTAAACCATTTAAAAACCTGTATAAAACATCAATTCAACATTCATGTCAAGTAAACAAACAATATATAAACACATAACACGTATTTCATAGCTAATACTTCATATCTATGTGTTAGAATAAAGTAACTACACACTCACTTGATTAGACGATGCTCAAACAGCACTACGGCACCTCAAGTACTATTCTTTTGATGAAACCGGGATATCTTCACACACTGGGCTTCTCGCGGGCAGAGTTTCAGCTCAAAACTCTTTTCTTCTCGAGATCTTCGGGGCTTCGGGTGTCGGGGTGATACCGGGGCTTCGGGGGTGCTTCACGAGGGCTAGAGAGGGTATCGGGAGTGAGAGAGTGAAGGAATTAGAAACCATGGCCGGCTGCCCTTCGGTTTCTATTTATAGGGCCATTTTATGGATTCACGTCGTGAATCTCAAAAATTCACGTCGTGAGTTCAGTCGTCATCAGGTGCGTCATCGCAACTTGGGTCTGACAGGCTCCAGGAGATGTTATTACTGAGTTCACATTGTGAACCTAGTGTTCACGTCATGAACTCTGACACAGTGTCGGGGTTCGTGCCCCGAACTTTAGAAATTCATATATTTCGCATACGAGCTACGTTTTCGACATTCTTTATATGCACGCGTAGGTGAGATTATGCTCTACAACTCTCGTTTAGACTTTGTCGGCTAATTTTGACTTTATTTTTATTATATTATTTTTAGTAGGCTGGGACAGGAAAAATCCGTTAGAAATTCATAACCTCTTCATCTAACGTCTGTTTTTGTCTATCTTTTTACCGTTGCATTACTATCGACGAGATCTTTGATTATCGTTTAGATTGTTTTGACTAGAAACCACTCGATCTCATATTTGAACTTTGGGCTGCATACTGCTAAGTTGGAACTTCGAAAAATCATAACTTCCTCATATGAAGTTAGATTTAGATGTTCTTTTTATGCACGCTCTCGGTTTAACGTATTCTACAACTTTTGTTTAGATCGCTAAGGCTAAAAATTGCTCTATCGTAAATTCATTATTTACGTCCTACAACGTCGTGCCGAATCTGTCACAAAACTTCGTTATAAATCGGATTCCAACGTTCTTTATATGTACGGAAACCTTGTGAAATATACTACAACTTAGTTAAAATTATTTATTCTAAACACTCTTTTATCAAAAAGTCATTTTTGACGCTTATTGTCTCTATATTGACTAGCCCGGATCTACGGGCGTTACACACTCTATCCTTCTTATCCTCTCTTTTCCTTAACATACAATCAACTGCCAAATGGTTTTCACCATTGTAGTAGTTGCAATCAAAACCAAAATCTCATTTTAACTTCTTCTTCACTTTCTCACTATCAATCTTACTCTCCTTCTTCTCAACTTTCGGCTCTTCTCTAACAATCTTCCCAGATGATGAGTTTCCCTTGAAATAACTATTTCCTTTGAACTTCGGATTGAACGGCTTCTTAAAGAATTTCTTGAATTTTTTATTCGATTAGTATGCCACAACTTCATCTTCCGAATTCATGAGAAAACCCTCATCACCAGAACCATGAACCTCAACATATTCGACTTCATACTCTTTTCCTGACACCTTTGAAACCAGTGCAAGAAAACCTCCTAAATTCATTTTTCCTTCTTTAGCTAATAGAATATAGACCTTTAATGACATGCAAACCATGATACACAGTGATTTACGATACGCAAAAGCGTGTGTTCTAGAAATAATGTCATCGCTTCTAAAATTTAAAGGATTTAGGGCACGTATTTTTGCGTGCCCTTAAAATTAATGTCAGAACAAAAAAATAAAAACACGGAGGGCACTCAACATAAAAGGCGTGTCGTCTATTCATGTCACTTTATAAAATTTTCATCAAATGCACGTTCTAATAGCTAAGGGGGGAAATCAAATCAAAAAAATTAGAAAACCCCGCCTCGACGATTTAGGGTTCATTCCATCCTTCTCTCTTTCACGCTGCTTCTGTCTCCACACTTCATCTCCCAACTATGATTTTTCTAATAAGAAAAATAGAGAAATCCTAAAGCAAATTCCACCCTCCCCTTCTCTCAATTTTCTTCAAAAGTATTAGAATAATTTTTTTTTTTTTGCAAAAGCCCTTCTTCTTCACATTATTCTACACTATGGAACAAGTGAAGGAAGGTCATCCATCAATGATGCCAAAGGAAACTCCACCCTCCTCTTCTCGCAATTTCTCCAGGCTTAGGGGTCATGAAAGCTCTTGAATGCTCCTAAAAGACTGCAAAGTGATTTAGGGTTCGTTTCATCTTCTATATATCTGTATTACGCTTGAACCCTAATCTGAGACACCAATGTCTTTTTTTTCTTGTGAATTCGTTCTCATTCCTTCTTGCCTAATCTGATTTGTTGGGTTTAAGTAAAGGTGAAAAGGTGATTCCGCTTTTTGCGGGTGGGCTTGAATTCTCGGGTCCCATCGAGAAGTATCTGATTGACCCGATCAAAAAGAAGCCGTTTGTGAACTCGGTGGTGTCGCTGAATGGGTTTGCATTGGTGGGAGGACCCTCAAAGCAAGATCATCCAAGGGAAATCGAGGTGCTGATGAAGCTGGATGTGCCATACACTGTGGCTTTGCCTCTTGTGTTCCAGAAAACAGAGGAATGGCTTAACAACACTTTGGTTCTTCACCCGATTCAGGTGGCTTTGCGGGCTGCTCTTCCTGAACTTGATGGAGGAATGGAGCTGATTGTTTTCTCAAGAAGAGACCCAAGAACCGGTAAATCCATGCCCTTCACAAGTGGGTTGAGCAGCTTTGCACCAGAGCAGTCAGATGGGCAGAACTGAAGAGGTAAACAAAGGTACTTATTTTTGCCATATGGTGCTTTTTTTGAATTTAAAAAAAAAAATAAATAAGCAGAGAACTGAGGAAAAACTAAGAATGAATTCCAGTGAATTTTCAATATATTTAAGTAACTCCACCAGTTCCATTGCAACTTAAAAGGCACACAGACTATTTATATAGTTTTTTTTTCATTTTTTCATTGGGTTTTTTCTTCTTTAATTTTTCATTGTGGTATCTTCTTTTCCTTCTCTTTTTAATTGTAAGTCCATGCCATGTTTACACCTTTTGTTACTCTTTCTGCAGAGGTTGGCAGCTGGTGAGTGGTTCACTGCTCGATAACTATTAAAACCATGATTGTTCCTTTGTTTTTTCTGAATTCATCCATATTTATGTGTTTTGGGATTTGATTGCGTCATTTTCTTTCAACAAATTTATTGAAACTTGACAGTTGGTAGTTTCTCAATTTGCTTCAAATCTTCATCTTCATCTTATACTTATTCTTGGGTTTCAGATATCCTAAAACAGGTATGGGACTTATCTGATCAAGACAATGACATCATGCTTTCATTGAATGAATTTTGCATTGCTCTCTTCCTCATGGAGAGACACAGGGAAGGCCACTCTCTTCCTAAGGCACTTCCATCTAGCATTTTGTTTGAGAAGACACCAGTGACAACAGTAGTGATACTCCTAGTGTTGAGGTGGGTTGACATTTTTTTGTTTGTAAGCTAAGAGATTATGATTTATATTTTGTGTTAACGGTCTATTTGTCCGAAGTGCAGGCTAATGAAGAATTTTCTTATCCATCAGGAGCAAAAGAAGAAGGTTTAGTGAAGGAAAGTGACAAGTGAAATAAGCAAGTGAGAGCTCCTTGTTTTTTTTATTGAACAGTAGTGTACACCATTATCGGTATATGAAGTTCTTTTCATTTGTTGCATGTTAGTTCCCATCATTTTTTTACCTTTGCTTGTTATGTATTTTGTAGCACCCCAACTTGTATGACATCTGTTAAGAGGAGGGGATCAGCAGGTGTGGTGGAATCCTTGATACTTTTGAAATCACATGACAATATGCATGCTCCATTTACTCAGGTTGATCTGATTTTCACATGCTATCTTTCTTTTTTTCTTTTTTTAATCTCCACAATGAATAAATTGACAGTTTTTATATATTTATTTAAATCATAGGTTCCACCAATTATGACAAAAGACATGCATGAAAAAAGGCTCCATGCATTTGAAGTCTTGGGTGATTCTTTTGTAAGTTGTCACATCACATATAGGATATTATATAAAATAAATTTCTTCGCTGAAAATTGTGTATAATTTTTGTCAAAGCTTCTTCAGGCAGTTAGAGAAGGACATCTTATCTTCAGGTACTACATAAAATGGTGTTTTTATCTCTGATGACTCCCCTAACTTTTTGTTTGATGATTTTATGGACCCAAATAGAGAAGGAGAAAAGGTACATTTTTTTATTTTTACACATTTACCCTCCATGATCAATGAAACTAACATCATCCAATATCTATACAGACACTTCATTATCTAGAAACAGTAAGACCACATCAATTACTGGAGCAAATGGTGTGTACTGCTTTCAGAGCTGCAGCTGACACTCTTAACCAGACTATATTTGGTGGGTTAAAGAACATGACAATAAAAATTGACTAGTTATACTTCACCAACGCTTCTGCATTGAAGCCTTTGCAAGGTATGTGTAATGTCTCATTTACAATTTTTAGACACAAGGGTAAAATAGTCATTTTTTTAATCTGACTTATTGCATTGGCAGCGAACAAGCTACCGGGTGATATGGAAATAATCCAAGATGTAAAACGGCTCTGTGTTGTATTTGAACATGTGGAGAAGCTGCTAACACTTGGCAGTGGCAGTGGGAATCAATGGAGTCACCAACAGGGGGAGATTGAGACTCATAGGATTCTTCTAAGTGACAAAATTCAATGTTAGTAGGATAAATGAATTAAATGCTAGATTTTAAAGATGGCATTATGTAATCTCTCTAGGTTTAAGAGCCTGTGACAACAAGCTGTAATTGGCAGCTAGAAAGCAAAGTTGTTGCTTATTAATTAATAGTTAATATCATTTAGTTTATCCACTTATTCTACACTTCTTTTGTTCTTATTGGTCATAGAGGTGGTAGGATGCAAGTATCCTATCCATATAGTTGTTTGTATGTCCCTTCACACTCTCTGTAGTTGCTTTATGTTCTCCTGAACTTTTTATTCTTCTTAATTCTTTTCACAGGGTGATCATAATTTTCCCGGAATAATACCTTTGGATAGATCGAAGGACGAAGAAGAACAAAGTTGTGGTGATCTTCAGTGATTGAAGGTAAACGGATGGGGTTTTCTTGAACCTCACAGGTCGTATTCTTCTTTTTTTGTTTGTTTGTGTTGACCAGTATCAATGAATACTGGGATGTTTGGGTGTTTGAGTTTACTAGGAAAAGAAAACATTGAAAATTAAAAGAATTCTGTTTGGTTTGCTTCATTTGACAGGGAAGAAGGAGTACAATCGGGGTTGTGAAATTGATGGGAAAGAAGAAAAGAAACAGAAGGCGTTGCTGCCCTTGATGGTTAGCTGAAGAATAAGAAGGGAACAGAAGGAGTACAGTGTTTCCCTTACTAGAATGTGAACTCTATAAGGGCGCCCTTCTTTTTCCTATTTTTCTGATCAGGGACAAAGAAGAAGAATAACAACGAAATTCCATTGATTTCTTTTTAAATCTCAGAGGTTCTGATGGTTTTTGTAATTTAAGGTATTGATTTCTCTCATTAATTAAACCTAAATGTAGGAAAAAATCAGATAAATTAAACCATTAACCACCACCACAACACCACCATCTCCACCGCTTCCTTAATCACATAACTCTTCTTTTATTTCAACTTTTTCTGCTTCATCTTTCCACCCATGAAAATATCTATTGTTTGTATGTTAGACTTTGTTTTTTGCTTTATGTTTCCTATGGTTTTGGATATGGTCCCTTTAAGAGTATGCACATGCTTAACAGTTAACACACAAGGGTAATTTTGTCATTTTGTCCCTCTATTTCTTGTTTGAACATTGAGGAAAAATGGAACGATTCTCATTATGGTTAAACACTAGCAATGATGAATAATCTTGAATGGTTCACTTCTAAACTACTAACATATGAATTGAAATAAATAAATGGATAAAATGAGTGAGATTTGATCTTGAAAGTGAACAACTCCTTTTAGATTTTTTTGTTTATGTTATTAAACTTTATTTTTTTTTATAAAAACAACTCCACATCAAAATTTCAATATTACTAAGTAAGATTATTGAAAAATAATTGACACAGATATATATCCAATATATCTTTGTTGGATCGTGGTACACATATTGATCGCACTCTTGCTGCTCTCTTGACCTGTAAAAATCAAATCTCAGGATTCAGCTACTACCGATGGGTGTGTCATCCGACTACCTCAAAATCACTGCTAAGTTTTGATTTATGGCCTTATGTTGTTGTCATCATTGGCCCTCAAATTAATGGCCCTCAAATCTTTCAATGTCTGCAACAACCCAATTCATTAATCTTCATTCAATTATATTTTTCATAAATTACCCAAGGGCAAAACAGTCTTTAATATTAGATACCTGATATATGTAATAGGCAGGATCACAAGCACTTTCCAGCTGGACATCAGAATAGTTGAGGGGGGTTTGATTCCTGGTGATCAAGTTTCTGTTAATGGCACATAACCTGTTGATGTTAGGATTGGACCTCGTCCACCTGATCAGGTAATATTACTTTTTGAATTATATATATATATATATATATATATATATATATATATATATATATATATATATATATATATATATATGTTGACTTGAAGATGGTTGGTGGATCAAGGAGACAATCATAGATAAAAACGAAATACACCAGAGAAGAATGTTAGTTAAAGTGTTCTACAACAATACTTTTCTGGGAGCCTTAAGGATGCTACTAAAGCCATTGGAGGTAATATATATATATATATATATATATATATATATATATATATATATATATATATATATATATATATATATATATATATATAAGAAAACTAGTGATAAGAAAACTAATATTATAACCCTGAAAAATAAAAATAAATTTGAAGAATTTCTGTAAGCACCTGTGGTAATTAGCGAAAAGAAAACTAGCTAGTGATAAGAAAACTAATATTTTATCCCAGAAAAATAAAAATAAATAGAGATATAAGGTCATAATTAGATCTTATTTAAAGATATGTGAGTATGTGTAAGTGTGTAAGTGTGTGCAAGTGTTTGTGTATATTTTTGGACTGATTATTCTATTAGTATAGGTTTTGTCTATTAACTTTAGGCATATTTCATCGCTTCTATCTTATGCATCAAGGCTAAACAAGTGTATTGACTAAAATACCCCATATGTTAAATTTGACCAAAATACCTCTCTTTATGACTTAATGTATAATCTTGTGAAGTGATGTTTATGTCTTTGACTTAATATCTATTTCAGCCATTACATCTCATATACATCATGGCTAAATCAAGGTTCTGACCAAAATACCCGGTATGTTAATTTTTTTTTTTTTTTGGTATTACCAATAAATGCTAATTTTTTTGTAATAGTGTTAACTCATCATTTAAAGTGTTTGTATGGAAATTATCTTATGGTGTGTCCAATTTTTCTTACCAATAAATGCTAATTTTTTGTAATAGTGTTAACTTATCATGTTTATATGAATCTAAAGGTTGCATGATTCAAATTTGCAGGTCTTGGGGTGGCATATCCATCTTACAATACAAAACAAAACCATAATAGAGGTTAGAATAATGTTTTAGTGTGTAAATGCATGCAGATCAATGTTGTGTTACATTACATGATATCTTTGTTGTTGTAACCTGTTTACAATTGGCTTTCTTCCACAAGATGAAACAGTAACAGTTATGAGAGGGTTTTTATTTTTATTTTTGAAAATTTGATCATCAACAAGAACAAGGCTGTCTTGTAAGTGTTATTTCATCAAATTGTAGAAAATAGCAACGTACTTGAAATATGGAGCTTGAAACTTAAAAAAGCTTACAAGTTTTGATTGGTGGATTGATTCTTTTTTAGGCTTATTCTGCATGAAGTGGTTATCAGGATATATCATACTTGATAAGGTTTGTTCAAAGTTTTATAGGATTAAAGTACACTAAAAATGTCAACGGCTAACTTTTTGGGATTTTTCAGTTAAAATTGTGCAGAAGCATTTCTTATGCTGCAGTTGATGCTCATGCAGATCAGACTAGCAGGAGGAAATTAGCAGTTTTCCAGGTTCCTTTGTTACTAGGCATTGGGGAAGAAGATACAACCCTAACTAAGGCAACTGAAAGTGGCGATACTGATCTTGTTTATCTTGTTCTCTTTCATATATGGCAGAAGGTATTTATTGTTTTCTTATTGATTAATTATAAAATAATGGTAAAATTAAGTTCTCAAATTATTGGCTTGTATAGAGACTAACATTGGAATTATTTGGAATGATAGAAGCTAGACCTATTGCGCGCGATCTATTCATACGAGACTCAAGATATCATATTTTGGCATGGCTAGAAGCTTTGGAGGAAACGAGACTCAAGCAAAAGTAAACACATAGAGAGTTGTTGGCACATAGTAAGCTAGATGATGCAATTGTATATAAATGAGTTCATTTTTTATAACATTTACTCACTTTTGGAATAATTATTTGTATTTGACATATTAGTGAAATGAATTATCTTTATTATTTATGGTATTTTATTTTGTATTATGAGATTTTTAATGTATTATTTAATTTGAAAATTAGTAAATCTATAAATAATATTTTTTTTAAACATTTAAAATTATGATACGCAAAAATGTGTGTCATCTTCATTTAAAATTATGATACGCAAAAATGTGTGTCATCTTCATTTATGACATGACCTTTCTTGATAGGGGCTTTCTTGATACACATTGCATGTCATTAACACGCGCGTCGTAAGGTTACAACACGCGAATGTGTGTTGTCTTCCTTTATGACAGGGCCTTCCTTGATACGCATTTCGTGTCGTAAACGCGCGTTGTAAATGAGCATCGTAAAAGCGCGTCGTCTATAGACGACGCGCAAAAGTGCATCGTCTCTCTTTATGACAGGGCCTTCCTTGACGCGCATTTGCGCGTCATCTGAGCCTTTTACGACGCGCAATGAGCGTCGTAAAAGGCTGTTTTTCTAGTTAATCTCACATTCATGAGCTTTTAGAACATTATAGAGATCTCCCAGCGAATAATTGTCGAAGCTCTATTGTGTCTTGATCATCAAACTAATGTTCCTCCACTCCTTTCGAAGTCCCATTAAGAAAGTAAGATTGTACTCAAGAGTCGAACAATTAACTCCATAACGACTGCATTTGTAGATTAATTCATTTAGACGATCATAATGCAGTTCAATGGTCTTATTTTCCTTCTGCTTGAATTAACCTAATTCAAGCAAACACTGCTTTACAGAACTTTTTATTGCCTTCTCACTTCCTTGATACTTCTCTTTCAAAGTATCCCAAATCTCTTTTGTTGTTATGTAACCACGAACATAATTGTAAACCACCGGTGGACTAGCACCGTGAAGTTCACACAAACATTTCTTATCATTTACCTTTTGTTTATCTGCTTGTAGTGAAACATCAGTAGTTTAACCAGCTGTTCATATCTGTTCTAGCCTCCCTGGACGATAGTCTCCACTGGTAATATAGTGCCAAAGATCTTCTTCAATCCCATTGAGATAATCTTCCATTCTATTTGCCCGTTGCTTGTAATATTTACGAATTAGCATCGAAATTTTGGTTGAAGAATTGAGAAGATGAGAGAAACTAGTCACCTTGTTGATGTGGAAGTTCGCCATTGATGTACGAAAAAAGATGATGAAAAGCTTGAGAAAATGGAATTTAATGGATAAATCTTTCAGAAAAAGATCACAGAACACTCGATTTGTCAAACGAGATGCATAATCGAATCAAATCAATTGATTAGATAAGATTTTCTAAATCAAAAGTGTGGAATATTTTTGAATCGGGAAAATCAATTCAAAACTTTTGAAACACGAGAAAATCAGAAAATAATTGAAAGAATCTTGCTCTGATATCAATTGTAGTGGTGTCAATCATGATGACATATGCAGAATTGATAAGATCGAGTGAATCATTCAAGAACCATGAACACGAAGAACGCAAGAGTAAATAAGTCGTTTAACCTTACATTAGTTTTTAGAAAGAGTACAAGTGTGTTTGTAATAATTCTCTCTCTAAACTAACTCTCACAAAGTTCTTCCTTATATAAAGTGGGCTTAATCCATTTGCGATTTTGATGGTTATTTTTGTAATGTTGGGTTTTTTTGGCTATTTTCTACAAAGTAATTAAGGAAATTGGCTATTTTGTAATTTTCTCATATAATAATATATCTAACTATTTTAAAAGTATAATCATTTATGTCTCCATATTTCCGAGACAAATCCAATAAGTACAATCACATCCAATACAATACCATATTTTCATAATCGTAATAATTTGCCTTGATTGGTAAACAAATAAATGATCAGTAACTTAAACAAACATGTCACAATAATCATTGATAACGACACATTTGTGATAGGATTCTTGGGCCACAAAAGAAGAGATCGTGTTTAACTTCAAGAAATCGAATACCTTCGTCTTCTTGGTGTCTTTACAAGCTGTTCACTGTTGCGTTGAGACCCACTTCCCATGTTCTCAAAGGTCGAAATTTTTGTAATTTTGCTTAATTTCTTCCATCCATTCAACCATGTCGATTGTTGTTTCAACTTTGCTACCTTATCATATCGGCTTTGTAGACTCTCCATCTCGTGTTGAAGCTCTACATACTTTGTTTTCACGGTTTCTAAATCAAATTTGAGTGTGTCAATGTCCTTCTTAGCCATTGCCCATCCATCTTGAAACGACTGTGGTGTTTCTTCAAGTAAAGTTTTTCGGTTTTCAATGATTGGTTGGTAGTGTAGCTCATGAGTATCTCTAGCTATTGTGTTGCTAATCTTCATCTGCTCCGAGAATATGACTTGGACTGCAACTCGGAGTGGAAGCCTCTCGTTTTGAGCAGCATGCATGCATGCGTCCTTCGAGAGCTTTTGACAATCCATGACTCGACATAGCCTTCTTCGTTCATGTTCTGAGAGCATTGGATGAGCCTGAAAATTTATCAAACTGTAAGATGGTTTTAGCAGACCAAACGTTTGATAGCCAACTATAGCTTTTATGAAAAATAAAATTACCAAATAATTGAAAGAAAAAAAGTATATTTGGATTTATGAAAAAAATCAAAAGACCTAAATAGTGCAAATTAAATTCAAATCGGATTCGATCCAACCAATTACAATTCAACTGGATCGGATTTCATAATTTGGTTGTTTAAAAAACAAAAATATTTAAAAAATATATAACTTGAATATTAATCGACTGTAAAATAAAAATAAATTGTTTAGTTGTAAATTAAAATTTAAGAATAACTATTAAAATTTAATATTTTACAATTTTTTTTTGAGAAGTATGTATTAAGGTTTTTAATGGGTAATATTTTCTAATCTATTTAGAAATATAATTTTGTAGATTATTAAATAATTAAAAAATGTGTATTAAAAACAAAAATATAAAAATATAAATAGTTTTTGTTCGGTTCTTTCTAGAATATGTAAATTTTATTTTATAAATGGTAAAATTCAAAATAATAATAAGCTTTTGTTAAAAAGTCATCGAAATATTCGAATAGCCAACCAAACAATTCAAAATGTCAAATTTATCTGCGTTTTATCCAAACACTGACAACAATTATTATTATCAAAAGTAGGTAGTTTTGATTTGGATTCTCCTGTCTGGAAATTTCTAATGTTACGTGCTACCAAAATGAAAAAGACGAGACAGTACCTTCAGATACGAATCAATCGCACGATATATGCCATCGTCGCAACTTCTAGCTGATTCCGGTAACGCCTCAGCCAGAACATGAAACTTGGTCAACGATAGGTTTTTATCCCTCGAAACCTCCGAAAGATAACCATCAACAAGCTTAGCAACTCTCATCTTCGCATTCATGTCATAACTTTTCCTCATCATCGGTTCCCCAGGGCTCGAGATTTCCATCTGTTCTTGAATCAAAAAATTCTCCAAAATTCGCTGAACAAGATCGACATCGTACATAGTCTCACTTCTGTTATAAGAAGGAATCAGAAGATCCGCCATTGTAGCCTCTTCGAGCTGCATCCCAACTCGTTTCTCCAGTTCTGTAACCAAAGCCGGTGCCACATTAACCATGGTCGCGATTCTTAATAAACGAAGAAGAAAGCTACACGAGACGCTATCGTTTTCTGATGGGATTATGCTAATCAGGCTCTCAATGATCGTTCTTTGACGATTTCCTTCTGGACTCGATGAGTGATCGCCTTTGCTCATTGCTATGATCATATGCAGCCCGCCTCTGTTACTTGATGCAACGCCATTGCTGCTACCAGTGCCTTCTTCGACTGAACCAGATGAACCCTCTTTGATCATCCCCGGAAGCCATTTCATGGCGTAATGCATGATCGCAGATCCAACCAATTCGCATTTCATTCCTTTTACTTTAATCGCAGTGATCACACGAACAAAATGATCAATTCTAAGAACCGAAACATCTTCGCACCACCAATCAGAAAGAACCTGGTCCGTACTTGGGCTCGAATCGTTATTGTGTTTTCCGGTGTACTGCCACCGTACATATTTAGGGTCGGAGGAGGTTTTCCAAGCTACCGATTCGCTACACCGCCTTACAATCTGGAGGTTTTCGGCCCATGGAGAGAATTCTTCGCAACTTTTAAGCACGGAGATTGAATCTTTCCATGAAGACAATACCACATAGTTGATAAAAGCTTCAGTTTTTAAAATCAAATTTCCTTCTTCGAGATCCTCCGTCATCTCAAGGTATTCAGCAGCACACCGGAGGCCGGTGATGATGGTGGCGGTCAGTTTAACGACGGCTCCGTAGCAGAACTTTGCTACTAACTCAAAAGCCTCTATCCCACCGGGTAACTCATCTAGAATCACCTTCTTTATGTCGACTTCTCTTGATTCATGTATGATCCTGTTCATTCTTCCACTTTTTGAAAGCAGCTGACACTTGAGAATTTGAAGCAAACACGCACAGAAACCAGTAGTAGAGTTAATTATCAGTTGCACACAAATAAATATATTTAAATTCATGAGAATCCAGATGGTTTGACATTTGTAAAGCCACTACCTTGTGCAAATTGAAGCTAATTTCACCAACTTGAATCAACAAATCGCTTGGGATATCAGTGATGGCATACCTGTGTTGATAAGAAGAACAATAAGATATGATAATTTGATCAACCATAAAAGTTGAAGTATAAGTTTGACTAAAAGAGATCGATGAAAGTAGGATTATGTGATCCATACCAAGATTGACCTCTTTGTTCGAACTTGTCAGTTTGGACACTATGCCTGCCACTAAGAACTCGATTATCGTAGTTTCTTGCACCTACGTCTGAATCCCACATGATGAGACCTGAAAAGTAGAAAGTGATGGTAGTCGAAGAAGAGAGGATATATAAATAATCAAGAATGATCAAAAATGGAAAACCCCATATGACTGTCATAGAAATGTGGGATTTATATGCAATTTCAAGATTATACGCTGTTTTGGGAGAGACCAGATAGATTTATTTTGATGATTGATATTTTGGATATTAACGTGTTAAAGTGATCAGAATTTGTGGATCTTTTTCTTCTTCTTTTTATTTATTTATTTATTTTTAATTTATGAACGGGCTTCTGGATCTTGTATATTAAAACTCTTTAGAGAAGAGTATGTTCTGTAATTCTGTATAAAATAAATACAATGTACAAATAAATAGAGAAGACAAAGCACATGAAAAGTCTAAAATAAACATAGGTACATGAAAAGACAAATAGAAACAAGTTAACGAATGAAATGATAATCCAACTCAATATGCTTAACCCGATTGTGAGAGATTGGATTTTGATTGAGAAACAGAGCACTACAATTGTCATATAGAAGTGTCAAGGATCGGGGGTAAAGCATGTAATTTTTGTAGAAGGTGAGTTATCCAAATGATTTCAGCTGCCAAATTTGTCATTACACGATATTCAGATTCACAACTCGATGAGGAAAATTAAAAGTACGGGGTCTAAAGTGCAATTGTTCAATAGTTGAACAAAAAACTCAGAACTTTCCACCATTAGGGTTGGATGGTTTCTAGAAGGATATTATAGGGTTTCAAGAATATCGCATGTGGATAAATAAGGAGCTGGATAATTACCAATTTGAAATATTATTATTATATTCCAATTATGGTTATCCATGGTTTCCTTGTACCACTATACAAAGGACCCTAACCCTTTGATTTTCGGTCACTCATTATTCCAAAGGGCAAGTCGAAAATCTTACATTCCCTCTCCTATCTCTGTAGTCTTCCTTCTTGCTAGTTTGAGTGTGAACCATTAGAGACACGACAATTGTTGTGTTTTCTTCCAAGAAGATCTACAAGTGAAGGCTTGTTATTATTTACTATAATAACAATAAGGTATGTAATTCTAAACCCTTATTTATGTTTTTTTTTGAAAATTGTCTAGGGTTTCTAGGGTTTCTTATTTGACGTTCTTAGTTATAGGTTCAATAGTGAAAACATAGATCCGTAGGTTGCATATGAACCTAAGAGTTTTAAGTTTATTTGTTTTACCTAAGTCCTATCAGTGGTATCAGAGCGTTTGGTTTGTTTTCAATTAAATAGTTATAATAGTAGAATTAGATCAATTAGGGTTTATAAAAATTAAACCCTAAAAGGCAAGAACTTCGACTAGGGTTAGGGTTTTTCGAAACCCTAGCACTTTCTTGTTGGATTTCGAAATTAGGGTTAGGGTTTTGAAACCCTAAACTTCCTCCCCAAGTTTTCGAAAATTACAAAGGTTGTTAAGGTTTCTATTTTAGATCATTGTTAGTTTAATTTGATTAAAAAGGATAATTATAAATTTGGATAACTCTTGCACTTTAATTTTTTAAAATTAGATGGTTAGGATTTGGAATAGATTATTTGACTAATTTAATTAGTTAATCCTTATTTGTTTCAATATATTTAATTAAATTGTTAACTTATAGATAAATATTAGATCATTTGGTTTATGTTTTAAATTTAAATTAAATGATTATTAATTTTCGGAATTAAAATTATAAACCTAGTATTTTGAAAAGTTTTAAAATACACCATATACTATATGTAAAATTAAAAGATTAATAATTACTATATGTAAAAGACTAAGTCGGTCAAATCGGGAGTATGTCTCATTCACGAAGTCATACTATAAGGGTAGTTTAAGGAATCGGCCTATAAAATGATCGTGATTGGGTATCCATTCTTACCCACCACTTTCTTGTATGGTGGAGGGTTGTTAGCCGAACGAATTTGATAGGACAACTAAATCTCATTAAATGTATAATGCTATTAAAATTACCATAACTTTTTTATTAAAATCTCAAATCTAGTTACTTTAGCAAAAATAAGAATTAACATGCTAACCCATGAAATTACACATTACACTTTATAAGTCGTTAGGGGAGCGTGTGTGGTTAACCTGATGGGTTTTATACAAACAATTATATGTGTGCATGCAACCCTAGATACGGATCTATGTTTTCACTATTAGTTATAAAACATTATGAACACAAAAGAAACCTAACATGCTACTAGGTAATTTTGAAAATCATGATGAAGAATGGAATACATACCTCTTGTTGTTATGTTGTAATAACAACTTGTATCTTGAATCTTCTTGTTTTTGAAAGCAAGTACCACAATTGTAGTACCTCTAATGGCTCACAAACACCAAGAGCCAATGGAGAGGCAAGAGAGAGAGAGAGAGTGAGAGAGAGAGAGAGGGGGGAGGTATGAAATTTGGCTCTAGGAACCCTAGGTATCAAGTGGCCGAATTTATTATGCCAAGGGGTCTTTTTATAGGTGTAGGAATTACGGTTTCAGTCCTTATCCTTATCTGATTGCTTAGCCACCAAGCAACCCAAAGGATAACCCTAGAAACCTTATCATGGACGAATTCTAAGGCCTTAGCCCCTTGAATTCGTCCTCCCTATCTTATAGGACATCCTTTGCCCTACTTTGTAGCTATCACATAATTACAGTTTAGTCCCCCTAGTTCAATTAACTTCTTTTGATCACAAAATTAATTCTCGACCAATGTTAACTAAATAAATATGATTTCTCTTTTAAATATATTATTCTTATAATATATTAATAAACTATAATAACCTTTTTCTATATTATTTCTCCAGTCAAGTTGCTTTGGTGAAGGCAACCCAAAAGGATCATGCACAACTGGGTCAAGTACTTACCAAATATGGTTACGGACTTAGACATTAATCCAACATAACCAACACACTAATAGGGACTAATAAAGAGTTGTAATAGATATCTTATAAATTATCATTGTTGATGGAGTGTGTGTAGTTTACCAACACATTAATTGGGATGATAAATGACAATGAGGTTACCAATCACATTTGCATGGTTATTCACATGTTGTTTGTGATCCTCAGTATCCAAGTCACAAATAGAAGAACATAATCTAAAATTAAACATGCCATTGAATAGTTTCAATGAATCTCAAAAGACCTAGGAATTTCACTTAATTTTATTTCTTTTCTGGTGAAATTGGTAAATCGTCATTTAACTAATTTTATAAAATTTACAACTAGATTACGACATCCCTTTTCTAAGTTATGAATTTTATAGTTGCGTCCTAGCCTTAACATTTTATTTTGGGTTACTATTAAGGATTATTCATATCTAAATAAAACTACCTTCCTTTTAAAGATGTCTACTCCAGCTGATGCTTCTGCTTCCTCCTCCTCCAACCACCATAACTTCTCCTTGCTCTGTATCTACTCCAAAGTCATATTTGATGGTTCCAATTACAATGATTGGATGCGGAACATAAAGATAGCCATTTGATTTGAGAACAAAGAGCATGTTCTCGAGAAAGAACTTGTTGAAGTCGAAGAAGGCAAAGCTACTCCTGAAGAATACGCCTCCTACCAAAAGCACTACGATGATGCAACAAAAGTTGCTTGCATCATGGTCGCCACTATGACCCCTTAGTTGCAGCGATTTTATAAGGACTATTAACCTTATGGTATAAAGGACCTTATGGAAAAGTACCATAAACGAGCTCGTCAAGAAAAGTACGAAGTGGTCAAGTCCCTCATGGCATGCGAGATAAAAGAAGGAGAATCTGTATGTAGCCACGTGCAAAGAATGTAACGATGCGTGGAGCGCCTTGTTAGGCTAAATGTGCGTTTTGATGAGGAGTTGGATATTGATATAGTCCTAAACTCCTTACTAAGTTTTTATGATCAGTTCATGTCACAACTAGAAATTTTGTGCCTTGTAACTACAACACATAAGTAAAATTTTGAATCAAAAACTTAAGAGCATGTATGATGCTTACTGTATGACATCAAAATTTGCAATCAAATACACCATACAAGCATTACAAATAGTCATCAAGCAAATGGGAAACCCTAGAAGTTCTTGTTTAGGTCCATTTTGGACTAGGACTTCCTTATTGGGCCCAATGGACCAATAAGTTTCCAATTTGACTATCTTGGGCTTAAAATCCTTAAATGGGCTCTAATTGGACCCACTTTCATGTATTTCAACATTTTGGGCCATATTGGGCCTAGAATGAAATAAATTAAATATTATGAACCATTATGAACCATAATTAACCTAAACTAGCCCAACAAAGTATAAAAATCACACTTATATTTTATAGGGCCAACAATCATTCAACTTAACTCTAGTATGGGCTTAGGGGCAATAAAGCCCAAAAATATTTTTCTTCTCTTCAAATTTCGGCCCAAGCCCATGAGAAAGGAAGAGTTGACTTTCATAGCCACCTCATTTTTGCATGCTGGTTCTCCATGCAACCTATCTCATACTTCCATGCACATGTCACCTCAAGATCTATTTCTTTCTCTCCCTCTTGCTCTCGACCAAACACAACACACACACACTCACAAAAATTCACTCCATTCTCTCTCTAAGTCTTGAAGAACATCTCCTCACTCCTTCTTCAAAAATTTCGAGATCTAAGGAGCTTTCAAGAAAATATCTCCACAAATTCTCCACTTAAGGTAAGATCAAGCTAAGATCTATGATTTTGGTACTTTGTTTTATCAAAATCTTCTTCTAATCCATGCAAAAATTTTGATCACTCTCCTAGAAACTCTCTAAATTTGAGATCTTCCAAGGAGAGGTACTAGGGCCAAACCTTCTTCTCACTTCTTCTAAAAGCCGAAACCACACCCAAAGGTGAGCTTCATACCCCCTATTTTTCGTTTTTTATAAGTTTTGTGGGGGGGAATACAAACAAATGTGTAGATCTATGAGTATATGTATGCTTTGTGTGATTTCTATGTTTATTTACATGTTCTTATGTGATTATGGTGTTGGATCTAGTAAAAAAGAACTCAAAAACCGAGATCTACCTTAGGTTGAATGAAATAAGTATAAATCATATTATTTCATACAAATCAACTCTAGAAAAATAACCATGTTGGTTAATATGAACTCTTTGCGCTAAAAATCCCATTTTTGGACTCAAAATGTTAAAAATATAAGGTTAAGGGGCCCAAAATGACAAAATACAAATTCTGATGGTTGAGATGAGTCAAAACAGTTTCAACAATGTATTTTCTAGAAATATACTCTTTTGAAGGATCAAAATGTGAAATTTTAAGCATAATGGGCCAAAAATGAACTTTTCGGCCCAATAAGGCCAAAAATGCGAGATTTTCAAATTAGAGGGGCTGAAACTATATCTTTCTGCAAAACAGGGGACTACTAGTGCTCCAAGTCCTTTTCAAGGGTTAAAAATACTTTTCATATTTAAAAGGGACCAAAGATGCAAAAATTTTCTATTTTGGGCCAAAAGTGTAAAAATTGCGAAAATAAAGGTTCCAGCCGAGAAAATTTCATTTTGAGGGACTAAAACTGTTTTTCAAATAATTTTGAGCTGAAAAATACCTTTTCTACAAAGTTTTGATACTAAAGTGTCAAGAAAAATGGTTTAAGGACTAAATAGAAATTCTTTTATACAAAGGGTCAAAAGTGTAAATTGATCCAAAAGAAAGGGGCTGCAAAAAGTAAAACTCTAATGTTTTAAACAATAAATCCGACATGATGAAATACTAGTACCTCGACTATCGGCGAAATATAATACACCTTCAACACCAAAATTCGCTATCAAACGAATTGATTCGGTCTCGAATCAATAACGAATCCGAAATTAATAACACGACGATACTTCAATACACACGCGGAAACCTCGGGAATTCAATACACACGCGGAAATTTCGGGAAGTCAATACACACGTGGGAATACACCAGACGTCGATACACCGTCTTTGGGCCCGAAAGTTTCAAATCGTGCTTGTTGGGCCTAGCTAGCCCAATGACATGATCTTTAGGCCCGAAGGAAACTCGCTTACATGTAGTTGGGCCTTATATGACCTAATTCCGTGTAAAAGGACTTTCAATGGCTTATGTGCTGTTGGGCCCCAAGGGTCCTCTGGTACTGCTAGTAAAGTCGAGAATTCACCAAATGCGAGTCGGGCTAAGGGCCCTTCGCATTCACGGTAGCCTTGAACGACTTATGGAAATACTGGGGGCTTCGCACCCTCTTTTTCTCCTCGGTTGTGGGGCTATGAGAAGTCAGGGTGGTTGGATTAAGTGAATAGTACGAACGACGCCTAAGGGATCGTTTGTATAGTTGTAAACTAGTCGTTTTCATTAATGCGTGTTTATAACAATTCACAATCCATAATTAATCCAATGTCACCTGGACTCATCGAATACACACGTCGTAACGGTATAACAAAATATAAAACACTTGATTCATAGTATTAGGAAAACATCGGGTTTTCCTAGGGTTTTCAATTAATACACCTACGATATGCATACCGAGTTTACAAAATTGTACTTTTACATTTATAGAAACAAACAAGCATACTTACGGATCTTCACACTTTTTTTTATACTATGCTCTTTTAAGAAAATATCGGATTTTCTGGTGATTTTCAAAACAATACAAACCACTATATTTCAAACATTACTTATGAACTGACCAACATTTCATATGTTGACGTTTTTCAAAATACTTGTATTCTCAGGTAACAGGTAAATCGAAAAGGAAAAATGTACTCAGTAACGTGTTGCTGTTGTTTTAATTAGTATCGAACAATTTACTTTTGGGCATGTAATATTATGGATCAATCTACTGAATGTAAACGCTACCAGTTGTAACATTTCAATGCTTGGTAATGTATGATGTTATGTTTCATGTATATTCATTGTGATGGTATTCAATTGAGTCACAATAGCCCTCGGACGTTTCCGTCGTCTGGTTCGGGGGTGTGACAGTTCATACTAACCTATCATTTGAACAACAGTGAGACCACCTTGGCTCAATTACACAACTTACTGCAGACTGTTGAGATAGGAATGAAGGGTAAGAACTCAAACCCTAATCCTACTAGTGCCCCCATTCTGGCCATTTAATATACTGAAGAATAAGTTTGACTCTTTGAAAGTGATCAAACTTTGTCAGCCGATATTGAAGTGGATTTGAGTATGACTCACTAGTGGTAGTAAAAGTATGTGTGTTGAAAGTGGAGTAGAAGTTATTTTTGCATCCAACATTTTCGCACGATCTGAAATTTCCCGAGCATATTTGGATTGGTTTAGGAGTAGGCCATCATTAGTGTAAGTGACTTCAAGCCCAAAAAGTAGTTGAGATCACCCACATCTTTAACTACAAATTCTTTGTTTAACATGTCAATGAATGATTTAACAACGGTGTTTTGATCTCCGATGAGTATCAAGCCATCCACATAGACCAATAAATACATGATGCACGAATCCCTTTTAAAAATAAAAAGGGGCGCATCAGCGCGACTACAAGAGAACCCGTTTGACATTAACAATGAGTTGAACCAATGAAACCATGCACGTGGTGCTTGTATAAGAACATATAAAGCCTTATTTAATTTACACACATGATTGGGAAATTAGTGATTGGTAAAGCTCGGGGGTTGTTCCATGTATATTGTCTTATGAAGATATCCATGCAAAAAAAGCATTGTTTACATCGATATGATGCAAGCTCTAATTGTTGAGGACATCCGAGGAGAGTATATTATGAATAATAGAGGCTTTAAAAACTAGGCTAAATGTGTGAGAGTAATCAATACCCGGTGTCTTGATATATCCATGAGCAACAAGACGAGCCTTATGACGTTCAATAGAACCATCAGAATGAAAATTGGTCCAGAACAGCCATTTGGACCCAACAATGGGATGACTGGGTGGACGAGGTACAAGGGTCCATATATTGTTCTTATGTAACGCCTCAAGTTCATTATGTATTTGTAACGCCCGTGTTTCTAGGCTAAGCATTATTATAATGATGTAATAATTAGGGTCAACAATTGTAACATTTTTTGAAGTAATAAAGAGGAATTATTTGAGTATTATGTGATTTTGTGAGCATTATACTTATTTATAATGACATAATAAAATAATAATTAAAATAATCATAAAAAATAAAATAATAGATAAACTCAATATCTATGAAGAAAGTTGAAGTAGTCGTAACAAGGATTTCGGGGATATAAGGAACGCTGAAATCCGAATTATAACGAAGAAGTTATGGCCTGTCGAAGTTTCGCGACAAAACTGGCACGACATCGGGAATCGTAAAAAGTGAATTTTCGATGAAATACTTTTTAGCCTTAGAGATCTAAATGAAACTCGTAGTATACATTAAACCTAGAGCATGCATAAAAAGAACGTCCAAATCTTTTCATATGAGGAAGTTGTGATTTTTCTAAGATTTAGCATAATAGTGCACATCCCGGAATTCGAATTTTAGATCGACCAAATTTTAACCAACACAATCTTAATGAGAATAGAAGATCTTGTTAATAAGAACTCAATGATATATAGACAGACGAAAACGGACGTTGGATGACAAAGTTATGAATTTTTAATAGACTTTACCTATCCAGGCTTGTTATAATATATCTTTAAAAATAAATTCACAATTAGCCGACGGAATCTAAATGAAAGTCGTAGAGTACGTCGCCGCCTACGTGTGGATATAAAGAAATTCTTAAACGGGGCTTGTATGGAAAAGTTATGGAATTTAGAAGTCAGAAGTAGGCTGATGTAAAGAGGTTGACATGGCAAAATCTGGACCCTTGCTTTCACACCACGGTCCCACATCCGGAGGCAACATCTGCCCCCTCGTATGCAAAACGTATCCCTCATACGTGCAACATAGTAGGTACGCGAAGTTTACCCCTGAGGAATGCCCAGCGTAACCGAAGATCAGGCCTTATAAATACCATGTGAAGCTCACTCCAATTCCACACATATTAACCCTTTTCTCTCTCTCTCTCTCTAACTTCTCTCTAAACCCCTCCCAACCCTTACTACTTCCCAAGTGCTAAGAGGCGGGTCCCAGAGTGCCAGAAGGCTCCGAGAAGAAGAGATTTTGGCTCGGAAGTTCTGCCCCCGCAGAGCCCAGTTCCTAGCCAAACCCTCTTATAAGTAAGTTATGCTTACCCTACTTAATTATAGCTTATGTTTAAGTTTATTTTCGTTATTATGGACTTATAAACAATATATATATATATATATATATATATATATATATATATATATATATATATATTATAAAATATAATTTATAAAGTGTTATTATAATATTTTCTAACTACTCGCGGTATGGGAAATTTGGTTTGAACGGCCGCATAGGTTTGTTGGATTTTAGATTGGCTATAATGCCAAAATGGTCCTGCCCTCTGGTATTTTACGTATGGCCCCTGTCTGTACATAGTGGTTGAAAAGTATTGTTTAACACTTATAAAAAAAATATAGCTCGTAGAGCTAATAACTAGTCGCAATAAATATTAGACTAAAATCTAGCGGTAATGATATCAGGTTTTGTCGAAGGAAAATAGAATTGTTAGAAGTGATGTGCTGCCCGAGTTTGGAATCACCACTTTAACTAGTGAGTGCATAATTACTTTCATCTTACACATAGATATCATGCATTTAATATAAATTACGTGCTATGTGTGCATATTATCTGTGTTCTTGATCTTTATGCTAGATGAACAAAATATACATTTTTTATTCAATTTAAACTGTATATGTATTTTATACCTATAATTATGATGGGTAAAAATGGGTAGATGATATAGATGATGAAATAATTGATGAGAGACATCGATATTTAAGATGATCCACTCATCTAGCGGAATATAGATGACGACCACGGAGTATTCTGCATAGTCTAGTGGAACGCTAGCATGCTCACCAAATATACTCCATTCCCTTCATGGTTGCCTTATTTGACATGTATTGCTGAGGAACCCCTAAGCAATGTTGTCATCCCGGTGAAAGTCCTTAGGCTAGGTACCTTAGTTTAGATGCCTTAGGGAAAGAAAGTGAGGATAACGGGAATGGGTAATCGGGTTGTTTAATTTGATGAAATTAATAAACTTAATTATTGTGGGTTGAAAACCCTATGTGCTCAACAGGATCCCAAAGCTAACCCACTCAGTTTATTGTATACAGGTAGTGGCAAGAGAGCATAGTAGTGACAATCCGATGAGAGATCAATAGATTATAGGCCACTTGAATAAATAGATGTTGTAAGGCCTATGTTGTTTCTGTTTATGCATCTGGTCTGTATTGACAATGACATCCCAAGGTTTTTAATATAATGAAAATACATTTTTTCGGAAATGTTTTGATAAATTCTTTATCATATTTTTTGGAACAAATTCGACAACATATTTATTTAAAATGATACTCTAATTTTCAAATAAAGCATAAACAAATCAGCCTTTTCTGGCCGTGAAATTGGGGACGTCACAGTTGGTATTAGAGCATTAGTTTAAGAGAACTTGGAATTTGTAGGATTTCTAGACTTAAATTTAGAATGCTAAACGATGATTCTTAGACGAGTGTCTACTATATTTTAGACACACGCACTAGCTTATTTTAGGAAAGATGCCTAAATTGATATTATATGCTAAATGATTTATGTTATAGCTATAAAGATGCTTTATATGCTATTATTTGATTGAATCTATGATCTGTTGCCGACCGGAGCTAGAAACTTTATGTGTTTAGAATTCTAAATGTATAAATTATGGTATTAGAACTAGCATGTAACTTTTCGGAGTGACAAGGAAGAATAAAACATCTATCGAAAATAAAGATCTAAATTCACCTACTTTGGTGTATAGATCAACATGGCGAGAACCCGAAGTGGATTCGGAAGCGTTAACGAAAATGCTAATCAGTAGCCTGTGATTGAGCATGTACTAGAAATAGTAGTTGTACCTGAACCAATCATAATGGAAGGAGTCCAAGCGATGATTAGGGCTATGATAGCCAAATAAAGAGATGAGATGAGCCAGATGTTGCATGATAGGGATGAACCTATTATACCTATCATACAACCAAAACTACCAAACGAAGGAAACTATAGTTAGAATGTCAGTCAAGCTGAGCGATGATTAGGGCTATGATGGCCGAATAAAGAGAGGAGATGAGCCAGGAGTCCAAGAGACGATTGGGGCTATGATGGCCGAATAAAAAGAGGAGATGAGCCAGATGTTGCATGATAGGGATGAACCTACTGTACCCATCGTACAACCACCAAGTCTTTCTGGAAGTCCAACGCCGGTGGAAGTCATGAATTGGATCTCCGAGATGGAGATGATGTTTGAAAGTTGCGACTGTAGCAACAAACAGAAGACCGCTCTCGTGGTTACATTGTTAAATTTAGGAGTACTAAGCTAGTGGAAGCTACTAGATGATACCATGCCCAAGGGAGAAGCTAGCAAGATATCTTGGGAAGACTTTTTGGTGCAATTAAAAATGCAGCACTGCTCTGAACAGGATCTTCTGGAGATCAACAACGAATTTCAGAACCTAAAGAAGGGAAGAATGAGTGTCACCAAGTATGCTGCAATTTTTATGGAGAAGATGAAGCTTGTTCCTTACCTATTTCCGACTGAACTCTCTAAGGTCAACAAGTTTGCTAATGCGTTGCAAGAGGACTTTGGTCCAAATGGTCAAGCAAGCAACCACTTTGAAAGTCGTCATCTGGGCAGCAAAGAACGTTGAGACCCAAATAAGGGAGAAGGGTCTGGAGAGAGCTGAGGTTGGAAAGAAAAGGAAGTTTGATGGATCTTCAAGGACCAACAAGAAAAGGAAATTCTCAAAGTGTGGTTCAAATAAGTTTGGAGGAGGAGGTGAAGCTAAGTGGTGCGAAAAGTGCAAAAATAAGCACTTTGGAAGATGGAACGGGGAGGTGACCTGTTACAAATGTGGAAAGATTGGGAATTACGCCAACGAGTGCACACCCATCAAGAGGGTGTTCTATGGATGTAACGAAGGACGACATAGCGCAAAGGACTACCCGGAAAAGAAACAGGCAGCAAGACCTAATGTTCCACCGAGGCCAAAAGGAAGAGCATTCCATACGACACTGGAAGCCGCAAAGGATGCAATTGATGTCAATATGCTGTTTGATTCGGTAGCAAATTACTCCTTTATATCACACAAATTTTGTGGAAGACTAACATTCCCTATAGATAAACTTGAATTCTCTAGTTGTAGAAGTTTCCAGTGGCAAATTCATACCTGTTAGCGATTGAATTAAAAACATCATCATCGAGTTAAACGGGAATAAATTCCATGAGGAGTTGTTGCCTATTGATTTGAACGGTTTCGACATCGTGTTACGAATGGATTGGCTTAGTGCAAACGATGCCAGGATACTATATAGGAAGAAGATGATGAGAGTAAACCCACTTGGAAAAGAGTCATTTATGGTGTATAGGGACAAACGTAGAGTGAATTCTGGAATCATTTCCCTGATGAAATCCAAAAAATGTTTGTCTATAGGATGCACATCATACTTGGCATTTGTGACAGATACAAAGAAGGAGAAGATGTGACAACCATCAAATTCTTGTTAAGTCAAAGTCAAAAAAAGTCAATAGGTCAAACGGATACACTCAATTAGTACTTGTAAGATAGGGTGTATTCTATGTTTTCTAATGTACAACTTTCTATCAAAATACAAAGTGTCACTTGGAAGTTTCAAATATTCAGAAAATTCTAAACCCTAACCAGGGTGAGTGATGTAATAACTCTATAAAACACTATTAAGTACTCTTAGGGGGTATAAAATACTCTTAACAAGGCATAATGGGGTTTACGAACCTTGCCTTATTAGGCTAAACACTAATGAAGGCCACCGGGAAAGCCTCTCTCAATCTCTCCCTCTCCCAAATCTCTCTCAAGTCTCTCTCAATTTTTTATAAACATCCATACTATCCCAACCCCTTCCTTTTTTGAAAACAACTCAAAACCAAAGGAGAAAACACCAAAAAAGGACTCTTTGGTCCGAAACTCTTTTGGTCTGGAAACCTCTTGATCCGGACACCCTTTTACTTCGGAAACTCTCTTCTGATTCAGAACTTCTGATCCAGAACATTGTTGACTCCAGACCATCTGAGGAAACTAGAAATATCGAATCCTTCTGAAGATCTCGCTCCAAAAGGCTCGCACACCGGAAGCATCGCATCTTGGAAGGATCAGGCGATTTCGGAACTGCAAAATGACTTCGGAAGTTGAAGGCCAGCTTCAGGACTCCTCTATTTGCTCCGGAAATGACTTCTTGACCCTGGAAGCCTCGCAGAATCGGACCCCATTCTGGATTTTTGACCATTTCGGACCTCTTAGCAGTTTTAGGAGTATTTGACGTCAAGAACACCCTCAAACTCGTATGTCTCATGACTCAAACCCTCTAAACTCGTATTTTATGCCAACCTTGAAGAGTTAGAACACATTTTATGAATAATGTCTAAGACTTATTATTTTATTCATATGGTAATCACCCACTTTATGTCACTATTCACACCTTACCTAGTCAAATCGTTGTCCTTTTTCAACTCATCCCCACACTCCATCAGAATGCCTTAACCAAATCCACCCAAGAGATCTTATCCTCAACATTACCCAAGAGATCTTATTCTCAACAATTCCCAAGAGTCTCACTTACCTTTATCCAAAGACAAACATTTTCTCCCTCTCTTACTCTTTTCTTCTCTCTGGAACTCAAAACTCCTAGGAAGTCACAAATTCTTCCCTCACTTTTGGTAAGTGCTTCATCATTACTCTTAAACATACTACATTACTTCACTCAAAACATGTATTTCTTATATAAATATCGCCATATTTGTTCTTAGGATCTTCAAATCCTTAGGCATTCTCCAAGTGTTCTTGGCTTGGAAACCTCCTTTTCTTCAACCATACATCTCAGGGAATCACTCATCTAGTTTTATGGGGGAGAATACAAGTTACAACATCACAACATGCTTAAACACAAACAACAACTTTCAATAGAAAAGTTATGGTCCAATCAAAAACTATTTTGACCACCTTAAACTCAATAATTTTTCAAAACTATTCAATATGCAAATAGCTCAGGTTTGTAGCTTTCAAAGGACTACCTACAAATAATCATACGATTTTTCTTCAATTTATGGTGATTTTTACAAAACTGCCTATCAATACAGCAAAGATTTCCGACCAGTCTGTGAAAATTGTCATTTTTACACTAGTTGGGGATCATTAAAAATCATAATATAAATCATGAGCTTCATAAACACATTTTCTGAACTTTCGGAATAAAACCGATTTAGATTTCGACTCACGATGATTTTTCTGTGATTTTTACAAAAACGGTGACAGAAAAGTAAAACTAGTTACAAACAGTTTACATGTTTACTAACACTTTGTAATGTGTTGAGAAAAGTTTTTATCAATGATGACTACATATTAGTTATGTTTCCTGTTAAGTTACACTTATGAAACAAAAATACTCGTTCATTAAAAGGGTTCTTAGTCATTACAAACATACAAGATGAACTATAATAAGTATACTTTATGTTTTGATAAATTATGTTACATCAACTCTATGAACTTACTAAGGAAGGTTATATTCCTACTACAAAAAAGATTTACAATCACACTACATGTAAACTCGTTAAATCCGGTTGTGAGGCACTACTTCATTGTACTCTTAGAGTACTGTTTAAAATCCTATAGTTATAACCAGAGTCTCTTGTAGGGAGATCGTGATACTTGTATATACATATATATTGGGATTGGAAACCCACACCTTAGCTGCATGCAACAGCTAGATCGGCAGGTCTGGGGTGTCAAATGTCATAACATTCCGATGCCTGAAGAACGTCATAACAGGTTACTATGTCAATCAGTATGGTTATAATAACTCACTTAGGGAGATAACGACAAACATAGTTTACGGGGATATCTACATTCTAATGGGTTTTATGACTATAAAACTGCTTACACTATTATAAGTATGGAAAAATACTTGTATATTTCGGTCTTTGGGTCTTAAGACTGCAACTCATTTAATAAGGAAAATATTGGATTTTCTTGTGCATACACTACATTTACAAAGAATGGTTTTCAACTTTATAAACAAAAGCTTATGCACTTACCAACGTAATCGTTAACACTCTTTCAAAACATACTAGTATTCTCAGGTAATCAATAAAAACAGGTGACTACCACCTTTTGAGGATGGAACACTTCGGCGTTAGACAAACCATTTTATCATTATATTGTACTTGATTTTGAAACATGTACTCACAAAACCATGTAATTTTGTTGATTCTATTTATGATGGTTGTATTTACTTTGTGTTGGATTAGTGTCTAAGTCCATAACTATTTTGGTATGTACTTGACCCGATAGTGCATGGTCCTTTTGGGTTGCCTTCACCAAAGCAACTTGATTGGAGAGATAACTAGAGAGAGAGGTTATTATGATTTATTAATATGTTATAAGAATAATATATTAAAGGAGAAATCATATTTGTTTAATTAATATTGGTCAATAATTAATTAAGAATTAATTTTGTGATCAAATGTAATTAATTAAACTAGAGGGGCTGAATTGTAATTATGTGATAGTTACAAAATAAGGTAAGGATTATCTTAAGGATAGGTTGGACGAAATTGAGGTGATAAGGACCTTAGAATTCGACTATGATAAGGATTCAAGGCTTATCTTATGGGTTGCTTGGTAAGCAAGCAACTAGATAAGGATAAGGACTGAAACCCTATCTCTACACCTATATAAAGACCCCCCAAGGCTCATGAATTCGTCCATGCCTTCCCAAGAGGTCCTAGAGACGAATTCTTATACCTCTCCTCTCTCTTTATACCTTCTCCATTTGCTCTTGGTGTTTGTAATCCATTAGAGGAGTGACACTTGTGACTCTAAGCATTCCAAAGTCAATTCAAGGAGGAATTAGGATTGTTATTGCTACATAACAATCAAGGTAACATTATAAACCTATTCTCATGTTAATATGATTACTTGTATGCTAGAATTAGGGTTTATAGTCTTGGATAACTTGCATGTACAATAGAGAAACCTAGATCCAAGCATTAGGGTTTGTATGAGCACATAGGATGTCTTATGACCAAAACCCATCAGTGGTATCAGAGCCTAGACTGGTTTCTATTGTATTGATGCTTGATATGTATAAAAAAAAATTCAATTGTATGAACTTGACATATTAGGGTTTATTGCCAATTAACCCTAGGAGGCTAAAGTTTTTTTTTTTTTTTTTTCGAGATTAGGGTTTGCAAACCCTAATTTGCAAGAGTTTGAATAAGATCTTCAAATCCTTTCCTTAAACCCTTAAATTTCGAAATCTAGGGTTTGTTTTAATCCCTTGATTTTCGAAATTAGCCTCCTCCCCAAGATAAGATCCTAAATTTTAGGGATTTGGATTATCCCATATCTTGTAACTATCCTCTAATTGTTAAATATGGTAATTATAGATTTTGCATTATCCTATCCTTATTTTCGAAATCTATAGAGATATTTAAGGGATTAGGATATCTTAAATGTATAAATGGTAATTATCCTCATGATTTAGATAATCCCTTATGATTTAATAATTAAATTAATAGTGTAATTCAAAATAATTATTAAATCAAGAGTTTTAGTATTTGATTTTTTTAATTTAAATGTCATAAATTCGAAATTTTTTAAGAAAGATTAAAACTAAATTGTTTTGAAAAGTTTCAAAACTTGCCCTCAAGTTTTGGAATTTAAATTTTGATTAATTGTTTAATTTTGATGTATATTTAAATTCTAAACCCTAATGTTTTGAAATGTTTCAAAACTTGCTCTCAAGTTTTGGAATTTAAAAGTTGATTAAAAGTTTAATTAGGAATGTTAAATTCTAAAACCTTATTATAGTTTTGAAAAAGTTCAAATCACACCCTTATGGTTTTATTAATTAATTAAGGTGTATAATTAAAAGAGGTTTAATAAATCCATAAAGTTTTTGGTTTAAAATTTAATTGAATTAAAAGTATAATTGTTAAATTTGACCACCTAATATTTTAAAAGTGTAAAATACACCCTATACTATATATAACATTAAAAGTCTAACACTATATATATGTATGAGTAAAAGTCAGTCTTACCGTTAGTAGGCCTCATTCACGAAGCTAGTCTATAAGGGGTGTTTAAGGAAATTGCCTATAAAATGGCGATTGAATGGGTATCCACTCTTACCCACCGCACTCTTGACTAGTGGAGGGTCGTTAGCCGAACGGGTAAGATGGGACAAAAACCTTCCATTATAAGTATAATGAATTACTAAAGTAACTAAATGTTTTCATAAAATTCCCAATCTTAGTTACTTAGGCAAAAGTGAATTGATGCAATTCCATGAAATTACACTTTGTGCCCTTGGGAAGACGTTAGTGGAGCGTGTGTGGTTTACCGGCACACTAAATGGTTCAAAGCAAAGGTAGCAAAGGGTGACTCAATGTTTGTCATAGTTCGGTGGAGCGTGTATGGTTTACCGGCACATCGAATAGGTGACTGTAACATGTGAGGGCACCATGTAAGTTTGCATGGTTATTCACACCCGCTTTGTGATCCTCGGCATCCCAGTCACAAACAAGAGGGGCATATCGAGATTTAAACATGCCATTGAAAGTTCAATGAATCTCAAAGGATCTAGGAGTTTTCATAGATTTAAAACTTAAATTCTTTTTCGTTTTTCGTGGTGGAAATTAGTGAATCGTCATTCACTTACCTTCAAATATTATGCAATTAGGGTTACGATATCCCTCTCCCGAGTTGTAGAATATTGTGTTGGGTCCTAGCCTTAGTATCTCATTTGGGTGATTTGATAAGGACTCATTCAATCAACTAACTTGAATTCGTTTTCTCCCGTATTGTAGATGTCAAAGTTTGACAACTATGGTCTTCTCAAATCCCGTGGAACAAGCATTCCACATGAAGATGATATTCCACGATTCGATCGAGGAACAAGAGATCATACTTCACTTCCTCCTCCTCCTCCAATCATTCTCCCTAACCCACAAGTTCAAAGGCTTGAAAAGTTCAAGATCACTCAAGCTTTTTTGGCAAGTAAACATAAAGAAGGAAAGTCAGTGTGTGCACACGTCATAGGGATGAAGTCACACATTGATAGGTTAAGAATGTTGGGATCCGTTGTTTGTGAGGAAATAGCTGTTGATTGGGTTCTGCAGTCACTTCCTAACTCATATAGTGAGTTCGTAAGAGAGTACTATATGATGAACCGCGACGTAACCCTTATAGATCTCACCTATATGCTTATTGCTGCTGAATCAGAAATGTTTTGGCACAATGGAAAAGAAAATTTGATTGGTGAATCTTCCTTCAAGATCTCTATGGATATCGACAATGGCAACGAAAGACATGCTATGATCGAAATGTTTGATCATAAGAGAAAGGCGATGTCTGAAGTAGTTCCAAAAGAGTCAATTTGCTTTTATTGCCAAGAGAAAGGGCATTGGAGACGAAGCTGCCCTATTTACCTAAGAGATCTAAGAGATGGGAGAGTCAAAACGTATGGCTTTGCTTTAGGTAAAATCCATTGACTAACTCTTTTAAGCTTGTATTCTAGATTCTTAATACATAATGTGATAAGTTTACAATTGATGTTTTGTAGGATCGAAGAAAAGAAAGGAAGCTTAAGGGAAGAAGTGAGCAAAATCTAACCATGAAGGAATGGATTTCGATCGCATTTCTCGAAGATTAGATTCTTGAGCTACTACTTAGAGTTAGAATTAGATTGCTAAGAAAGATGTATTAGCATAGTTTTTCAATGAATTACATTGTAAGGACAAAATTTTTCCGCACTAAAATAAATTTTGATTTTATATTATTTATTTATCCTTGCAATGACGTATATGAAAAATTGATGTTTGAATGTTTCTATTATTAACAATAAAGGATTTGGTTCTTATTATGTTATTTATGGAAAGTCGAGAGTTTACCAAATAGGGAGAGTTTCTCATCGCCCAAGTTTCAATTGGACAGAAATTTGGAATCATGCAACTTGGTTGCACGATGAATGAGAAATTTCATATTTGGAAATTAGACTAATTCATTGACAAAGTGTCAAGTGAAGGACTTAGAGATCGAATACACAAAGTTGCGTGTTGATCAAGTCCACCATAAGAGTAACAAAGATATTTGTCATGATTTACTAAAGGTTTAGTAAATATGATTATACTTATAAGATTAAGTGTAATCATGAATTGAAAAAGTTTAAATCAATAGCAGAACGAATAAGAAGAATCAAGTAGGCAGAAAAATAAAAGTTTCTCCATTCTAAGAAGAAGGGAGAGTACCTTTTATGCTTTATGATAAGTCTTAATGATTAAGAACCATATCTCAATTGATCCTCTAAGTGAGTCTTAGTACAATTGTATGTTTAAGAAGAGGAATCAAGGATTGAAGAAATGGTTAAATTAATAAGTCAATCATACTTCATTCCAATAACAAGTCTTAAAGTTAAGATTGTGACATCGAGTGAAAAAGTAAGGTTTTTAACATTCATCAAATGTTGAAAGTTGTGATGTCTTGGATAAGACAAAGACCAACTAGGACCAATTTATGAAGTATTTTTAATATGAGCTACACTAACTCTTGGATATTTGTTTGTCAAGAAATGTTTATTGACAAGAGAATCTTATATGTCAAGGAGTAAGTGGGAGTCTTAATGGTCTTGAAAGGTTTCAAGAACAAATCAAATAAACCTTATCGATCATTACTAGCACACGAGTTGAGGTTTACCTCCTATCGTGTTGACATTATTTTGTTTCTATGCCAATCCAATCGAGTTACTTATGCATGTGAGTTCTATGAGTTCTCATTTTGAACGCATAAAAGGCAAAGCACCTTAATCAATGAAAGGTACATTGATAGGAAAGGGTGAGCGGCTTAACTACTTGGAAGACATGGTGGGCAGCTGTGTTACCATAAGGCAAGAAATCAAGATTAAGAAAGTTCGATCCATATGAGTTTGAATTTGTCGTAAACTTTGGTTTTAACAAATTCACATGGATAGGAACACATACACCGTTTAAAATCTAAGTGTCATAAGATTTGCTCCTTCATGAAAATGATTGTAGGAAAATGCTTTCACTAAGAAAGATTTTAAGAAGATAGTAATTGTAAAATTGCATTCTCGAATTCAATCATGGTTACGGTATCCCTTTCCATAATTTGAATTGTGAGGTTTGGCAATTGTTTACACACACATATGAACTATCTAAGGCAAAGGTGTATAAGTTCAAGAAGCCTTGATAAAAGATTATCAAAGCACTAAGTATTAGAAACATGGACTTAAGAAATTCAATAGGTATTGTTTTTCTGAAAGTTAAGATGTTTATGAATACATGTCTAAGCTAGTGGGAGCATAAGTGTTATGTTTTATAGTAATCATCATGATAGTGGGAGCATAAAAGTTATGATTGTATGATTATTATGGAAAGTATTGCAAGTTGGCAATATTAATTATAGAAAACAAGAGTTATACCTTGCAAAGTCGTAAGGGTTGTAAAGTTGTTTTGCTATAATTAAGGGAGAGAATATTATGCTTCATTTAAAATCTAAAGGCTTAGGTTGTGGAATGTTAATAAAATTTAGTCAAAGGTACATAGCGTGTTCTTAAAATTTCGATTATGATTACGACATTCCTCTTCACAATTCGAATTTTAAGAACATAGTAAATAAAACATTATGCGTCATGTCCCATACGCTTCAGGTATAGGATCGATTGCAAATGCTTTAAATGTTTGACCATTCTAAAATTTTCCAAATGTCGAGCGCATTTAGAGGGAAAAGGGACTAGAATTGGTTTTGACTAAAATAATTAAACAACTATCAAAGGACAATCCAAAGTTTGACAAGGATTGGTCGCTTGTGAGTAGTTGGAAGCATGGTATTGGATGGACCATATCGACATTATTATGAATAGAAAAGATTCTATTAAGAATGAGTTGTCATATGGAAATTGTGGAAATGTTTCATATTGGATGGACCATATCGACATCATTACGAATAGATAAGATTCTATTAAGAATGAGTTGTCATATGGAAAATATGGAAGTGTGTCCATATTGGGAATTGAATATTGAAAATCTATGACTAGATTAGAAACTTTTATGCAAAGGATGTTCAAAGGAATGTACTTTGAGTCAGAGACATCATATCTAAGGAATTGTCTTGTAACAATCTCCAATAGAGAACTTTGTAATATCATTGGCAATAGTCTTTGTGACTTTGGTGCAGTGACATTACGAAAGGATCATTGCATAAAATGTTAGAATCTAACATATTCTATAAGTGGCAAGTATTTGATATTCTTTCACTTATGAAAAAGGATTTGGAGTTGTGAAATGAGAATGATTGGAAATGCATTCAATTTGATCTATTTCACAAAAGTAAGAACCATAGGTAAACATTGTGTGCATGCTAAGAGCATGGGACAAGTGTAATAATTCAAGTAAGAAGTTGATTACCCGAAACTACAAATAATGAGTAATCGATATGGTGATAAATAAAAGGAGTTTTATTTATACTCAAAGGTTTGAGGCCATATGGGATTAGTATTATTCTTGTGTTTCACTTTGCATGTTTTGACTTCCAGAATAATAGAGTTTATTAAGAATAATCGAATTATTCAAACGGGCCACAGTCGTTCATATGTTGGAAGTAGATATGAATGAAGATTGTCGTGAATTGGTGTGTGGATTGTCTAAAGAGCATTAGACATAAGCAAATGTTTGCTGCAACGTTCATGAGTGCTTATGAATATGAATTTGAGCATTGGACTAAACCCACGCTCACTTGGATCACTCCATGAATTGTATCACGAGTGATTGGTGAGACAATAACATCTTATATTCTTGAAACCGAGATGTGTGAGTTGTATCTTGCAAATCGGTTGCACATTGATAATATGTAAACGCACCAGTAACTTGGTGTTATAAAACATATTGTTGTGTGTGATTCGGTGAGTGAGTGCAAGAGAGCATTGAATCAAAGCTTATCCGTTCCTTTTATCCAAAGTAGGGTAAAAGCGATATCTTTGGGCCCCTCGATGATTTTGTGATGACAAACATAAATGCTCGGCCGGGCTAGGGCTAATTTGATTTGTTCAATTAGTCAGTCGTCATAAATCGGGAATCGAGATATAGTACAAAGAGAATTATTTGAAATCATATCTCATATGATATCTAGAATGGAGGAATATATGATCCCTTATCTAAGGACACGCGTATCTGATAGGATCAGAGTTGACAGCGGCTTTGGAAAGCTACGATTGCATATCAGGATCAGAAGTCATACGCATAACAGTTATTAGACTTATCCAAGTGGGAGACTGTTGGATTAGTGTCTATGTCCATAACTATTTTGGTATGTACTTGACCCAATGGTGCATGGTCCTTTTGGGTTGCCTTCACCAAAGCAACTCGATTGGAGAGATAACTAGAAAGAGAGGTTATTATGATTTATTAATATGTTATAAGAATAATATATTAAAGGAGAATTTATATTTGTTTAATTAATATTGGTCAATAATTAATTAAGAATTAATTTTGTGATCAAATGTAATTAATTAAACTAGAGGGGCTGAATTGTAATTATGTGATAGTTACAAAATAAGGTAAGGATTATCTTAAGGATAGGTTGGACGAATTTGAGGTGATAAGGACCTTAGAATTCTACTATGATAAGGATTCAAGGCTTATCTTATGGGTTGCTTGGTAAGCAAGCAACTAGATAAGGATAAGGACTGAAACCCTATCTCTACACTTATATAAAGACCCCCCAAGGCTCATGAATTCGTCCATGCCTTCCCAAGAGGTCCTAAAGACGAATTCTTATACCTATCCTCTCTCTTTATACCTTCTCCATTTGCTCTTGGTGTTTGTAAGCCATTAGAGGAGTGACACTTGTGACTCTAAGCCTTCCAAAGTCAATTCAAGGAGGAATTGGGATTGTTATTGCTACATAACAATCAAGGTAACATTATAAACCTATTCTCATGTTAATATGATTACTTGTATGCTAGAATTAGGGTTTATAGTCTTGGATAACTTGCATGTACAATAGAGAAACCTAGATCCAAGCATTAGGGTTTGTATGAGCACATAGGATGTCTTATGACCAAAACCCATCACTTTGATCACTATTATACTTATTGTTGTGATACTATACATGAAGTCCTCCACCCCCTGACGTGTCCGCTATCCTTGGTTTGGGGGTGTGACAAATTGGTATCAGTGCATTGTTTATGGTGAACTAAGTATATCGAACCATATAAGATATACCAACTATAAACGCTTTGGGACTAAAATTTTCTGATTAAATATTTTCATACAACTATACTTTTAAAAATAAAACAATATTTTTATGAAAAGTATAGGTACATGCATTCATGATGGTATAGTGCCACATCTAAGAAAAACAAGAAAAATAAAAATGGATGAGTTGTACACTATGATTATGCCTTGGGACATGTAATCAAGTCTGGGAGGAATATAGCCTGATCAACTATATTTGTCCAAGGAGTGACTCAAATATTCTGGGGGATAGTCATAGTGGACAACAAGTCTAATAACCTAACAACACCATACAAGAAACGCACTAAGAACCAAACACAACCTTTAAAATACTATAGGAGTATTTCATGCTGCTTTAGCCCAATATTTCTAGATTCATTATGTGCTTATTACACCCCTATTCTCGCACATACGTCATGACAGGATTCCACTTACCAGGAGATCCCTACTTTCTAAACCAGGGAAACGAAGGATAGATAGAAGAGGAACCAGAAGAAGATCCCGAGGAAGTGTTCAAGGAGGAACCAGAAGAAGACCCCGAAGAAGCTGAAGAAGAAGAACCTGAAGAAGATGAAATTGAAGAGGAAATGGAGGAAGATGAAGATGAAGAGGAGTCAGAAGAGGAGCCGGAGGTCATCAATCATCCTTATATAGCCAAGGTTCTCGCGAACCGTTTTGGATACAACAGACTAGAGCCCCGTTGGGCATCAGTGATCGACCGGTGGAGTCGTCATTAGCGACAGCGATCACCATTTGGCAATCAACGTGGTTACTATGACCTCAACCATGGAGGACCGGCTAATAAAGCCCTCCTAGTCGTGATCCAGCAAATCACAAACTTTGGGGACCAGAATAGGGAAACGACAGATCGAGTTCGGGAGCTCAGCGTTGTTACAGAAGCCACCGATGCACGTACTCGAGACTTTTAAAGAGACTAATATCCCATAGACCAACTCATTAACGACCTTACCACCGCTCGGGCGGATGTAAGGGATTATTAGGAAAGGCACACGCCTCTCGAGGAGAGAATGATCGCAGCCGAGCTCCGGTTAGCAAAACTACAGGGCGCCTCGACTTCGTCTCAAGGGTTGCGGGGACTAGTCGCCGTGAGTAGGGTCCACACTACTTACAAATCTTTATAGATTAGGTTTAGGAGTATGCATTGGTGTTGCTCTTCTCTGTGTATGCTTAATCTTGTGATTAGGTGGTTATACTAATCAAAGGAGCGTAATGTTGTCAAAACTTTTCCTTGCATTGATGTGATGTAGACCTGCATCAAGGTCAAATTTTTCCAAACTCTATGTACTAAAATCATATCAATGGAATTGGCATGCATATTATATTTCATTGGGAGTGTTATCTCTAAATTCATAATAGTATATGTCGTTGCTTATGGTGAGTCTACAACTAGTTGGTGTAGGCAATAAAGCTGTATATAATTAAGATTCTATCGGTTTAGAAATGGTTGCTCCACTTTAGGACATGTTCCTTGTTTGGTTGTGGCCTTAGGGCAGATCCATTAGAATCCACGATCTATTCGATCTTAATTACACATAACAAGCATACACTAAGTGATTGTAGAAGGACCTAGCATGGATCGAGTCACAAGATTTCTCTAAGACGCTATTACTAAATTCATGAGCTTAAAACATATGAATTTTCCAACATAGAGTTGCTTGCAAATGCTTTAAAAAGTCGGAACATAACCTAGATAATTTAGTTCACTAACAACCGACTTGTCGCTACTATTAAAGGCTTACCATCTTTTCTTCTTTAAAAACTTGTGGCAGAATTATGCCACCTCGGAAAAATCCCAGACCTTTCAACAACACACCACCTACGCCACCACCACCGTTTGACCCCGCCATGTTCCAAGCTGCCGTAGCAGCAGGAGTGGGAGCTACAATGTCACAAATTAGAACGAATGGTGCTGATGGATCGGGAAATAGAGCCACCAACTCTAACCAAGGAGACAGTCAGGGACGCGCAAAAGAGTGATCCTACAAAGGCTTTACAAATGGCAAACCCAAATCCTTCGACGGGAGCGGCAACATCATTACCCCGATGCAATGGTTCGAGAAGACTGAATCATTCTTTGAAATTTGTTCATGTCCCGAATCTTGGAAGGTCAAATTTGCAGCTTGCACTTTCATTGACCAAGCCCTTAGCTGGTGGAACGGTCATGTAAAGTATTTGACTCTTCTAGTGGCGAATGCAATGAGCTAGGAGGATTAGAAGCATGAGGACTCTGACCTCCATGTCGCTGAGAAGGAGATGGTGGTTGATAGGTTTGAGTTGAGAAGGCCACAGGAGGTATGGAGGTGCCATGAAGGGAACTAATGAATAGTTCATCGCTTTTGGCCCTACCCAAGATATCAGAAAAGGTAGGAGTAGGATGAGACGAGTGAATGGTAGTGGAGAATGTCTCAAAAGATGGTCCAAGACCATAGAGAAACCGGTGAATTTGATCATTGATGTCAATTAGATAACCAAGGGCGGCTAACTGATCGCACAGAGTTTTGAAGTGGCTACCATAATCAACAACAATTTTTTAATCTTTCTGAACTAGATGGAGTTGATCACAAAGATTATGCACCCGTTCAATGGATGAGTTGTCATAAGCGGTTTCCAATGCAACCCATATTGGACAAGAAGTTGGCAAACCAATGATAATGGTGACAACTTCTTCGAAAAAGGTAGCGTTTATGGTAATAATGGTGTGATGATCTGCAACAATCCAAGCAACATATGTAGGATTTTTTGTTGATTTCTCATTGTTGTAGTGGGTTGCTATAGGGGCAATAGATGAACCATCTACATGGGAGATGAGATTTTGATAAGTTAGAAGAGGAATCAATTGATTTTTCCATTGTAAATAGTTTGATGAAAAAAGCTTCAAAGGGATCAAGTGAGCAAGGGGTAAGGAAGGGAGTTATTAGAGGAGGAGGTAGACATGGTTGTGGAGGAGAAGGGAGAAAAAGGAAAGAAGGAGGCTGATAGGATCCGATCCTATAAAACTCATTAGAGAAGAGTATGCTCTGTATTTCTGTGTAAAAAAGATACAAACAATATATAAATAAGTAGAGAAGACAAAGTACATGAAAGATCTAAAATAAACATAAGTACATGAAAAGATAAATAACAACTTTGTTATGAATGCGGTAGAGTAATATATATGAACAATTTTTTGTTTAGCATATTGGAAGTTGGGCGATTGAAAAATAACATAAGAGATACCTTGGTACATAAATGATAGTTATTTTTATTTTTATTTTTCAAATTTCTGTTGAAACAAGGTACCGATGACGTATGTTCCGACACATAATCATCTATATTCTAGCATATAATCCTCCTCTTCAACATATATATTATCAAGAGCTTGCGTACATCTCATTGTTGTATCAAATGTGGAAGCAAATAATAATTTATAAGAAATTGGGTAGAAAGTAAAACAAGAAATCAAGAATGGCCTCCTTATTAATTAATTGGATGTGTATAAAGGCATCCAATGCATTGCATTTTATTAGAGTTTAATGGATTATCATATCGTGCATGTTTGGTACGGAGCTTTTGGAAGCATTTGAAAACTTCTAGCTTTTAACTTTTGACAAAACGTTCTAGTTTAAACAAAAAGTTGTTTGGCAATACGAGCATTTAGCTTTTAGTTTAAACAAAATGCTTCAAATCTAAAAGTTATTTAATGTAGCGTTTAACAAAACGCTACTGAGTTTTTGAAAATCAATTTCTATAATTATCCTTAAAAATATATTTATATATTTATTTATTTAAAGTCAATTGTCCTTTTATGTAATTTTATATATTTCAAAAGCTATCAGCTATTTATGTCAAACACTTATATAGAAAATAAAAGTTACAGTATCCCGCTACCAGCTACCCGCTACCCGTTACCAGCTACACATTACCAGCTAACCGCTACTCGCTTCCAGTTAACAACTAATTTTGCCAAACACGTCCATCGTCATTTTATTTTTGATATAATTTTATATTAATTTTACTATAATGCATTGAACTTTATAAAATCGAATAAAATATATTTTTAATAATTAAAAAGTTTAATTTTTTCAATTGAAAGTACATATTCATTAAATGTCCAAAATAATAAAAAATCTAATTTGTTAATTGTCATTTAAACGTATCATCTCACTCATCTCTTGTATTTGTATTGAACTATATATTATGAATATTATATTATCCATTATGAATGCTCATATGGAACTATATATTAGAATGCTCTAAGTACTGTATAGAGACGCAACTAGAATGCCGCCTTGTATAAAAAAATGAGCTTACTGAGACCATCTCCAACCCATTTATATTTTTTCTCCCTTAAATGAAGTAAAAAATTGAGTAAACAGTGTTTCATCTTCAATCTTACTCCATTTTCTATTACATTTTTACCCCAAAAAGTATATTTTTGGAATATTCCATTTTTATAACTTATATATATTGTCAAATACACTTCTCTACTAATTAAACTATATATTTATGATTAATTAATATAAATTAGTATACAACATGATATTATAAATATTAAATATTGCATTTAAATTATAATTAGTAGATAAAATAAACTAGAAATGTATAAAATAAAAATGAGAGGGACTAAAATTAACAACCAAACTTCACCTCAATTTTTGGAGATATGAATAGTATTCCCCCATATATGGGGGAATACTATTCATATCTCCAAAAATGGAGGTGGAAATGGGGTAGGGTTGGAGAAGAATGGAGGGAGAAATGGGGGAAGAAATGGAGTATGGGGTGGGTTGGAGATGCCCTGATTGACATGTTCCAATCAAAGGCTCTTTCCCAAATAATACATTTTAAGTCCCTATATTTTGTATATTTGTCGAAGACAACCCCTGGTAATTTTTTCTAGGCCATTTACACTACATTTCTCTTAGGCCATTTACACTACAATATTCACATTGTCTTACAAGTCTTACAAACTCAGGTGAACTTTTGTTTTCAATTCAACCAAAAATAAAAGTCCAAACTTCCTTACCAACCTCGAAGACAAGACCTTGGATATATAGGTAACCCATGGCCAACCAAACCTTTGTAGTCGCCAAACAAACACTTTCGTCTCTATCAAACCTCTTGCCATCCTAGGAACATCTATTTGACCTGTAGACACCCTTTGTACCCATGCTTTGGCGAATGCTCCAAACCAAACATGAACCCGTAATGTCAACCCATGCGAACCACCATTCGATAAACCAAAAACCCATATTGGTTGAGCTATTGAGTTTCCTCCATTGAGATCACAATGAATAAACTTCCTATGTCGTACACACAACAGGAGAAAAGTTTTTCTTTGTAGTCAAATCCTACCATTCGACTAAACACATGAGCCAATCGCACCCTTAAACTGTTTAGGATCGCTACCCAATTTCCACCTAAAAACTCATTTACTTCTCACGATCGTCCACATTTTCAACAATCCTCAAAACCCACAAAACAAAGTCCAAATGGAGTTGGTTTGGTCGAACAGTCAATGTCTACCTCTACTTGTAATTTGTACACTCCCATGTCCTCGAACTCATACTAAGGATGTGTTCGGCAAAATTAGCTAGTATCGGGTAGCTTGTAGCTTGTAGGATTTTGTTAAACGCCACATGAAGTAGCATTTGAATTTGAAATGTTTTGTTTAAATTAAACGCTAGAAGCTTGTAATGCCGAACAAGACTTTCTGTTTAAAACGAAGCATTTTGTCAAACATTAGAAGCTCTGAAACGCTACGTGCCAAACACGCCCCAAACCATATGGTCTAATTAGGGTTAATAAAATTCATTTTATAGGTTTTTAGAAGAACATGCCACTCCAAAATTATAGTATGAGAGATACGAACTTGGAGCAACTCCCTTTAAATGTTTAATTCTCAGGTGATCACCGGTAAACTACAATATTGATGATAATTAAGATTCTTTTTATAGTTGTCTTTCCAACCTTTAATTACTTTGATCATTATGCCTCTCTACAATCTTTGCGGCACTCCTACATAATGCTTGAAGTTGTTTTATCTTACCAAATGAACAATTAAGTTAAAGTTTGAACGACAAAAGTTTTTGGATTTTGGAATTCCGATAAACTCATAATATCTAAGCAAAACATGATCAAAATAGTTTTAGATATCATAATTAACATGCACACTATTTATTGAATTAGTAACATCTGTATATGATATAAAACCAAATTGAAGTAATAACATTATATATTATATATTTTTTTTTATTTCTTGAACAATGAGAAAGGTGAGCAAGTGAGGGAACTGAAAAAGGAAAACTTGTGCTCTTGTTATGCTTTATGGATACATTTATTTTTAAAATAGGATTACTGACCAATTGGCAAATAAATGTTATTAAAACTTATCTTAGAACATGGTAACTTGAAACAACATTTTTGTATTAATATATAATAGCTTTTTGTAGTGATGTCTGGGATTTGGTTTCACTCACAGCTAACAGAAAAAAGAGTAAATCGTTTCGATGAAAACATTGCTATTTTGTAATGATGTCTGGGAGTTGGTACGTATCGTTCACTGATTACATTTGGCAATCTAATCAAGTAATCAATATTCATGTGCTTAGTTGAACTTGGTGGACCTCCTAAAAAGTAGACAAAACTGTAAAATTAGTCATGTGGTTAAAAGATAAAAGTTCAAAAAAATTTCTAAGTTGTATAGAAGGTCTAAAATCAGAAATTTCTTGTGCTTTTGGTCCATTGAAAATTTAAAATGCCTGTTTTGGCCTTTAAGTTTCCTTTTTATATTTCCTTTAATACTTTATAATTTAAAATAAAAATAAAATAATTAAGGTCACCCTACCCCCACCTCCCATTGGTACCATGCCCCTTCCACCCTCTCTCTACTCGTCACCCTCTTTTCTTATCTTCTTAAACCAACAAGTTCCATGTCTTCTCACCCTCCACCTCTTCTCTCAAAGTTCCATGTCTTCCCACCCTCCACCTCTTCTCTCACCGTGAACCATGAATATAAAGAGCAACCAAGATCCATGTGTTGAATCTATATACTGAGAATTATTATGGAGTGATGTTGGTAATAATATATGATCATATATGGTCACACCTTTATTAAGTTGATACATTTTGTATATTTATTATTAATGTGATTATTAATAAATAATATCAATTCTTGTATTTTAATTAGGGAATAATTATTGTTTTGTGAAAATAATAATTATAAAAAAGTATTGCTAGTTATTATATCATATGATATGATTTAATAAGTCATGTACAATGTTTTGAACAGTTTGGTTAACCATGATTAAGTTAAAGACTTACTCTACCATGGTTAATAAAGTTGGAGAATATTTTTGTCTCTTCCAAGACCCGTGACCGGAAATCATAAAGACATGGGAGGTTGCTTGTCAACCTATCTTTCTTTGTCCCCCATGCATAGGTGATTACTTTTTATTAATTAGTGGGGTTGCTTTTGCTTTTCATGGACTATATAAGAGAGTGCATGCAACTTGTTTTTGATAAGAAAAAAAACACTCTCTTCTTCTCCCTTTCTTCTCACCAAAACCGTAAGTAGCATAGAGCTACTTCTCTTGTTTTTCTTTTGAAGATCATTCAAGTCTTTGGTGGTTCAAAGTGCTTCTCCTTTAGTGCTTATTTGAGTTAAGCACTTAAAGGTTTAAGAAGTACTTTGTACAAGAAGGAACTAGCATTCCAAGTGCCTTAATCTTGATGGTGGACACTTGTAGAGAATATCATGTTCTTTGATCTTTACATCTTCATCAACAACCCAAAACCAAGTGGGTTCAAAGGCTTCAAAGGTTATCTCTAAAACATCCTATGATTGTTTTATTCCATTCTAACATTTATAAATGGATCCATGATGGTTTGCTTTTGTTATGAACTAAAAATAAACTTGTTATTTTTAAAGTCTTCTGTTGCCGGTTTTTGTGAAAAACATACTTATATTTCGTATCAAAACCTAACAGTGGTATCAAAGTCATCTTTTTATATGTTAGAATGATTTTTTATGTTTGATAATCTTTGGTTTTTTGAAAACAAGCATGAAATTCTTCTGGTTAAAAAAAATCCATATTTGTCTTCTTTGACAACTTTTTGGTTAAAACTGTTCATTTTTATATATAACCATTTTTCATGCATTTAGGTTATATAAAAGTTGCCTTAGAAAAAACGAAGAGTTTTTGTTATCATATTTGATATGTTGTTGTGTATAAACAAGTCATTTGGACATTTTTGTTGTGTTTGGTTTATATTTATTTATTCATGAGATGTAATAGATAATTTTTTTTTCATTTGTTGACTTGTTGTAATAAATTAGTAAGACTAGTTGTATTCCTTTTAAATGTAACAAGATGAAGAAATGACCTCCTTGAAGATAACTTAACCATTTAAGACCATCATCCCAACCACAAGCTTCCATTTTTGGTTTTGGTCTTAATTTTAGTCTGAACGGTTTAAGTGTTGCAACTTTCACAACATGAAAATTTGAAGTCCTTTTGCAAACAAGAGTTGACTTGAAGAATGGAAGCTTGAAGACCTTTTCAAGTGTCCTTTAAGTCCTTTAGGAAAGATTTAATAATTCTTGTGATGGTTCACAAAAATTATTACTATACATGGCTTGGTTTATACACATTATAATGAATGCTTGTGATGTTTATTTTATGTTAATTGTTTTTTATGTTTTATGTATAAAAATGGTTACACTTCAAATAACATTTTTTATAAGATAATATCACTTGGAGTTTGAGTAAAAAATATTTAAAAGATAATATAAGATGTTTATATATATATATATATATATATATATATATATATATATATATATATATATATATATATATATATATATATATATATATAAACGTTTTACCGGTTACCGGTGTACCCGTTAAAAATCATTTTTTTTATTGAAAATAGTTTTATTGTAAAACTTATAAATACCTAACTTTAAAATATTTGAAATGGTTTAAAATATGTTTAAACATTAGATAAACTCAATGTCTTTATAATAAATAAGGAGTTTTTATTAAAAAGACTAAAATCGGTTTATAGCGTTATAACGAGAAATAATAAAACTAGTGATTATTTTTTGCGTTGAAACTTAATATATGATATTAGTGTTTTAAACATAACGCAAAATGTTGATATTATGTTATAATGAGATTTAAAACATAAGTATCATCACCCAAGTTTTGGTTAATCAAAATATGACTTTTATTATAATATGCATAAAATTGAGTTTATAAAATAAAATAAGTTTATTCTAAAAATTCATGAAGTCATAAGTTTTTTGATTGTTAAAATGAGATTTAAAATAGTGATTTTATAACTCATCCAAAACTCCTAAGTCTTAAGTATTAAATAAAGTTTTATTAAGACTATTAGTGATTCTTAAAACCGATCTACGACTAAACTTTAAAATACCGGATTTTAGTTTATAATTGATCGCGGTTAATGACAAATAAAATGAAGTTTTATTTGGCACCTAAAGAACCTCATAACAAGTGAAATGAATTTTACAAAATGGTACATGAATTGTTGGATGCATGCAATGTTTATGAGACCATGTTTTTATAAACTATAAGTGTAAAACATATATAAAACTTTTTTTCTAAAACTGCAAGTCATTGCCGTCCTTTTGAAAAACACTTGTTATTATTTGTATGCTCTTAGTGTCACAGGGTCACCTCGTCCTAGGATTGGATTATGATGTCCGGGGTAGTTTTGTAGTTTTTGGTTTCTAAAGGGTCACCTTGTTACTGGTTAGTTACAATGCTACAAGTTGGTTCAAATATGATGGCTTGATCAGAATCTTATGTGATAAAGGTCACCAAAGCATGAAAGATCCAATGCATAGATGAGATAAACATGCCAAGCTAAGCAATAGTTGTTAGATTAAAAAGGCATATATCAATTGTGCTGGTTGTGTTTTAAAGTAGGTTGATTTTTTTTAATTCTAATTTTGACAAAACTACCCTTACTAATCAAATATGAGTCATTGTATGTATGAGGGCAATCAGGTCATTTGATAGTCAACATATTCTAGGCGCTATAATTTTTTTGATGCATCACATCTTCTTAGTTCTTCAGTCTTATTTCAGTCACTTGCAATCAACCCCAATTTCAAAATTCCAACCTTAAAAAAACACTAAAATTGTTGTTAGAGAATCGTTATCTTAATCGAGGAATAATATTATGGAATCCAGTAATTCTTCGAAGATGGAATCAAGAAAGTATAGCAAAACACTAACTGACATGCCATTGGAAGTGATTGAGAAGATAATACTCTAGGCGGGAATAATTTCAGCAGTCGACGCTTTCAAGATGAATGATGTGTAAGTTTTGTCTTCAATCCTTCTATTATATGTGTGTATTTGATTTGTGCTTACAGTTAGGGGCCAATATTGTGTTTCGTTTTCAATTGCAGAATCTTGAACAAGGTAGGAAAAACGGAAGAAATATACAAAGAGGTGGAGATAGATGGATTATGTTTTTGTCGTTGGTCTGATTAGATATATGCAGTCGTCAACAAATACAAAGAGTTGAGAAACCCAAATATTTTTCACGGATGGATTGGTACGTTGTTATCTGCATAGTATTAATTTGTTTCTTGTTTTGCATTACTTTAACTAGAAACTATATGTTTAATTTTTTTCAGATGAAGTTATTTTTCTTGGAAGGTGACGAAGGGAAAACGATGCTTCAAAAATCATCTGCATTGGGACATTTGGATGCAACATTTTCCCTTGGAATGATGAAGATGGAAGAAGGCAGATAGAGGAAGCAGGAAACTTTGGACATGTTGAACGATGCCTACCGCATAACAAAAGGTACTTTGAATCTTAGAGCAACTTGTTCCAAGGTTCATCCCCACTTAAATACGGACGAGAAAAACATGTAGACTTCCATGGCTTTTATAGAACTTGTGTAATGCATAGTACTGTGATTAGTGTGTTAGAGGCTTTTGTGTATGGATACAAATGGGTCTTCAAGTGTGAAATTTGTTTGTGGGAGGTTTGTTTCGTTAGGTTTGCTAGGTAGTTTTGGGATCATTTATGAGTAGTTTGTTGATACTTTCATATTATGACAATTAATGATATGTACACTATTTTGGTTTAGTATATGAATGTAAAGTAAGTTAGTTGATGTTGTTATTTGATTAGTAAATATGTTGTGTTGTTAAAAAGTGACTAAAAGTGTAAAAGTTTGGATAGTAATGTGGCAAAATGAAGGTCAACAAAAGCTTATTAAGGGACTAACGTGTGAAAGTTTGGAAAGTCGTGTGGCAAAATGAAAGTCAACAAAAGCTTACTATTTCTAACTTAGTCAACTTTATATATATATATATATATATATATATATATATATATATATATATATATATATAATAGTGTTTATAATATGTTAGTAAAATTAAATGGTTGTGTTAAAATCATCAATTTTGGCATATATGTTAATTTAGTGTATGGTACTTTAATGACAATGAGTGAATTTTGTATACAATTGTTGAGGTTGAAATTTTGTGCTAATAAGTATAATAACGTTTTAATATTTTTTTAAAACCTATAATTATGTATACAATTTCGGTACTTATTTTATGTATGTTGCTATATGTTACGTTTTGAAATACTAAGTAATATCTACAAAATATACTTTGACCTAGTATCCATCCAGAAGATCGAAATCACGATGAAGGGTTGTCGATGATTCCGTAGTACAATCTTTGTTTCAAATGGTATAAAATTATTCAAGATAACATAAACATAATAACAAATTTTTATTCTTTCATGTAGTATTAAATACATATAAAATGAAATAAACCAAACAAAATATATTACCAATTGAAAAACATATCATTCAAACCTTAGCTTACCAATTCCATTGATCATAATAACAATTCCTCCATTGATCATAATAACAAGAAGAAATTTAAGCATACAACATACCAACAAAGAAACAAACCAAACACACCATCGTGAGCTTGATAATTCCAACTTGACCACCTTCACCTCGATGGCCATTACCATGTTCATTAGTATCTTGAATAACAACTTGAGTCAGGGATTCATTGACATGAAAATTGACAAGAGCGTTGCGCTGGGCTGGGGCATCTAAAATTACATCCTCCCCATTGGCTTGAGCTCTCAATTCATACATCTTCTATCTATGCCACTTGTTCGGGAGTTGTGGGTTAATCCAACGAAAAAAACACAATTTATGTATTCATCATTGTAGTTTATGTAGCCAAGGAACCTCCGTTCGGGATTCTTTAGCGTCCATGTCGTCCACATTCCAACCGGATGCCCACATCCGCACAGTCTCATATTACTGCTTGAAGACGACGACATTGATTTGTCCGAATTTATCTTCTTCCACTTGTGGGTTTATGAATATGTGTGTTGGAGTGCACACTTTATTTATGCAAATAAATTCAGTAATATGACACTATAATGTAAAATACATTACAAAAGATTAATTCCTAGCAAAATTGGTAACAAAAGTTGCAACATATAATTAATCAATACTAAAAATTCCACGAGTTTTATTACCGTTGTAAATTTCCGTAGCTAAATATCTATGAATTTGAAATACTCCTTATCAAAGTTGCTATGAAATTTAATTTCGTAACAAATGTCATCAAAAATTAGCTAGGTTTTTTTTATAGAAAAACAAGCAAAGGAAATCAAGTCCCATAGCATAACTTCCTAACAGATACCTACGAATGCTACGTCCATAGCAAAGCAACTATGAAATTGTTTTCCGTTGAAAAATTTCGTTGCATGTTAACCACAATAATTATTTCCATAACAGCAGTACAACGGAAAGTGTTTTCGTAAAAATTTTCATTGGAAAATGGCTATGAATGCTTTTTCTATAGAAATAATGGTAGCATAATACCAACGGATTTGGATTCAATAGCATTTTTCCTAGGAAGTCCCATGCTCGCTTTCGGAAATAAATTCCGTAGATAGTGTGGTAGCAACTTTGCTATGGAACGACATTCCATAGCACAATCCATTGCAGAATAACAACGGAAATACGTTCCATAGCGTTATTCTCTAGCAAAATTGCCTTTTTCTTATAGTGATTTACATAATTATGACAAACATTTACGACTTCAAATTACGACATATGTTTTGTACAACATTATTTTTGACATAGTTTTACGACATACTTTGTATGTCATGGTTTTACATTATATATATATATATATATATATATATATATATATATATATATATATATATATATATGTTGTACTATATATTTTTATTAAAATCTATAGTGCTTTTCCATACTATTTATTATTTGTTTTATATACAAATCAACAAACGTTTTATATATAATTTGCAAAAGCTAAAACGTTCTATAAAATCATCAAAAGTTGGAGTATTTATTTTTTTTCATACTACTTTGTATTTGTTATATATAGAAATCAATATATGTTTAATATATAATTACACAATACAAAACGGTCTATAAAATTATGAATTAATAGTGGAAATAACTAATGATATAATTTATTACAATTAATAAAACTAATATGTTAACTATAGAGTTTGTTTTATTACTGACATTGGTTTTTTATGTACAAATATAAAATCTCAATTTGTTAAGTGTTATTATTTTAATTAAATAATTATCACGCGCAATGTGCGGGATTTCGACTAGTGTGTGTATGTGTGTGTGTGTATATATAGACACACACACACACACACATATATATATATACACGATGAAGTAGGAACTAAGAAATGATAAGAAACGCGATGATAATTTTTGGCCTTAAGATTGAGAAAAAATAAATAGCTAAGATTTAATTTTATTTATCATTAAAATGTCGCCAGATGATATGACATTTTGGTAATTAGTTGCGAGATTTTGATAATTTCTGAGAAAGGTTAATTGTTTGGAGGTACAAGTGACAAAATCAATAAGTTTAAAAGAAATAAGGGTTACGTGGGTCAATTGACGACATTGTGGTTTGTGGGGGTCCGTTTTTTGGGGACCTTCAATGCTGAATGACTTCGTTACCAATTAGGCTCGGTGGTTTGAGGTTGTACTCAGCAGTAGAGGCTTCCTCTTATGCTTTTGTCGCCTCACGAGCGCAATCGTGGGTGTTACAAGACCACATCTTATGAAATAGTGGCATATGTGGTATGGATTCTGATTGTGTTTGTTCTTTGGGCTTTCTTCGTGATACGATGTCGGGCATAGATTTCAGCGGTTTCACTAATAAGGACACTTCCCCTCCAAAAGCCTAACATTCATTGGCGAGTGCCCTTTTTAGTAAAATTGTCCAAGACATGAAAGTTCACTTCGACATGACGATTAGGCAAAAAGCAAATTTTGAGTGTCTAAGGGCCCCACATGCTCAAGACTTTCTTATGACTATTCGTATTGATGGTCTTGGCCAGCCTATGTCGCCACTGGAGTATCATGCCATCCTCAAGTATCGCCTTATAATCCCTTTCTTTCCGGCTGACGAGACTTGCCCTGTTTGTCGCAAGCCATGCTTGGACTCCTTTGAGGAGCATGCAACTCATTGTAAAGATTTTCATTGGAAAATGGCTATGAATGCTTTTTCTATATAAATATTGGTAGCATAATACCAACGGATTTGGAGTCAGTAGCATTTTACCTAGGAAGTCCCATGCTCGCTTCCGGAAATAAATTCCATAGACTGTGTGGTAGCAACTTTGCTAGACATTCCATAGCACAATCCATTGCACAATAACAACGGAAATACGTTCCATAGCGCCATTCTCAAGCAAAATTGCCTTTTTCTTATAGTGATTTACACAATTATGACAAACATTTACGACTTCAAATTACGACATATGTTTTGTACAACATTATTTTTGACATAGTCTTACGACATACTTTGTATGTCATGGTTTTACATTATATATATATATATATATATATATATATATATATATATATATGTTGTACTGTATACTTTTATTAAAATCTATAGTGCTTTTCCATACTATTTGTTATTTGTTTTATATACAAATCAGCAAACGTTTTATATATAATTTGCAAAAGTTAAAACGTTCTATAAAATCATCAAAAGTTGGAGTATTTATTTTTTTCATACTACTTTGTATTTGTTATATATAGAAATCAATATATGTTTAATATATAATTACACAATACAAAATGGTCTATAAAATTATGAATTAATAGTGGAAATAACTAATGATATAATTTATTACAATTAATAAAACTAATATGTTAACTATAGAGTTTGTTTTATTACTGACATTGGTTTTTATGTACAAATATAAAATCTCAATTTGTTAAGTGTTATTATTTTAATTAAACAATTACCACGCGCAACGCGCGGGATTTCGACTAGTGTGTGTATGTGTGTGTGTATACACACACACACACACACACACACACACATATATATATATATATATATATACGATGAAGTAGGAACTAAAAAAATGATAAAAACCGGGATGATAATTTTTGGCCTTAAGATTGAGAAAAAATAAATAACTAAGATTCGATTTTATTTATCATTAAAATGTCGCCAGATGATATGACATTTTCGTAATTAATTGCGAGATTTTGATAATTTCTGAGAAAGGTTAATTGTTTGGAGGTACAAGTGACAAAATCAAAAAGTTTAAAAGAAAAAAGGGTTACGTGGGTCAATTGAGGACATTGTGGTTTGCGGGGGTCCGTTCTTTGGGGACGTTCAATGGTGAATGGCTTCATTACCAATTAGGCTCGGCGGTTTGAGGTTGTACTTAGCAGTAGAGGCTTCCTCTTACGCTTTTGTGGCCTCACGAGTGCAATCGTGGGTGTTACAAGACCACATCTTATGAAATAGTGGCATATGTGGTATGGATTCAGATTATGTTTGTTCTTTGGCCTGTCTTCGTGATACGATGTACGGCTTTGATTTCAGCGGTTTTACTAATAAGGACACTTCCCCTCCAAAAGCCTAACATTCATTGGCGAGTGCCCTTTTTAGTAAAATTGTCCAAGACATGGAAGTTCACTTCGACATGACGATTAGGCAAAAAGCAAATTTTGAGTGTCTAAGGGCCCCACATGCTCAATACTTTCTTATGACTATTCGTATTGATGGTCTTGGACAGCCTATGTCGCCACTGGAGTATCGTGCCATCCTCAAGTATCGCCTTATAATTCCTTTATTTTCGGCTGACGAGACTTGCCCTGTTTGTCGCAAGCCATGCTTGGACTCCTTTGAGGAGCATGCAACTCATTGTAAAGATTTTCATTGGAAAATGGCTATGAATGCTTTTTCTATAGAAATATTGGTAACATAATACCAACGGATTTGGAGTCAGTAGAATTTTTCCTAGTAAGTCCCATGCTCGCTTCCGAAAATAAATTCCGTAGACAGTGTGGTAGCAACTTTGCTAGACATTCCATAGCACAATCCATTGCAGAATAACAACGGAAATACGTTCCATAGCGCCATTCTCAAGCAAAATTGCCTTTTTCTTATAGTGATTTACACAATTATGACAAACATTTCCAACTTCAAATTACGACATATGTTTTGTACAACATTATTTTTGACATAGTCTTACGACATACTTTGTATGTCATGGTTTTACATTATATATATATATATATATATATATATATATATATATATATATATATTGTACTATATACTTTTATTAAAATCTATAGTGCTTTTTCATACTATTTGTTATTTGTTTTATATACAAATCAGCAAACGTTTTATATATAATTTGCAAAAGTTAAAACGTTCTATAAAATCATCAAAAGTTGGAGTATTTATTTTTTTCATACTACTTTGTATTTGTTATATATAGAAATCAATATATGTTTAATATATAATTGCACAATACAAAATGGTCTATAAAATTATGAATTAATAGTGGAAATAACTAATGATATAATTTATTGCAATTAATAAAACTAATATGTTAACTATAGAGTTTGTTTTATTACTGACATTGGTTTTTATGTACAAATATATAATCTCAATTTCTTAAGTGTTATTATTTTAATTAAATAATTACCACGCGCAACGCGCGGGATTTCGACTAGTGTGTGTATGTGTGTGTGTATACACACACACACACACACACATATATATATATATATATATATATATATATATATATATATATATATATATATATACGATGAAGTAGGAACTAAAAAAATGATAAAAATCGGGATGATAATTTTTGGCCTTAAGATTGAGAAAAAATAAATAGCTAAGATTTGATTTTATTTATCATTAAAATGTCGCCAGATGATATCACTTTTTGGTAATTAATTGCGAGATTTTGATAATATCTGAGAAAGGTTAATTGTTTGGAGGTACAAGTGACAAAATCAAAAAGTTTAAAAGAAAAAAGGGTTACGTGGGTCAATTGAGGACATTGTGGTTTGCGGGGGTCCGTTCTTTGGGGACGTTCAATGGTGAATGGCTTCATTACCAATTAGGCTCGGCGGTTTGAGGTTGTACTTAGCAGTAGAGGCTTCCTCTTACGCTTTTGTGGCCTCACGAGTGCAATCGTGGGTGTTACTAGACCACATCTTATGAAATAGTGGCATATGTGGTATGGATTCAGATTATGTTTGTTCTTTGGCCTGTCTTCGTGATACGATGTACGACTTTGATTTCAGCGGTTTCACTAATAAGGACACTTCCCCTCCAAAAGCCTAACATTCATTGGCGAGTGCCCTTTTTAGTAAAATTGTCCAAGACATGGAAGTTCACTTCGACATGACGATTAGGCAAAAAGCAAATTTTGAGTGTCTAAGGGCCCCACATGCTCAAGACTTTCTTATGACTATTCGTATTGATGGTCTTGGCCAGCCTATGTCGCCACTGGAGTATCATGCCATCCTCAAGTATCGCCTTATAATCCCTTTCTTTCCGGCTGACGAGACTTGCCCTGTTTGTCGCAAGCCATGCTTGGACTCCTTTGAGGAGCATGCAACTCATTGTAAAGATTTTCATTGGAAAATGGCTATGAATGCTTTTTCTATAGAAATATTGGTAGCATAATACCAACGGATTTGGAGTCAGTAGCATTTTACCTAGGAAGTCCCATGCTCGCTTCCGGAAATAAATTCCATAGACTGTGTGGTAGCAACTTTGCTAGACATTCCATAGCACAATCCATTGCACAATAACAACAGAAATACGTTCCATAGCGCCATTCTCAAGCAAAATTGCCTTTTTCTTATAGTGATTTACACAATTATGACAAACATTTACGACTTCAAATTACGACATATGTTTTGTACAACATTATTTTTGACATAGTCTTACGACATACTTTGTATGTCATGGTTTTACATTATATATATATATACATATATATATATATATATATATATATATATATATATATATATATATATATATATGTTGTACTATATATTTTTATTAAAATCTAAAGTGGTTTTCCATACTATTTGTTATTTGTTTTATATACAAATCAGCAAACGTTTTATATATAATTTGCAAAAGTTAAAACGTTCTATAAAGTCATCAAAAGTTGGAGTATTTACTTTTTTCATACTACTTTGTATTTGTTATATATAGAAATCAATAAATGTTTAATATATAATTACACAATACAAAACGGTCTATAAAATTATGAATTAATAGTGGAAATAACTAATGATATAATTTATTACAGTTAATAAAACTAATACGTTAACTATAGAGTTTGTTTTAATACTGACATTGGTTTTTTATGTACAAATATAGAATCTCACTTTGTTAAGTGTTATTATTTTAATTAAATAATTATCACGCGTAACGCGCGGGATTTCGACTAGTGTGTGTATGTGTGTGTGTATACACACACACACACACACACACATATATATATATATATATATATATATATATATATATATACGATGAAGTAGGAACTAAAAAAATGATAAAAATCGGGATGATAATTTTTGGCCTTAAGATTGAGAAAAAATAAATAGCTAAGATTCGATTTTCTTTATCATTAAAATGTCGCCAGATGATATGACATTTTGGTAATTAATTGCGAGATTTTGATAATTTCTGAGAAAGGTTAATTGTTTGGAGGTACAAGTGACAAAATCAAAAAGTTTAAAAGAAAAAAGGGTTACGTGGGTCAATTGAGGACATTGTGGTTTGCGGGGGTCCGTTCTTTGGGGACGTTCAATGGTGAATGGCTTCATTACCAATTAGGCTCGGCGGTTTGAGGTTGTACTCAGCAGTAGAGGCTTCCTCTTACGCTTTTGTTGCCTCACGAGTGCAATCGTGGGTGTTACAAGACCACATCTTATGAAATAGTGGCATATGTGGTATGGATTCAGATTATGTTTGTTCTTTGGCCTGTCTTCGTGATACGATGTCGGGCTTTGATTTCAGCGGTTTCACTAATAAGGACACTTCCCCTCCAAAAGCCTAACATTCATTGGGGAGTGCCCTTTTTAGTAAAATTGTCCAAGAGATGGAAGTTCACTTCGACATGACGATTAGGCAAAAAGCAAATTTTGAGTGTCTAAGGGCCCCACATGCTCAATACTTTCTTATGACTATTCGTATTGATGGTCTTGGACAGCCTATGTCGCCACTGGAGTATCGTGTCATCCTCAAGTATCGCCTTATGATCCCTTTATTTCCGGCCGACGAGACTTGCCCTGTTTGTCGCAAGCCATGCTTGGACTCCTTTGGGGAGCATGCAACTCATTGTAAAGATTTTCATTGGAAAATGGCTATGAATGATTTTTCTATAGAAATATTGGTAGCATAATACCAACGGATTTGGAGTCAGTAGCATTTTTCCTAGGAAGTCCCATGCTCGCTTCCGGAAATAAATTCCGTAGACAGTGTGGTAGCAACTTTGCTATGGAACGACATTCCATAGCACAATCCATTGCAGAATAACAACGGAAATACGTTCCATAGCGCCATTCTCTAGCAAAATTGCCTTTTTCTTATAGTGATTTACATAATTATGACAAACATTTACGACTTCAAATTACGACATATGTTTTGTACAACATTATTTTTGACATAGTTTTACGACATACTTTGTATGTCATGGTTTTACATTATATATATATATATACATATATATATATATATACATGTATGTATATATATATATATATATGTATATATATATATATATATATATATATATATATATATTGTACTATATATTTTTATTAAAATCTATAGTGCTTTTTCATACTATTTGTTATTTGTTTTATATACAAATCAGCAAATGTTTTATATATATTTGTCGCAAGCCATGCTTGGACTCCTTTGGGGAGCATGCAACTCATTGTAAAGAGCACCTGGGTTTCAAGTACCAACATGATCTGATTAGGGGTGTTCTTTTCAACATATTTAGGCGCGCTGGGATTTCTACCAAGAAAGAGGCACCTATGAATTTTCTGAATGACCAATCGGAAGGAAGATCAACACTTAGACCAGCTGATGTTTTAGTATTTGGATGGGCTGGAGGAAAACATGCATGCGTGGATGTAATAGGGTTTTCCCATCTTGTGGGCTTGGGGAGTGCGGTTTTCACCATGGGGCAATCTGCTTTAAAAGCCGCATCAAGCAAAGTGATAAAACATGAGAAAGCGGACATGGAAAATCAACACATGTTTATACCCTTTGCATTTGATACTTTCGGTTTCCTTGCACCAGAAGTTGTGGAGCTACTCAATAGAGTCCAACGGGTCATGTATAATAATCTTATGACTCCAAGATCTATAGATGTTATTTTTAAAAGAATTAGTTTTGCCATCCAAAAAGGGTTGCGGCATAGCTTGTTGCTCATTTACCCGCTACGTGTACGTAAAACTTTCTTCTTTATTTAATATATGTTTATCTTTATATTAATAAAAAAACAAAAAGAAGGAAAATTCAGCCCATGTGACATCTCCAGGTGCTGACACGTGCCTCCACCCCAGCATGACAAGTGTCATGTGCTTATTGCCTGGTGAAGTTTTTTTTATCTGCTTAGTTTTTCAGCCATAACTTTTTTTTTCCTTAGATTTTTTTTTTGAAAAAACCGAAGTTCTTAGAATTTAATTCTCTAAAAAATAAGCATAATCATTAAAATATGAAAAAAAAAATTATTTATTATGTTTTATATTTTTTAAAAAGCACAAAAAAAATTCTTTGAAAATTATAAAAATTTAAGAAAAACTTCTACTCACTATTCTAATGACTTTGTAAAAAGAGTTTTTAAAAGATAGGGTGTTTTAGATATCAAACTTGATTTTAAAAGGTTAAAAGTTTTTTTTAAAAATGTTGAACATAATATGATCCAAATAGAGATGGTTCAAGATATTTATGATTTAATTTGTTTATGATCTTTAACTTGTTATAATCTAAAAATAGTTTGACTCAAATATTTAATGATCCTTAATTATTATATTTTTTATGATTCAGAATTAAATGATTCAAAAAATATAATGATCCAAATGTTGTATTAAACAAAATCTTTATTAATTCAATAAATTATAATCCAAATTAATATGATCAAAAAAATGTATGATGCATTATATTGTTATGATTTAAAATAATTTGATTTAAAATTTATTGATTAAAAAATAATATGATTCAAAAAGTATGAATGGAAAATTATGACATCCCCATTTTCACGTCCAAAAAAGACCGATTTTTTTTATATTTTATAAAAATCAGAGTACCTCTTTTAATAAAAGTGTTGCGGAATTTGTTCCCAGTAAAACATGATAAATAAGTTATCAAAGAATTTCCGAAGAAAAGTATTTTTATTCATTTGAAAACATTTGGGATGTCATCGTCAATACAGTAACATAAGCGTAAATAGAACTTACATTCATTATCATTAGTGATTTATATCTCCTTAACCTCTCAGTGTAATGTGACTTCATATCAACACATGTGTTAAACATCAAGAAATCAACCCAATTACCCATCCCCATTATCTTCTTTACTCTTAAGGATCTACCCTAAGATTCAGCTATTCCTCGTTCGTTCATTCCTAAGGAGTATCCTAAGGAATCGGTACTAAGTCTGCATAGTCGTCAGCGTTTATCTCGTTTATTGACAATATCGTTTTCGGGAGTCCACTCGCAATAACTATCAAGGGGTTTTTAGAGTACACCGGGTGAACACATCATTCACAACACCTACAGGTTGCGAGCCTGCTATTGTTCCACTAGACTGTCTAGAATAGTCTGTGGTTGTCATCCGTACTCTGCTAGATGACGGGGCCATCGCTTTGCTCATTTTTTGGCTCATCGCTTTGGCTCATCGTTTTGGCTCACCGATTTGGTTCATCTCTTAGTTCATCGCTTTGCACCATATTTTATCACTTATATATCATCGCTCATCATTCATCTCATCTTTCATCGCTCATCATTAATCTCACCTCTAATCTACCCATGTTTTACCCAACACATTTTGTAGATATAAAATACATATACAGTTTAGATCTTTTAAGAACATGTATAAAATGTTTCATCCAACATAGACAGTGTAACGCCTGTAGATCCGGGCTAGTCAATTTAGAGGCAATAAGTGTCGAAAATGACTTTTCGGCAAAAGATTATCTAGAATAAATTTTCTTAAACAAGTTGTAGTATATATTACAAGGTTTCCGTACATATAAAGACGCCGCAATCCGAGTTATAACGAAGAAGTTACGACCCGTCGAAGTTTCGCGACGGAACCGACATGCTACCGGGAAGCGTAAATAGTGAATTTATGATAAATCGAGATTTAGCCTTAGCGATCTAAACGAAAGTCGTAGAATACGTTAAGCCAAGAGCGTCCATACAAAGAACGCCCAAATCTGATTTCGTATGAAGAAGTTATGATTTTTCAAAGTTTCGACTTAGTAGTGTACAGCCCGAAATTCGAATATTAGATCGAGCGGTTTTTAGCCGACGCAACCTAAACGAGAATTGAAGATCTTGTTAATAGTAGCGTAACGATAAAAAGACAGACGAAAACGGACATCGGATGAAGAAGTTATGATTTTTTAACCGACCAATCCTATCCTGGCCTGTTAATAATATAACTTTTAAAATAAAATGAAAATTAGCTGACAGAGTCTAAACGAAAGTTGTAGAGTACGTTCCCGCCTACGCGTGGATATAAAGAACGTCGAAAACGGAGCTCGTATGTGAAAGTTACAAATTTTTAAAGTCGAGTGTGCAAATTACGAAATCTGATACGAAATTGATGATGCGGCTCGATCAGGGCCATTGCTTGCTGACCACGGTGCTTGCTTCGGATCTTGACACATCGCATCTCAGACGCCCAGCACTCACATTGGACGCCCCGCGTACCATGTGCGCCTTGCATACAAACCTCGCACGCTCCGCGTTCTAGCCTTCCTCGGTCCACAAGTAGCCACGTCGCACCAAGAGACTCCAAACATGTGTCTTCGGTATACGCCCAACATAGTGCGAGCCCTCAAGGCTATAAAAGGAGGCCGAGGGCAACCTCATTCTTCACTCCAAAATTCACACTCTCTAGTTTCTTTCTCTCTCTAGGTCTCCTAACCTCCCCTAAACCCTAGATAAACCCCCTAGCTCCCGAAGGAAGCCCCGAGGCTCCCAGAGTCCCAAGAAAAAGGGTCTTTTGATTTCGAAACTCTGCTCCGAGCAAAGCCCGGTTTTCTTTAAATCCCGCTGTAAGTGAGCTACGCCTACGCAATTTTTAATATAACTTCTAATTAATTATAGTATTGTTATTAGGTCCTTAAAATAATTATTTGGGCTATTGTTATGAGTTATATAGAGTGTTGTTTAACGCTTATATAATAATAATAATAGCTAGACTATTAATTAGTTGCGGTTAACGTTAGACTAAACGCTAGTGGTATTGATACTAGGTTTTGTCGAGGAAAATTATTTTAAGAGTAACGAAGTGCTGTCCGAGTACCCAGTCACCACCGTATCAGGTGAGTGCATAGTTACTTTCATATTACACATAGATATGAAGTACTTTATATAAATTACATGCTATGTGTGTATATTATCTGAGTACCTGTTGTCTATGCTAGATGAGTGATTTTATACAAGTTTTAAATGATTTAAACTGTATATGTATTTTATATCTACGATAATGTTGGGGTAAAACATCGGTAGATGTAATAGATGGAATATGAGTTTGATGATGAGTTAAAAGGTGTAATAAACCACGAGGTGAGGGTGAGTGGTGGACGATGTGAGAAGACTTTTCCAAATGATGGCCCCATCATTCAGCAGAGTATGGATGACAACCATAGACTATTCTAGACAGTCCAGTGGAACACTAGCATGGCTCACAACCCATAAGTGTTGTGAATGATGTGTTCACCCGGTGTACTCTAAAACTTGGTGATCATGCAGACTTGATGCCTAAACCCTGGTGATCATGCAGACTTGATGCCTAAACCCTGGTGATCATGCAGACTTGATGCCTAAACCTTGGTGATCATGTAGACTTGATGCCTAAACCCCGGCGACTATGCAGACTTAAACCCCGGCGACTATGCAGACTTAGTGCCCGTTGTGTAAACTATGGCAACGATGGACTTCGTGCCGATTCCTTAGGATGATCCTTAGGAACGTATGTTCGAGAAATAACTGATTCTTAGGGTAGATCCTTAAGAATAAAGAAGATAATAGGGATGGATAATTAGGTTGATTGCTTGATTGTTTAAACATAATAATTATATTATTGTGGGTTGAAACCCCTATGTACTCACCAAGTTTCCCAACCTGACCCACTCAGTTTATTTAAATGACAGGTGTTGATATGAAGTCACGTTACACTGAGAGATTAATGAGATGTAGATCACTAGTGTAAATAAATTTAAGTTCCGTTTATGCTTATGTTTCGGTATTGACGATGACATCCCAAATGTTTTAAAATGAATAAAATACGTTTCTTCGAAAATGTTTTGATAACGTATTTATCGTGTTTTTCTGGGAATAAATTCCGCAACATTTTTATGAGAAGAAGTACTCTGATTTTTACAAAGCATAAACAAAATCGGTCTTTTCTGGTCATGAAAAATGGGGATGTCACAGTTGGTATCAGAGCATTAGTTTAAGGAACTAGGAATATGGATTTATTTCTAGACTTAAACTTAGAATGCTAAGTGATGATTGTGAGGAGTGTGTCTAATAGATTTAGGTAATATACCTGAATAGACACAACACTAGCTTATTTAGGGTACATTTCTAACATGCTTTTATGTGCTAAATGATTTATGGTATACGTTATACAAGTGGAACTATGGTCTGTTTCCGACCGGATCTGAAACTTTATGTGTTTTGGTTTCTAAACGTTTAATTACGATATTAGAACTGGCATATAACTTTTCGAAGTGATAGGGAGAATTATACGTTGATTATAAATAAAATCTTCTCTATCTAAATTCTCGTCACTCTACACCAGACATCTAAATTCGATGTATAGATCAACATGATGAACACTCAAAGTGGATTCGAAGATAGTAACCCGCAGCCTAAGCCAGTAGTGATTGAGCATGCACAAGAATTAGCAGTTGCACCTGAGCCAATCACAATGGCAGAAGTACAGGCAATGGTGCAGAAGATGTTGGATCAACATATGGGATAAACAAGGCACTTACTTCAACAAAGTAAGGACAAACTTACGGTGCCAACACGCCAGGCACCTACTCTTGAGGCAGCCATCAGGGTTAAGATTGGCAACAAGAGGAAATTTGACGGATCTTCAAGGTCCAACAGGAAAAGCTTATTCTCACAGTCTGGAAAAGGAAGAGGTGAAGCGAAATGGTGTAACAGGAGATGCCCTAAGGAAGTGACCTGCTTCAAATGCGGGAATACTGGTCAATATGCCCCCAAGTGCTCAACCAAGGAGGAAGTTTGCCTTAAGTGTAGTGGAAAGGGACACTTCAAGAGAGATTGTCCGATATGGGCTACAACGCCAAATGTACCGCTGCAGCACTATGAGGGATGCGACGAAGAAGTGACTTGTTACAGGTGCGAAAGAATCGGTCACTATTCCAAGGACTGTACACACAGGGATAAAGTATGTTACAGATGCAGAAACAAGGGGCACATGTCTAGGGACTACCCAAAGAAAAATGAAGCATCAAGACCGAATGTGCCGCCAAAGCCAAAGGAAAGAGCATTCCAGAGGATCCTTGGCGAAGCTACCGACAATGCAAGGTTTCAAGAGTGGAGGCTTGATATCCAAAGATCGGGTTATGAAGTAGCCATATTATCGTAGGGGTAGCCTATTAGAGGCATAGTCTAGGGTGAACTTGAACACCTATGTAATCGTTTCAAGAAATAATATAAAACCTTCGTTTTGTAATCTTTTGTGTTGAATGATTGTGTGATTTTCTTGCATGGTTTCTTGGATAAACTGCGAGACAATACTTGGGACGAGTATAAGTAGGTGTGAAAGGTAGTAGAGGCCTATACTACCGGAAGCACAGGACTCATACTTGGATCAGGGAAGGTCACAAGGTTACCAAGAAGCTAGTAATTGATACCGTTTTATTCAAGAATATCGTTACCATTGTTTTGGTAATGACTAAGAAGATGATTGTTATTCCGACCCTAGCAGTCCTATCAAATTGAATCAGATAAGTATGTTAAGTAGTTCAGAGAACCAAGTCTAATGCAACATCTGACTTAAGCCAAAAGCTTGAAGTGAAAGACAATCAAAGCGATTAGTAGAGGTATCGTGATAGTTTCTTGTAGCTAGAAATGCTACATTTTAAGATGTGCTTGGAACATGAGGAAGGTATAGCCTGTTCTGGAAGACTCTAAAAGACCTAAGCCTAAGCGTTGTAAAATACGATGATAGGTCATTAGAATATGACACATCGACCCATTGTAGTAATAAAAGAAATTATCTTAAGTTCGTATCCAGTGAGGATCGAGATTGTGACTTGAAGGTCTTAATTTGGAGTCTAACGTGAGATAAGTAGAAATTGCAAGATCAAGCACCGCCTGCAGTCAAGAAGTCTTAGAGTTAGATAATTGTTCAAAGAAACATGAAAGTTACGGTTATTACTTAGGATGAAGAGATATCGTATGGAGTCATCATGTGAGCCCTGTTCCGTTGATGATTCCAGGACGTAATCATCCTAAGGGGGAGATAATTGTAACGCCCGTAGATCCGGGCTAGTCAATTTAGAGGTAACAAGTGTCGAAAATAACTTTTCGGCAAAAACTATCTAGAATAAATAATCTAAACCAAGTTGTAATACATGTTACAAGGTTTCCGTACATATAAAGAACGCCGAAATCCGAGTTATAATGAAGAAGTTATGACCCGTCGAAGTTTCGCAACGGAACCGGCACGATATCGGGAAGCGTAAATAGTGAATTTGCGATAGAACGAGATTTAGCCTTAGCGATCTAAACGAAAGTTGTAGAATACGTTAAACCGAGAGCGTCCATAAAAAGAACGCCCAAATCTGACTTCGTATGAAGAAATTATAATTTTTCGAAGTTTCGACTTAACACTGTACAACCTGAAATTCGAATATTAGATCGAGCGGTTTTTAGCCGACAAAACCTAAACGAGAATCGAAGATCTCGTTAATAGTAGCATAACGATAAAAAGACAGACGAAAACAGACGTCAGATGAAGAAGTTATGAATTTTTAACGGACCAATCCTGTCCCGGCCTGTTAATAATATAAATTTTAAAATAAATTCAAAATTAGCTGACGGAGTCTAAACGAAAGTTGTAGAGTACGTTCCCGCCTACGCGTTGATATAAATAACGTCGAAAAACAGAGCTCGTATGTGAAAGTTATAAATTTTTTTAAGTCTAGTGTGCAAATTGTGAAACCTAATGCGAAATTGATGACGTGGCTCTATTAAGGCCGTCGCTTGCTGACCACGGTGCTTGCTTCAGATCTTGACACGTCGCATGTTGGACGCCCAACGCTCACATCGGATGCCCCGCGTACCATGTGCGCCTCACGTACAAACCTCGCACGCTCCACGTTCTATCCTTCCTCGGTCACAAGCAGCCACGTCGCACCAAGAGACTTCGGACGTGTGTCTTCAGTGTACGCCTAATGTACTTGAAACTACGCCCAGTGTAGTGCGAGCCCTCCCAACTATAAAAGGAGGCCGAGGGCAGCGTCATTCTTCACTCCAAAATTCACTCTCTCTCTAGTTTTTTTCTCTCTTTAGGTCTCCTAACCTCCCATAAACCCTAGATAAACCCCCTAGCTCCCGAAGGAAGCCCCAAGGCTCCCAGAGTCCCGAGAAAAAGGGTCTTTCGGTTTCAAAACGCTGCTCCGAGCAAAGCCCGGTTTTCTTTAAAACTCGCTGTAAGTGAGCTACGCCAACGCAATTTTTAATATAGCTTCTAATTAATTATGCTAATGTTATTAGGTCCTAAAAATAATTATTTGGGCTATTATTATGAGCTATATAGAGTGTTGTTTAACGCTTATATAATAATAATAATAGCTAGACTATTAATTAGTCGTGGTTAATGTTAGACTAAACCCTAGTGGTATTGATACTAGGTTTTGTCGAGGAAAATTATTTTAAGAGTAACGAAGTGCTGTCCGAGTACCCAATCACCACCGTATCAGGTGAGCGCATAGTTACTTTCATCTTACACATAGATATGAAGTATTTTCTATAAATTACGTGCTATGTGGGCATATTATCTGAGTGCTTGCTGTCTATGCTAGATGAACGATTTTATACATGTTTTAAATGATTTAAACTGTATATGTATTTTATATCTATGATAATGTTGGGGTAAAACATCGATAGATGTAATAGATGGAATATGAGTTGGATGATGAGTTAAGAGGTGTTATAGACCATGAGGTGAGGGTGAGAGGTGGACGATGTGAGAAGCCTTTTCCAAATGATGGCCTCGTCATTTAGCAGAGTATGTATGACAACCATGAACTATTCCAAATAGTCCAGTGGAACACTAGCAGGCTCGCAACCTGTAAGTGTTGTGAACAATATGTTCACCCGATGTACTCTAAAACTTGGTGATCATGTAGACTTGATGCCTAAACCCTGGTGATCATGCAGACTTGATGCCTAAACCCTGGTGATCATGTAAACTTGATTCCTAAACCTTGGTGATCATGCAGACTTGATGCCTAAACCCTGGAGACTATGCAGACTTAGTGCCTGTTGTGTAAACCGTGGCAATGATGGACTTCATGCCGATTCCTTAGGATGATCCTTAGGAACGAATGATCAAGAAATAGCTTATTCTTAGTGTAGATCCTTAAGAATAAAGAAGATAATGGGGATGGGTAATTGGGTTGATTGCTTGATTGTTTAAACATAATAATTATATTATTGTGGGTTGATAACCCTATGTACTCACCAGGTTTCCCAACCTGACCCTCTCAGTTTATTTATATCACAGGTGTTGATATGAAGTCACGTTACACTGAGAGATTAAAGAGATGCAGATCACTAGTGTAAATAATTGTAAGTTCTGTTTATGCTTATGTTTCTGTATTGACGATGACATCCCAAACGTTTTAAAATGAATAAAATACGTTTCTTCGAAAATGTTTTGATAAAGTATTTATCGTGTTTTTCTGGGAACAAATTCCGCAACATTTTTATGAGAAGAAGTACTTTGATTTTTACAAAGCATAAACAAAATCGGTCTTTTCTGGTCGTGAAAAATGGGGATGTCACAAACAGAAAGTATTCAGATAGTATACACACATAGCATGTAATTTATATAAAATACTTCATATCTATGTGTAAGATGAAAGTAACTATGCACTCACCTGATAAGGGGACGACTCTGTACTCGGACAGCGCTTTGGTTACTCAAATCAATTTTTCGTTCGATAAAACCTAGTATCATTACCCCTAGAGTTTAGTCTAACGTTCACCGAGACTAATTAATAGTCTTGATATTATTACAATTATATAAGTGTTAAAACAATACTCTTCACCCACTATGTACAGACAGGGGGCAGACATGGAACACCGGAGGGTAGGATCATTTTGGCATATAACACTTTTGAAATCCAACAACCCAAGCGACCCTCCAAACCAGATTCCCCGTACCGCGAGTGGTTAAAAAGATATGATAACGATACTTATATAACTCATAATAATATCCAAAATATTTATTATAAGGTCCTAATAACATTACTATATTGAAACATAAGCTATACTAAAGATAGGGTAGGTGTAGCTTACTTACAACAGGTTTTTCTCGAAAATCGGGCTCCGCCGGGGCAGAGTTTCTGATCCGAGAGGCTCTTTTCTCGGGGCTTTAGGAGCCTCGGGGCTTCGTTCAGATTCTAGGGGGTTTACCTAGTCTTAGGGGGGGGGGTTGGGGGGCTAGAGAGAGAGAGAGCAGAGAGAGAGAGAGAGAGAGCAGAGGTTGGAATGGTGTGAAGAATGAGGGAAACTGGAAACCTCTATTTATAGGCTGGAAAACAGCTCTACTCGTCGAGTAGGAGGACCTACTCATCGAGTCCATGCCACATGTCACCTTCTGGTGGCTTGCCTTGTGGAGAAAGCCTTGGCCCATATACAGCTACGTCACCCGATTTCGCACAACATGCTGCCGACTTCTAAACCCCGTAACTTTTGCATACGAGCTCCATTTTCGACGTTCTTTATATACACGCGTAGTTAAAAACAAGATCTACAACCTTCATTTAGACTTCGTCGGCTTATTATTGACCGATCTTAAATTTAATAGTAGGAGGAGATTATATTGTTAAATGTCCGCGTAAAATTCATAACTTCTACATATGGACTCCGTTTTCGTCTATCTTTTTGTCGTTGAGTTACTATTAATGAGATCTTCAACTCTCATTTAGGTCGCGTAGGCCAAAAACCGCTCAAACCATATACTACAACTTGGTAAAGATTATTTATTCTATATAATCTTTAGACGAAAAGTCATTTTTGACACGTATTGCCTTTAAATTGACTAGCCCGGATCTACATGCGTTACACTTATCTCACCCTTAGGATTATTACGTCCCAGAATCATCAACGAAACATGATTGTATAATGACTCCATACGTTATCTCTTCATCTTAGGTAATAACCGTAACTTCTATGTTGCTTCGAACGAGTATCTAACTCTTGGACTCCTTGACTGCAGGCGGTGCTTGATCTTGCACCTGCTCCCTATCTCACGTTAGACTCCAAATTATGACCTTCAAGTCACAATCTCGATCCTTACTGGAGACTCCATCTTCTTCTTAACAACTTAAGATAATTTGTTTGATTTCCATAATAGACCGATGGATCATGTTCCAATGACTTCTCATTGTGTGTCGCAACGCTTAGACTCAGGTCTCTTGGAGTGAAATTCTGGAATGGAATATGCTTTACTTCATGTTCTAATGTGATATAATCACATCTTAAAAGGTAGAATTCCTAGCTACAAGAAACTATCACAATACCTCCATTGATCGCTTTCATTTTCTTTCACTTCAAGCTTCTAGCTCAAGTCAGATGCTACATCGGACTTGGTTCTCTGAACCATTTAACATACTCATCTTAGTCAGACTCAATTTGATATGACCACTAGGGTCGGAATAACAACAATCTTCGTAGTCATTATTGAAACGATGGTAACGACATATTCGAATAAAACAGAACCAATTACTAGCTTCTTGGTAACCTTGTGACTTTACCTGAACCAAGTGCGAGTCTTGTGCTTCCGGCAGTATTGGCCTCTACTACCATTCACACCTACTCATACTCGTCCCAAGTATTGTCTAACAGTTTTCCAAGTCACCTTACAAGAAAATCACATAACAACTTAACACATCAGATAGCAAAACGATGGGTTTTTATTATTCCTTGAAACGATTACATAGGTGTTCAAGTTCACCCTATACTATACCTCTAACAGGCTACATCATACGATACTATCCACATGGCTACTTCATAACTTGATCTTCGTATATGGAGTCCTCATCCTTGATTCCTCGCGTTGTTATTTTCTTCGTCGAGGATCCTGAGAAATGCCCTTGGCTTTGGCGGTGCATTTGGCCTTGCTTCTTCATTTTTCTTTGAGTAGTCTCTAGAAATATGCCCTTATTTGTTACATCCGAAACATACCTTCTTGTTGAATGTGCAATCGTTGGCGTGATGGCCAGACTTTCCACACTTGAAACATATCACATATTCGCCACATTTTCCTAAGTGTTTCTTATCGCACTTATCACACCATCTTGCTTTGCCTCTTCCTCCTCCTCCAAACATCGAGAATTTACTCTCCTTGTTGGGCCTTGAAGATCCTTCAAACTTCCTCTTTTCCCATGCCTTATCTTTTTCTAGACCCCTTTCTCTTATCTGGGTCTCTATATTCTTGCTGCTCTAACGGCTGTTTTCAAAGTAGTTTCCATTTTGACCGTTGCCTGTTGGGCCAAAGTCTGCGGGTAGTCCGTTAGCGAACCTATCTATCTTGGAGAGTTTAGTAGGCAACAAATAGGGAAATAACTTCATCTTCTCAGTGAGTGCGGTGGCATACTCATCAACACTCATCTTCCCTTTCTTCAGGTTTTGAAACTCGTTGTTTAGGTCTATCATATCCATCTATGAGTAGTACTATATTTTAACTGCTCCGTGAATGCTTCCCAAGACATTCGTATGACTTCTCCTCATGGCATTGTATCTACCAGCAACTTCCACCAACTTAACACTCCGGTCTTTAGTTGTGTAACTACAAAGACGGTCTTTTGCTTATTGTTGCAGTCGCAGCTCTCAAATACCATCTCCATCTCGAAGATCCAGTCCATAATCTCCACTGGTTTTGGGCTTCCAGAGAGACTCGGCGGTTTTGCACCCAAGAAATTCTTATACATCTGCCCATCCTTGTCATTTCCCTTCTCCGGGCCATTCATCCTTGCCCCTTGGGTTCCAACTTGACTCACAGTGCGACTATAATTTCCTTCCTCCGATTATTCAGCGATCAACTCAGGTTGCACAATGGGCACCGTAGGTTCATCCCTATTTTCGTGCAACATTTTGCCGCATCTCTTCTCTTTACTCAGCCAGCATAGCCCGAATCATGGCTTGTACTCCAGCCGTTGTGATTGGCTCAGGAGTGGCTACTACAATAGGTATTTGCTTAATCACTGGTGGTTGAGGCGGTTGATTTCTATTTCTATTCGCGTTTCCACTTCGGGTTCTTGCTATTTCGTTCTATACACCAAATCAGACGTTCGGTGCGAAACGACGAGAATTAAGATAGAAAAGATTTTATTTACGATCGACATGTAAATCTCCCTATTACTCCAAAAAGTTACATGCCAATTCTATTACCATAATTAAACGTTTAGAAGTATGAACACGTAAAGTTTCTTGATCCGATCGGCAACGGACCATAGATCCGATCATATAATGCACATCATAAATCATTTAGTACATTAAAGCATGTTACACAGTTTCCTAAATAAGCTATAGATTTTGTCTATTCAGGTGTATTCCCTAAATATATTATACACACTCCTCACGATCATCACTTAGCATTCTAAGTTTAAGTCTAGAAATAAATCCATATTCCTAGTTCGCTTAAACTAATGCTCTGATACCAACTATGACATCCCCATTTTCATGGTAAAAAAAAGACCGATTTTGTTTATGCTTTATAAAAATCAGAGTACCTATTTTAATAAAAATGTTGCGGAATTTGTTCCCAATAAAACATGATAAATACGTTATGAAAGCATTTCCGAAGAAAAGTATTTTTATTCATTTTAAAACATTTGGGATGTCATCGTCTATACATTAACATAAGCATAAACAAAAATTACATTCATTATCACTAGTGATTTATATCTCCTTAATCTCTCAGTATAATGCGACTTCAAATCAACACCTGCGATATAAATAAACTAAGTGGGTCAGATTGGGAAACTTGGTGATTACATAGGGTGTTCAACCCACAATAATATAATTATTATGTTAAACATCAACCAATCAACCTAATTACCTATCCCTATTATCTTCTTTAATCTTAAGGACCTACCCTAAGATTCAGCTATTCCTCATTCGTTCATTCCTAAGGAGTATCCTAAGGAAACAACACTAAGTCGGTGTAGTCACCAGGGTTTATCTGATTTACTGACAGTATCATTTTCGAGAGTCCAGTCGCAATACCTTTCAATGAGTTTTTAGAGTACACCGGGTGAACACATCGTTCACAACACCTACAGGTTACGAGCCTGCTAGTGTTCCACTAGACTGTCCAGAATAGTCTGTGGTTGTCATCTATACTCTGGTAGATAACGGGGCCATCGCTTGGGTCATCGTTTGGCTCATCGCTTTGGCTCATCGTTTTGGCTCATCGCTTAGTTCGTCGCTTTGCACCATATTTTATCACTCATATATCATCGCTCATCATCCATCTCATCTTTCATCTCTCATCATTTATCTCACCTCTAATCTACTCATGTTTTACCCAACACATTTTGTAGATATAAAATACATATACAGTTTAGATCATTTAAGAACATGTATAAAATGTTTCATCCAACATAGACAGCAAGTATTCAGACAGTATATACACATAGCATGAAATTTATATAAAACACTTCATATCTATGTGTAAGATGAAAGTAACTATGCACTCACCTGATAAGGTGATGACTCTGTACTCGGACAGCGCTTCGTTTACTCAAATCAATTTTTCTTTCGATAAAACCTAGTATCATTACCCCTAGAGTTTAGTCTAACGCTCACCGAGACTAATTAATAGTCTTGCTATTATTAATATTATATAAGCATTAAAACAATACTCTTCACCCACTATGTACAGACAGGGGCCATACATGGAACACCAGAGGGCTGGATCATTTTGGCATTTAACACTTCTGAAATCTAGCAACCCAAGTGGCCCTCCAAACCAGATTCCCCGTACCGTGAGTGGTTAAAAAGATATTATAACGAAACTTATATAACTCATAATAATATCCCAAATATTAATTATAATGTCCTAATAACATTATTATATTAAACATCAGCTATACTAAAGATAGAGTAGGCATATCTCACTTATAGTCGGTTTTTCTCGAAAATCGGGCTCCACCGGAGTAGAGTTTCTGAGTCAAAAGGCTCTTTTCTTGGGGCTTTAGGAGCCTTGGGGCTTCCTTTGGGTGCTAGGGGTTTACCTAGGCTAAGGGGGGGGGGGGGGTTTGGGGGCTAGAGAGAGAGTTTGGAGAGAGAGAGAGAGAGAAGAGGTTGGAATGGTGTGAAGAATTAGGGAACCCAAAACCTCTATTTATAGGCTGGAAATAGCTCTACTCGTCGAGTAGGAGGACCTACTCGTTGTGTCCATGCCACATGTCACCTTCTGGTGGCTTGCCTTGGGGAGAAAGCCTTGGCCCATATTCAGCTACGTCACGCGATTTCGCACAACACCCTGCCGACTTCTAAACCCCGTAACATACACATACGAGCTCCGTTTTCGAGGTTCTTTATATACACGCGTAGTTAAAAACAAGATCTACAACTTTCATTTAGACTTTGTTGGCTAATTCTAAACCGATCTTAAATTTAACAGTATGAGGAGATTATATTGTTAAATGTTCGCGTAAAATTCATAACTTCTACATACGGACTCCGTTTTAGTCTGTCTTTTTATCGTTGAGTTACTATTAATGAAATCTCCAACTCTCATTTAGGTCGTGTAGGCCAAAAATCACTCGAACCATAATTAGAGTTTCGGGCTGTGCACTGTTATGTCAAATCTTACAAAATTCATAACTTCCTCATACGAAGTCAGATTTGAGCGTTCTTTTTTTTTTGTATGTTCTCAGTTTAATGTATACTACAACTTTTTTTAGACCACTAAGGCTAAAAAGTTCTCAATCGTAAATTCACTATTTACGTCTCCCAGTGCCGTGCCGGTTTTGCCGTAAAATTTCAAGGGGCCATTATAAGTTGGATTTCGGTGTTCTTTATATGTATGGAAACCTTGAGACATATTCTACAACTTGGTTAATATTATTTATTCTAGATAATCTTTTGTCAAAAAGTCAATTTCGGCCCCTATTATCTCTAAATTGACTAGCTCGGATCTACGGGCGTTACAATTACCTCCCCCTTAGAATGATTACGTCCCGGAATCATCAACAAAACAGGATTGTATAATGATTCCATACGTTATCTATTCGTCCTAGGTAATAACCGTAACTTCTATGTTGCTTCGAACGAGTATCTAAATCTTAGACTCCTTGACTGGAGGCAGTTCTTGATCTTGCACTTGCTCCCTATCTCACGTTAGACTCCAAATTATGATCTTCAAGTCACAATCTCGATCCTTGCCGTAGAATCCTTCTTCTTCTTCTTAACAACATAAGATAAGCTGTTTGATTTCCATAATAGACTGATGGATCATGTTCCAATGACCTCTCATTGTGTGTCGTAACGCTTAGACTCAGGTCTCTTAAAGTCAAATTTTGGAGTGGAATATACTTGCCTTCATGTTCTAATGTGATATAATCACATCTTAAAAGGTATCATTCCTAGCTACAAGCAACTATCGCGATACCTCTACTGATCGCTTTCATTGTCTTTCACTTCAAGCTTCTAGCTTAAGTCAGATGCTACATCGGACTTGGTTCTCTGAACCATTTAACATACTCGTCTTAGTCGAACTCAATTTGATATAACCACTAGGGTCGGAATAACAACAATCTTCGTAGTCATTACCGAAACGATGGTAACGACATATTCGAATAAAACTAAATCAATTACTAGCTTCTTAGTAGCCTTGTGACTTTCCCTAATCCAAGTGCGAGTCCTGTGCTTTCGGTAGTATAGGCCTCTACTACCAATCACACCTACTCATACTCGTCCCAAGTACTGTCAAGCAGTTTTCCAAGTCACTATACAAGAAAATCACATAACAACTTAACACATCAGATAGCAAAACAAAGGTTTTATATTATTCATTGAAATGATTACATAGGTGTTCAAGTTCACCCTATAATATACCTCTAACAGGCTACATCATACGATACTATCCGCATGGCTACTTCATAACTTGATCTTCGGATATGGAGTCCTCCTCCTTGATTCCTCACGTTGTTATCTGCTTCGTCGATGATCATGTGAAATGCCCTTGGCTTTGGCGGTGCATTTGGCCTTGCTTTTTCGTTTTTCTTTGGGCAGACTCTAGAAATATGAAACATACCTTCTTATTGAATGTGCACTCGTTGGCGTAATGGCCAGACTTTCTACACTTGAAACATATCACATATTCGCCACATTTTCCTAAGTGTTTCTTCTCACACTTTTCGCACCATCTTGCTTCGCCTCTTCCTCCTCCTCCAAACTTCGAGAATTTACTCTCCTTGTTGGGCCTTGAAGATCCTTCAAACTTCCTCTTTTCTCCCGCCTTATCTGTAACGCCCGGGTTTCAGGGCTAAGCATTTTTGACAATGTAATAGTCTAGGTCAACTATTGTAACTCATTTTGAAATAATAAAGATGAAATATTTGAGTATTATGTGAATTATATGTATTTATGTGCTTATTATTTAATGATAAATGTATAAATAATAAGGAATAAAAATAAGTGTCAAAATTAAAGTTTGAGATAATTTCGATATCTTTACATAAAGTTTTAGTGGTCGAAACAAGGATTCCGGGGATATAAAGAATGCCAAAATCCGAGGTATAACGAAGAAGTTATGGCTCGACGAAGTTTTACAGCAAAACCAGCACGGCACTGGGAGACGTAAATAGTGAATTTACGATGGAGGAATTTTTAGCTTTAGTGACCTAAACGAAAGTCGTAGAATATGTTAAACCGAGAAAATCCATAAAAAGAACGCCCAAATCTGACTTCGTATGAAGAAGTTATGATTTTTTCTAAGATTCGGCTTAGTAGTGCACGGCCCGAAACTTGAATTTTAGTTCGAGCGGTTTTTGGCTTACGCGACCTAAATGAGAGTTGAAGATCTCATTAATAGGAACTCAACGGTAAAAATATAGAAGAAAACGGAGTTCGTATGAAGGAGTTACGAATTCTTCGCGGTCATTTAACAGTCTAAATGCCTCCTACTGTTAAATTTGAGATCGGTCGAGAATTAACCAACGAAGTCTAAATGAAATTTGTATATCTTGTTTTTACCTTTGCATGGAAAAAACGAACGTAAAAAACGGAGCTCGTATGCGAAAGTTACGGGGTTTAGAAGTCGGCAGGGTGCTGCTGCAAAAGGGGTGACATGGCTGAATATGGGCCAAGGCTTTCTCCCCAAGGAAAGCCATTAGGTGATGACACGTGGCACTGACTCGACGAGTCAGTGAACTGACTCGGCGAGTCCGTCAGGATTTCACCCTATAAATAGAAGTGTCGGGTTCTCTCATTTCTCACACCTTTCCCCACTTCTTTCTCTCTCTCTATACTCTCTCTCTCTCTCTCTAGCCTATCCTAACCCCCCTAAGGTCTAGGTAAACCCCCTAGCACCCAAAGGAAGCTCCGAGGCTCCCGAAGTCCCGAGAAAAGAGCCTTTCGGCTTGGGAACGCTGCTCCAATGAAGCCCGGTTTTGCGAAAAAACCCGCTATAAGTGAGCTGTACCTAACCTATCTTTAGTATAGCTTATGTTACAATATAGTAATGTTATTAGGACCTTATAATAAGTACTTGGGCTATTATTATGGGTTATATAAGTATCGTTTAACGCTTATATAATAGTAATAATAGCTAGACTATTAATTAGTCGCGGTGAATATTAGACTAAACCCTAGTGGCAATGATACTAGGTTTTGCCGATGGAAAAGTGTGTTAAGAGTAACGAAGTGCTGTCCAAGCGCTGAGTCACCACCTACTCAGGTGAGTGCATAGTTACTTTCAGCTTACACATAGATATGAAGTATTTTACATAAATTACGTGCTATGTGTGCATATTATCTGAATACTTGCTATCTATGCTGGATGAACATTGTTATACATGTTTTCAATGATTTGAACTGTATATGTATTTTATATCTACAAAAATGTTGGGGTAAAACATGGGTAGATGTAATAGGTGATGTGTGATAAAAATGATGAGAGGCCTCGATGTTGATGTTGTTGATTCTGTCATTTAGCAGAGTATGGATGACAACCACAGACTATTCTAGACAGTCCCGTGGGACACTAGCAGGCTCGCAACCTGTAGGTGTTTGTGAACGATGTGTTCACCGGTGTACTCCATCCCCCACATGGTTGCCTTTAGGACATTTATTGCTAAGGAATCCCCTTAGCAGTAGTGTCCGTCTCGATGATGATCCTTAGGCTAGGTCCCTTATGATAGGTGTTTAGGGACGTAAAGTGAGGATAACGGGAACGGGTAATCGGGTTATCGTTTATTGATGAAAATGATTAACTTATTTATTGTGGGTTGAAAACCCTATGTGCTCACCAGGCTCCCAAGCCTGACCCACTCAGTTTTATGTATTACAGGTAGTGGTGCTTGAGCATAGATATGATGTTTGGACGAGGGATTACGGATATAGGTCTGTAGATATGAAATAATGTAGTAAGGCTTATATTGTACTATTTATGCTTTTGATCTGTATGAACATGACATCCCAAGTCTTTTAATGAAATACATTTCTATGGAAATGCTTTTGATAAATCTTTATCATATTTTGTTTTGGGACAAATTCCGCAACACTTTTATTTAAAATGTTACTCTGATTTTCAAACAAAGCATAAACAAAGTCGGTCTTTTCTGGCCGTGATTTTGTGGATGTCACATTATCTTTTTCTAGACCCTTTTCTCTTACCTGGGTCTCTATATTCTTAGTTACTCTAACGGTTGTTTTCAAAGTAGTTGCCATTTTGACCGTTGGGCCAAAGTCTGCGGGCAGTCCGTAAGCGAACCTATCTATCTTGGAGAGTTCAGTAGGCACCAAGTAGGTAAATAACTTCATCTTCTCAGTGAATGCGGTGGCATACTCATCAACACTCATCTTCCCTTTCTTCAAGCTCTGAAACTCGTTGTTTAGGTCTATCAGATCTATCTCTGAGCAGTACTGCATTTTTAACTGCTCCGAGAATGCTTCCTAAGACATTTGTATGGCTTCTCCTCGTGGCATTGTATCTACCAGCAACTTCCACCAACTTAACACTCCAGTCTTTAGTTGTCTAACTGCAAAGTCGGTCTTTTGCTTGTCGCTGCAGTCGCAACTCTCAAATATCATCTCCATCTCGGAGATCTAGTCCATAATCTCCACTGGTTTTGGGCTTCCAGAGAGACTCAGTGGTTTTGCACCCAAGAAATTCTTATACATCCGCACATCCTTGTCATTTCCCTTCTCTGGGCCATTCCTCTTTGCCCCTTGGATTCCAACTTGACTCACAGTGTGACTATAATTTCCTTCCTCTGATTGTTCAGCGATCAACTCAGGTTGCACAATGGGCACCGTAGGTTCATCCCTATTTTCATGCAACATCTGCCTCATCTCTTCTCTTTGCTCAGCCAGCATAGCCCGAATCATGGCTTATACTCCAGACATTGTGATTGGCTAAGGAGTGTGTAACATCCGGATTCCCAGGTATAATATTTTATTCCTTTATTTTTGGAAGTTGTGAGAGGACTCGGCGAGTTGGTGTTTAAACTCGCCGAGTATGGTCGCGGATTCGTATCCGGGTTCACAGTCGGACTTGGTGAGTCCATGAGTGGACTCGACGAGTCCACGCTGTTTAATGAAACCCTAATTTCCTGGGTTTGGGACCAATTTAAAGGCCCTTAGGGCCGTCATTTGCGGCTACCAAACCCCAGAGAGTAACCCTAAGAGATCTAGAGCGTTTGTGAGGAAGGAGAGGCCATTTGTGATCATTTTGTTGGTGAAATTGCAAGAAGGAGGAAACAAAACCAAGAGGAGGCTGAAGGAGGTGTGATTTTGGTGATTTCAGAGCTCATAGACTTCATCTTGAGGTATTTTTCGGACCCTCTTCAGTTGTGGTGTTGATTTCCTAGAATTAGGGTTTTCTAACCCCTTTAGAGGATAGATTGTGGAGCAATTGGTCCCTTCTCGAGTTCATGCTTTGGATCTGGACTCAAAGGAGTCCAGAGAGCTTAACCCTTGGGGCTTTTTGGAGTTATTTTGGGAGTCATGAACTTAGGACGTTATTTTGGGACTAATTCACCAAGTAAGACCATCTAGATGCTATTTGAGTGTCAAGGTCTGAACTTTACATGATTATCATGCTTGGGAAGGTCAGATCTATGGATTAAAGGAACAGATATGAACTCAGGTGGTCTATAGAGTTTGTGCATGGCATGAACTCGCCGAGTTCGAAGATCAGACTCGGCGAGTAGGATGAGGGTTTCCCGTAAATCACTCAGTGAGTAGACTTGCCAAGTTGGGGAAATAAGTCGGTGAGTCAGGGAGAGCTAGGGGTCTGGACTTCGAAGCGGAACTCACCGAGTTGTTCTTGAGACTCGGCGAGTTGAGTCGGGGTGGCCCCGCGATTCATGCCAGGTGTGACTCGTCGAGTAAGGGGAAGGATTTGACGTGCCAAGAGGGACTAAGGGAGTCAGTAGACACGTGTAGACTCGCCAAGTCGCCCAAGTGCACTCGACGAGTCGGGTCAAAGTTTGACCGTTGACTTATGGTTGACTTTTAGGGTCTGGTCAACTGTGAGGCCTTTAAGCCAAGAGAGGGGTAAAATGGTCTTTCACCCTTCTGAGGGTGTTAAGAAAGGATTGACTATAGGTATATTTATGAGAATATTTACTTTATGTGACTAGGCGGAGGCTAGATCACATTTCTACCGAGTCAGAGACTTACCGGGACACCTGAGGTGAGTCTTCTCACTATACATTACCTAGAGTGGTATCTATGTGCAGACCGGAGGGTCTTACGTGTTACGTATGAGAATATGTGCTATGTGATATATGTATGTTGTATGATGTTATTGTTGGATTAGTGTCTAAGTCCATAACTGTTTTGGTATGTACTTGACCCGATTATGAGCATGGTCCTTTTGGGTTGCCTTCACCATAGCAATATGTAGGATGATTTAAGGAGAGAAAGGTTTAAATATGATTTATTAATATATTATGAGAATAATATATTAAAGGAGAAATCATATTGTTTAATTAATATTAGTCAAGAATTAATTGTTAATTAATTTTGTGGCTAAAAGAGATTAATTAAACTTAGGGGACTGAAGTTGTAATTATAAGATAATTATAATTGGGCTATGGATCACCTAATAATATATAGGTTGGACGAATTCTATGGGAAGCCCATTAGAAATCGTCCAAGGGATATGTTCAAGGAGTCCATGGGCTGCTTAGGGCCTAAGCAGTCAAATTAGGGTTTCCTAGTTGTAAACCCTAATAGCCTACATGTATATAAAGGGCCCCTATGCCCCAAAAACGTGAACAAGTCTTCCATTAGGGTTTCCAGCCGTTTTTGGTGCCTCCCTTTCTTCTCCTCTTCATCCAAGTTGCATATGGTGTTTGTGACTCCATTAGAGGTACTACACTTGTGGTACTTGCTTTCAAGAGCTAAGGAAATTCAAGGAACTAGTTGTTATTGCTATATAACAACAAAAGGTATGTATTCTAGCTTTATATATGAATTTCGAAAATTATAGTAGCATGCCGGGTTTCTTTTTGTGTTCATAAAGCTGTATATCTAATAGTGAAAACATAGATCCAATACTAGGGTTGCATGCACACATAGGATTGTTTGTATTAAACCCATCAGTGGTATCAGAGCCATTGGTATTTGTTTTCAATTAGCTTTTATTCAAATTTATGAACTTGACATATTAGGGTTTATGGCTAATGAACCCTAAAGGCTAGGTATTTTTCGCAATTAGGGTTGCTAAACCCTAGATGGCGATTTTTGCTAGGGTTTCCCAAATCCTTTCCTTAGCCTCCAAGATTTTGAAATCTAGGGTTTTCCAACCCTTGGATTTCGAAATTACCTCCTTCCCCAAGGTTAGATCCTAAATTTTAGGGATTTGGATAATCCCATATCTTGTAATTATCTTTTAATTGTTAAATATGGTAATTAAAGATCTTGAATTATCCCATCCCTTATTTTCGAGATTTAGAGAGGGATTCAAGGGATTTGGATATCTTAGATGTATAATTGGTAATTATCCTCATGATCTAGATAATCCCTTGTGATTTAATAATTTAAATTAATTGTTTAATTTATGGTAATTATTAAATCAACAGTTTTAATATTTAAAATTTTAATTTAAATGTCTCAAATTCAAAATTTTAAGTGAGATTAAAACCTAATTGTTTTGAAGAGTTTCAAAACTTGCCCTCAAGTTTTGGAATTTAAATTGTTGATTAAAAGTTAATTTTGAAAGTCTAAAATCCAAAACCCTAATTTTGAAAAGTTCAAATTAAACCCTTATGGTTTTATTAAGTTAATTAAGTGTATAATTAAAAGAGATTTAATAAATCCATAATGATTTTGGTTAATTAAAAGTATAATTTAAACCACCTAGTATTTTAAAAGTGTAAAATACACCCTTATACTATATATAACATTAAAAGTTTAATATTATATATATATATATAAAAAAAATTCAGTCTTACCGTTAGTAGGCCTCATTCACGAAGCTAGTCTATAAGGGGTGTTTAAGGAAATTGCCTATAAAATGGCGATTGAATGGGTATCCACTCTTACCCACCGCACTCTTGACTAGTGGAGGGTCGTTAGCCGAACGAGTAGGATAGGACAGAAACTTTCCATTATAAGTATAATGAAGTACAAAGTAACTAAATGTTTTTTTTTTTAATTCCCAAATCATAGTTACTTTAGGCAAAAGGTGAAATTGTATGCTAACCCATGGAATTACACTTCGTACCCTTGTCAAACGTTAGTGGAGCGTGTGTGGTTAACCGGCACACTAATTTGGGGATGACATTGGTAGCGAAGGGTGACTCGATGTTTGTCATAGATCAATGGAGCGTGTGTGGCTAACCGGCACATTGATTAGGTGATAGTAACATTGGGTGCACCACGTGATTCGCATGGTTATTCACACCTTGTTTGTGATCCTCGGCATCCCAGTCACAAATAGTAGGGCATAATCGAGATTAAACATGCCATTGAAGAGTTCAATGAGTCTCAAAAGATCTAGGAGTTTCAATTCATTTAAAACTTAAACTTCTTTTTCGTTTTTCATGGTGGAAATTGGTAAATCGTCATTTACCTTCCTTCAAATATTCTGCAACTAGATTACGGCATCCCTCTTCTAGGTTGTAGAGTATTGTGTTGGATCCTAGCTTGATGTTTCTTTTGGGTGTTGCATCAAGAATTCTAATCAACTTAACTTGAATTTTCTCCCGTTTTGTAGATGTCTGAATCTTACAATAGTCTTCCCAAATCCTTTGGAACAAGCTTTCCAAATGAAGATGACGTTCCGAGATACGATCAAGGAAATGAGAGTCATGCTTCACTTCCTCCACCTCCTCCAATTATTCTCCCTGACCCACAAGTTCAAAGGCTTGAAAAGTTCAAGCTTACTCAAGCCCTTTTGGCAAGTAAACACGAAGATGGGAAACCTGTGTGTGCGCACGTCTTAGAGATGAAGTCATACATTGATAGGTTAAACATGTTGGGTGTCGAGATTTCAAGTGGGTTGGATATTGACTGGGTTCTTCAGTCACTTCCTGAATCATATAGTGAGTTCGTTAGAGAGTACTATATGATTGACCACGACGTGTCCCTAATTGATCTCACCTACTTGCTTATAGCTGCTGAATCAACAATGATTTGGCGTGCTGGTCAAGCAAATTTGTCTAGTGAATCAAACTCCCAAACTTCAATGGATACTGGCAACATTGGAAGTCTAGAAAGAACTAAGTCTGTGATTGTCCGATGTGTTGTGCCAAAGGAATCTATTTGCTTTTATTGCCAAGAGAAGGGGCATTGGAAACGAAGCTGCCCTAATTATCTGAGAGATCTAAGAGATGGGAGAGTCAAGACGTATGACTCTGCTTCAGGTAAAATCCATTAACTAACTCTTTTAAGTTCCTATTCTAGATTCTTAATACATGATGTGATAAGATTACATTTTGATGTTTTGTAGGATCGAAGAAAAGAGAGGAAGCTTGAAAAAAGAAGTGAGCTGAATCTGATCATGAAGAAATGGATTTCGATCGCATTACTTGAAGAATGGATTCTTGAGCTACTACTTGGAGTTAGAATAGATTGTTAAGAAATATGTAATAACATAGTTTTTCAATTGAGTTGAATTGTAAGGACAAAATTTTTTCCGCAATAAAATGAATTTTGACTTTATCTTATTTATTTATCCTTGCAATGGCATGTATGAAAGAATTGATGTTTGAATGTTTCTATTATTAGCAATAATGGATTTGATTCTTAATTGTGTTATTTGTGGAAATGTCAAAATTTTACCAAATAGGGAGAGTTTCTCATCACCCAAGTTTCAATTGGAAAGAAACTTGGAATCATGCAATGTGCATTGTATGATGAATGAAAAACTTTCACATTTGGGAACCTTAGACTAATTCTTTGGCAAAGTGTCAATTGAAGGACTAGGAGATCGAGTACACTAGGTCGTACGTTGATCAAGTCTACCACAAGAGTGAAAAAGATATTCGTCATGATTTACTAAAGTTTAGTAAATATGGTTATACTTATAAGATTAAGTATAATTCTAAGTTGATTGAAAGAGTTTCAATGAATAGTAGAACGAATAAAGAAGAATCAAGTAGGCAGAAAGATAAAAGTTTCTCTATTCTAAGAAGAAGGGAGAGTACCTTTTATTGTGTTTTATGATAAGTCTTTATGATTAAGAACCATGTCTCAATTGATCCTCTAAGTGAGTCTTAGTGCGATTGCATGTCTAAGAAGAGGAATTGAGAATTGTAGAAATGGTTAAATCAAAGAGTCAATCATACTTCGTTCCAATATCAAGTCTTAGAGTCAAGATTGTGACATTGAGTGAAAAGTCTTAAGTAGGTTTATAACACTCATCAAATGTGGAATTTGGAAAAGTTTTCTTATTCTTGCACATTTGAAATTGGTAAGTTGTGCTGTCTTGGATAAGACAAAGACCAACTAGGACCAATTATGTGAAGTGTTTTGTCTTGATAAATGCTTCACTAACTATTGAATATTTGTTTGTCAAGAAATGTTTCTTGACAAGAGAATCTTATATGTCAAGAAGTCAGTGGGAGTCTTAATGGTCTTGAAAAGGTTTCAAGAACAAATCAAGAATAAACCTTATCGATCATCACTAGCACACGACTTGAGGTTTACAACCTATCGTGCTGACATTGTTTTGTTTCTGTGCCATTCCAATTGAGTTAATTGTGTATATGAGTTCTATGAGCTCTCATTTGAATACACACTAAAGCCTTAGTCGATGGAAAGTAAATTGATATGTAAGGACAAGTTACTAAACTACTTGGAAGGCATGGTGGGCACTCGTGTTACCATAGGGCAAGAAATCAAGATTAAGAAAGTTCAGTCCATATGAGTTTGGATTTGTCGCAAACCTTGTTTTTGGAAAATTCACATGGATAGGAACTCATACACCATAAAATCTAAGTGTCATAAGATTCCCTCCTTCATGAAAATGACTGTGAGGAAATGCTTTCACTAAGAGAGATTTTAAGAAGATAGCAATTGTGAAAATTGTATTCTCAAATTCGATTATGGTTATGGCATCCCTTTCCATAGTTCGAATTGTGAGATTTGGCAATTAGTTTCAACATTTGGAACTTAGTAACATAAGTTATGAATTGTTTAAACACACATATGAGCTATCTAAGGCAAAAGTGTATAAGGTTAAGAAGCTTAGATAAAGGCTTATCGAAGCATCTGGTATTAGAAATATGAATTTCAGAGATTCAATAGGCATTGTTTTCTGAAAGTTCATTTGTTTTCTGAATACATGTCAAAGCTAGTGGGAGCATAAATGTTATGCTTATATGATAATCATCATGATAGTGGGAGCATAAGTGTTATGCTTGTATGATTGTTATGGCGAGTATTGCAAGTTAGCAATATTAATTATAGAAAAACAAAGATTCCATTTGCAAAGTTGCATGGGTTGAAAAGTTGTTTTGCTATAATTAAGGGAGAGAATATTATACTTCGTTTCAAAATCTAAAGCTTAGATTAAGAAATTTTAATATCTTCAGTCAAAGGATACATTGTGTGTTCTCAAATTTTGATTATGATTACGGCATCCCTCTTCATAGTTCGAATTGTGAGAACATGACACATAAAATATTATGGCAAAAGATTGGTAAAGTATCATATCTTTATGTAAGACATTATGCATCGTGTCCCATACGCTTCGGGTATAGGATCGATTGTAAATGCTATAGTATTTTACCATTCTAAAATTTTCCAAATGTCTAGCGCATTAAGAGGGAAAAAGGAATAGAATTGGTTTTGACTGAAAGAATTTAACAACTATCAAAGGATGATCCAAAGTTCGCTGAGGATTGATCGCTTGTAAGTAGTTGAAAGTATGGTATTGGATGGACCATATCGACATTATTACGAATAGATAAGATTCTATTAAGAATGAGTTGTCATATGGCAAATGTGGAAATGTTTCCATATTGGGAGTTGGATATTGAGAGTCTATGCCTAGATTAGAAACTTTTATGCAAGAAGGATGTTCAAAGGAATGTACTTTGAATGTGAGACTTCACATCTATGGAATTGTCTTGTAACAATTTCTAAGAAAGCACTTTGTAATTTCATTAGCCAAGTCTTGGTGACTTTTGTGCTATGACTTTACGAAAGGATCGTTGCGTAAAATGTTAGAATCTAGCATATTCTAGTAGTGGCAAGAACCTTGTGTTCCTACACTAATAATTAGGATTAAGGAATTGTGAAATGAGCATCATTGGAAAAGTTTTCAGGTGATCTATTTCACAAAGCATAGACCATAGGAAACAAAGTGTGCCTGTTTAGAGCATGGGACAGTTGTTGGTATAATTCAAGTAATTAGTTGATTATCCGAAACATTAAATGATAAATAATGAGTAATCAATATGGTGGATAAATAGAAGGGTTTTATTTACTCTCACAAGTTTGGGGCCATATAGGATTAAGTATTGTTGTCATGTTTAAATTTGCATGTTTTGACTTCCAGAATAACTAGGTTATTCAAACATCCACAGTTGGTCATACGTTGGGAGTAGGTATGAATAAAGACTGTCATGAATCTGTCTGTAGATTGTCTGAAGTGTTTAGACATGGCACAAGTTTGCTGCAGAGTTCGTGAGTGCTTTGATAAGATTAAAGTATTGGATTAAACCCACGCTCACTTGGATCACTTCACGGTTTTATCACGAGTGATTAGTGAGACGATAATATTGTATATTCTTGAAACCGAGACGTGTGAGTTGTTATTTGCTGGTCGGTTGCACATTGATAATAAGTAAACGCACCAGTAACTTGGTGTTATAAAACTTATTGTTGTGTGTGATTCGATCAGTAAATGCAAGCGAGCATTTGAGTCGAAGTTTATCCATTCCTTTTATCCAAAGTGGGATAAAAGCGATATCTGTGGGCCTCTCGATGATTTAGTGATGACATCTAAGCGCTTGGCCAAGCTGGGACTAAGTTGATGTGTTCAATTGTAGTCTGTTATCAGTCGTCATGAATCGGAAGTCGGGAAAAAGTATAGAGAGAATGATTGAAATTCATGTCTTTTGTCTATACGATATCTTGAGAATGGAGGAATATATAATCCCTTATCTAGAGGACACGCTATCTGATAAGATCAGAGTTGACAGCGACTTTTGAAAGCTACGATTGCTGATCAGGTTTTGAAGTCATACGGAAAATAGTTATTAGACTTATCCAAGTGGGAGACTGTTGGATTAGTGTCTAAGTCCATAACTGTTTTGGTATGTACTTGACCCGATTATGAGCATGGTCCTTTTGGGTTGCCTTCACCATAGCAATATGTAGGATGATTTAAGGAGAGAAAGGTTTAAATATGATTTATTAATATATTATGAGAATAATATATTAAAGGAGAAATCATATTGTTTAATTAATATTAGTCAAGAATTAATTGTTAATTAATTTTGTGGCTAAAAGAGATTAATTAAACTTAGGGGACTAAAGTTGTAATTATAAGATAATTATAATTGGGCTATGGATCACCTAATAATATATAGGTTGGACGAATTCTATGGGAAGCCCATTAGAAATCGTCCAAGGGATATGTTCAAGGAGTCCATGGGCTGCTTAGGGCCTAAGCAGTCAAATTAGGGTTTCCTAGTTGTAAACCCTAATAGCCTACATGTATATAAAGGGCCCCTATGCCCCAAAAACGTGAACAAGTCTTCCATTAGGGTTTCCAGCCGTTTTTGGTGCCTCCCTTTCTTCTCCTCTTCATCCAAGTTGCATATGGTGTTTGTGACTCCATTAGAGGTACTACACTTGTGGTACTTGCTTTCAAGAGCTAAGGAAATTCAAGGAACTAGTTGTTATTGCTATATAACAACAAAAGGTATGTATTCTAGCTTTATATATGAATTTCGAAAATTATAGTAGCATGCCAGGTTTCTTTTTGTGTTCATAAAGCTGTATATCTAATAGTGAAAACATAGATCCAATACTAGGGTTGCATGCACACATAGGATTGTTTGTATTAAACCCATCAGTTATAGACCAGACCGGAGGGTCCAACGATCTATGACCGGACCAGAGGGTCCAACGAGTTACGGGACTAGAGTGTCCTGCTGAGACACGTCGACCGGAGGGTCGTATTATAGCCTCGAGTGGCGTATGTGTTGTATGCGGTATTTTGAGGAACTCACTAAGCATTTATGCTTACAGTTGTTGTGTTATGTGTTTCAGGTAGTAGCGATGGCCGTGGAAAGGCGCTGGCGTGATTCATACACACTAGAGAGAGAGAGAGAGAGACAGAGAGAGTTGATTTTTATGATCTTGGGATATGTTATGTTTCAAAAACTACTGTTGGAAATATTTGAGAATATTTTTATATGAACTTGGTTGAGGAAAAATGAAAAATTTGTTTTGAAATTTACGTTGTTACAGGTTGGTATCAAAGCCTTGGTTTGAGGGATTCGGATGCATCTTCGGGCGTATCTGAACTCAAACTGAGGATTTGAGTAAAATTTTTGAAACAAAAGTAAAAAGAGTTTTGAGACAAACAAAGCAGATCCGTGTGTACGTTCAGCCAACGCCCGAACGGTGAATCCCCAAAAGTACCCTTACATTATGTGTTATGAGATATGCTATGTTATTTTATGCATGCTAGAGTAGGCTAGGTATTCATATTCGGACTAGAGTGGCCTGATTTGTGATGCCTTAGCCTAGGAGATTTCTGCTGCTGAGTTGCTTTGAGAGCGAGTAGATAGCAATTAGGAGCTCATGAGAGGTCTATCGGAGGGTAGCCAATGCATAATGAGAGTAGAGTACTTGTGATCCAGGATCCAAGGAGGAGGACTTAGGGTGAATGCTGATGCGGTGTGGTCAGTAGTATAGGGCCCGTACTACTAAAGACACCAGATCAGTAGGCATTCCAAGTAAGAATCCTTTGGACAACGGAGGATGAGTAGGGTTGAGTCATTGAGTATGAGTATGCGCGATCGAGTCTCTGATATTTATTGTTGTATTTCAGAAACACCATGGTTGGGACTCGACACACACCTGAGAGCAGTGGTGTCAGCGACGACGAGATCCATCGATTGATTCATGAGGAGGTGGCTGCTACCATCTAGGCTGAGATTCCTGAGATGTTTGGGGACATCAAGACCACATTGATTGAGACCTTTGATGAGCAGTATGCAGCACTGACTGAGGCTGCGGCAGCTGCAGCTACGGCTGCTGTTGCTGCTGCCAAACCTCAGCGAGGTGACTCATTGTTGTTTCGGGAGTTCAGCAACACGAAGCCACCAGATTTCGATGGGACGCAGGACCCGATTGCTGCGATGAGATAGATCTCTGACATCTAGCGATGTTTCTATATGTGTTCTTGTCTAGAGCACTTGAGGGTATGGTTCGCTCTGAACCAGCTCCGCTTGGGAGCGAAGGATTGGTGGAAGTTCGTGATGGCGAACTTCACTTTGACAGAGATTTCTTAGGTGACCTGGGAGAGGTTCACCTCTATGTTCAGAGACGAGTATGTTCCCCCGGTGGAGAGGGAACGATTGATTCAGGAGTTCTTGACCCTCAACCAGGGTATCGATTCTGTGGCAGTGATTACCAGGAAGTTTCATGAGAGGGCGATGTTTTGCCCTGAGCAGGTGTCTTCTGAGCAGGCTCGTATGAGCCGTTATCTGAGTGTTCTGAGGAGAGATATTCGGGAGTTTGTGGCGAACTTAACTTACCGGACATTTGTTGAGCTCCAGGGCTCCAGGAAAATGCCCGGAAGAGGGAGATTGAGTTGGAGACTCAGGCTAGAGAGGAGGCCGAGTCACAGAGGGTGGATCGGTGACCGGCTCAGTCTCAGCCGGCAGCCAAGCGGCCTAGACCCGTTGATTCAAGATCTGGAGGCGAGAAGGGCTGCACTTGTGGGAAGTGCGGCAAGAGTCACGAGGGGTCATGCAGGGCTGCAATATTCTACAAGTGCGAGAAGGAGGGGTCGTGCAGGGCTGCAGTATTCTACAAGTGAAGGCCGAGGCACTGAAGGCTCGTAGGAGGGCTTTCCAGTTGACTGCGGAGGAGGTCCGTGCGGCGCCCGATGTTGTGCCTGGTATGTATCCTATATACATCTTTTATTTGAGTTGAGTTATTATGTTTATACGATGATGTGCGTAGGTACTTTTCTTTTGAGTTCTGTGCCTGCTTTGGTATTATTTCACTCGGGTGCGAGTCGGTCGTTTGTTTCCGTAGCATTTAGTCAGCACATTAGTATCCGTCGAGAGGCATTGGATCGGCCTCTGCGAGTTTCCATAGCCGAGGAGCGAGCAATGTATGCTTCAGATGTGATTTGAGGATGTGTCCATGAGATCTTCGGTGTGGAGTTTCCGATAGATCTAGTTCCGATTGCGATGGGGGATGTGTGTGTTATAGTGGGTATGTATTGGTTGAGCCGATATGGAGCTATGATAGACTGCGAGCGTTAGTTGGTGATGATTCGAAACCCTAGTGGGGGAGTACTTACAGTGTTCGGTGATGGAACCCAATGTGGGTCGGCGTTTTGTTCAGCCGCCAGGGCGAGGCAGAGTTTGCAGCAAGGCTGCAATGGATTCGTAGCCTATGTGACAGACACACGAGTGGCCGTTGGGAGGCCAAGTTCGATTGATGAGGTTCCAATAGTGTGCAAGTTTCCGGATGTTTTTCCTGAGGAACTACCGGGTGTGCCTCCCGAGAGGCAAGTGGAGTTCCGTATCGATTTGGTTCCGGGAGCAGCTCCTATCGCCAAGACACCTTATCGCCTCGCGCCGCCAGAGATGCAGGAGTTATCCTCGCAGCTTCAGGAGCTGTTGGGGAAGGGGTTTATTCAGCCGAGTAGATCACCTTGGGGAGCGCCAATCCTTTTTGTCAAGAAGAAGGATGGTTCACATCGGATGTGCATTGACTATCGGGAGTTGACCAAGCTAACGGTTAAGAACCGTTATCCATTGCCGAGGATTGATGATTTGTTCGATCAGTTGCAGGGAGCGTCTTGGTTTTCCAAGATAGACTTGAGGTCGGGTTATCATCAGATGAGGGTTCGGGATGAAGATATCCAGAAGACAACATTCAGAACTCATTATGGGCATTACGAGTTCGTGGTGATACCTTTTGGGCTCACCAATGCACCAGCTGCGTTCATGGATCTCATGAACAGGGTGTGCAGGCTGATGCTGGATCGGTCGGTGATCGTATTCATCGATGATATTTTGGTGTATTCGCGGTCTAGAGAACAGCACAAGCAGCATTTGAAGGAGATCCTTGGAGTTCTGAGATCGGAGAGGCTTTATGCTAAGTTCTCCAAATGTGAGTTTGGTTACGAGAGGTTCAGTTTTTGGGGCATCTCGTCAACCAGAATGGGATATTGGTCGATCCAGCCAAGATTGAGGCGGTCATGAGATGGGAGGTGCCGAGATCACCCACCGATATCAGGAGCTTTCTGGGTTTGGTCGGCTATTATCGGAGATTTATTAAGGATTTCTCCAAGATCACCGTGCCACTCACCAGGTTGACCCGGAAGGGTGCTGCATTTTCTTGGGGAGCGGATCAGCAGACCTCGTTCGAGACGCTTTGCCGGAAATTATGCGAAGCCCCAGTGTTAGCCCTCCCGGAAGGGATGGAGGATTTTGTGGTATATTGTGATGCATCGATATCTGGATTGGGAGCGGTGCTTATGTAGAGGGGGCATCTGATAGCATATGCATCGAGGCATCTTAAGCCTCATGAGTTGAGGTATTCCACTCATGATCTGGAATTGGGGGCGGTAGTGTTCGCCCTCAAGATTTGGCGACATTATTTGTATGGGGTTCGGTGTACGATATACACGGACCACAACAGTTTGAAGTATTTGATGGATCAGCCCAACTTGAATATGCGCCAGAGGAGGTGGTTGGATGTGGTCAAGGATTATGATTATGAGATCCTGTACCACTCGGGCAAGGCTAATGTTGTAGCCGATGCACTAAGCCATAGGGCGGAGGGCGCCCCGATGCAAGATGTTTGTTTGAGATTGACAGTGATGACCCCGGTGTTGGATGCTATTCGTGGGGCCCAGGCTGGGGCCGTGAGGCCAGAAATCTAGAAGAGAGAGTGAGATGTCGGGCTGGTATCAGAATTCGTTACCGATAGTCGGCGGCTTATGACATTTCAGGGTTGGATATGGGTACCGTCGGTGGGCGGAACACATACTATTTTGATGGAAGAGGATCATCGATCGAAATTCTCGATCCATCCCAGGGCCACTAATATGTATTTGGACCTAAAAAGGGAGTATTAGTGGCCCTGTATGAAGAGGGATGTCGCATGGTTTGTAGAGAGATGCTTGACCTGTCGCAGGGTTAAGGCCGAGCACCAGCGTCCACATGGTAAGCTGCAGCCGTTGGAGATTCCCGAGTGGAAATGGGAACATATTACCATGGAATTCATCACCAAATTGCCAAGGACTGCGAGAGGTGTCAATGCAATTTGGGTGATTGTGGACAGGTTGACGAAGAGCGTTCACTTGCTTGCTATAAGTGAGAGCTCTTCCGCGGAGAGGGTGGCAGAGATGTACGTGAGAGAGGTGGTATCACGGCATGGAGTGTCGATCTTGATTGTCTTAGATCGAGATGTACATTTCACTTCCAGATTTTGGAAGAAGTTTCATGAGGAGTTGGGTACAAGACTACATTTTAGTACCGCATACCACCCACAGACTGACGACCAGAGTGAACGGATGATTCAGACGCTCGAGGACATGCTCCGAGCATGTGTGTTGGATTTCGGCAGGAGTGGGGACACGTATTTGCCCTTGGCAGAGTTTTCCTACAACAACAGTTATCATTCGAGCATTGGTATGCCACCCTTTGAGCTTGTGACAATAGTCAAATTCAGGTCAAGTCTAAGCCGAACAAAGTCAACGAGTCAAACCGGTCAACTCAATTAAACCTTGTATATTAGGGTTTGTATTATGTAATTTCTGTATAACTCACTATCTTAATGAGAAAACATCACCTGGAAAAATTGTGTGTTTAGTTTTTCTTAACCTTAGTATTAAACAATGAAGAAGAATAATAAAACAACGTTGGATACTCATCAGGAGTATGTAAAATCCTAAAACATGGCTTAACGGGGTTCACGGACCTTGCGTTGAGGAGCCAAACACTCACTAATGTCACACATGAAACCACTCTCAGTCGTTTTCACTCCATCTCTCTCTATTGTCCAAATCTCCCCAAGAATGTCAAATCTCTCCTAAATCACTCTAAGTATGTGAAATCTCACCCAAATATCTCTTTGTATGAGAAATCTTTCCAAGAATGTCAAATCACTCCCAAATCTCTCTAAGTATGTGAAATCTCTCCCAAATATCTCTTTGTATGAGAAATCTCTCCAAGAATGTCAAATCTCTCCCAAATCTCTCTATGTATGTGAAATCTCTCTCAAAATCTCTCTCAACTTTCTATAATCACTCGGGGCATCCCGACCCTTGAATTTGGCGAAAACAGCCCAAAAACGGAAGTCTACGCGAAAAAACGGACTTAAGGAGCCGAAACCCCTCTTAGGACCCGAAACCCCTCTTAGGACCCGAAAGTCCTCTTAGGAACCAAACACTTCTGAGCCGAAGGCTGCTGAACCGAACTTCACTCAAAGAACCGAACCCGAAGGCTCCTGGAACCGAACCTCGCACCCACCCGAACCCGAACCTTCGGTACATTTCGGGTCTGACCACCTTCGCTTCTGAGACCGAGCCTTCGCCTTTGCTTCACGCCTAGCATCATTATGGACCGAACCTCGGCCTAGGGACCGAACCTCGGCCTAGGACCGAGAGGTCTCGCTGGAAGTCCCTTTTCTCCCGGTTTTCGACTAATTTTGCGTTTTAGGCCCGTTTTTAATTGTTTTAAGACGGGATTTTCACCCAAAACTTTATTTTAACATATAAGATCCCTTAAGTAATGAATTATCACGTTTTGAGGATAAAACCTTATCCAAAAGAGAGTAGGTGAAGTACAAAGGTAGAGTGTTGACTTTACTTTATTTTATGACACAAGCAACCCCATACCCACTACATACTTAACCCACACTCCTCCCCACCATACCTTTGCACTTCCTTGTACTTTTTACCCCTCTCACAAGCCATCCCCACGTTTTTAGGGCTGGTCACTCAACCTCTCTCCTCATTTTCTTTAAATTACTCTCATTTCACCAAAGATCCAACTCCAACTTTTCCCTCAATCTTTTCTCTCTAATTCGAGATCCCAAGGCTGATCATCAAGTGTTCTTCCACTCTTGGTAAGTATAATTCATCCTCCTTGTGATTATTACTCTTCATTCTACCCAAATCATTGATTTCTTACACAAACATCATCACATTCTCTTGTTAGATCTTCGAACCTTCAAGTGATTCTTCAAGTGTTCTTGAGTTGAACACTTCTTTTCTCCATCATCCATCTACTGAAATCACTCAAGGTGAGTTCATACCCCTCCATTACCAAGTTTTCTTAAGTTTTAAGGGGGAGAATACAAGTTAAAACACCGTGAACATAACTAAACTTATCTAACAGCTTTCATCAGAAAAGTTGGACTCCATTCACGGACTGTTTTGGATAACTTAGACATTTTTGTTTTCACAACTATTTTAGGGGCATGTAGTTCAGGTTCTTAGATTTAAAATGACTACTTGCACATCTCCATATGATTTTTCTACAATTTATGGTGATTTTTACAAAATTGTCTATCATTTCAAACATCAATCCGGACCAGTCTGTGAATATGGACTTGTTCACACAAGTTAGAGGTCACTAAAAATTATGGAAACATTTATGAACAAACTAGACTCATTTTCCAAACTCTCAGAGGTTACAGAACTTGATTTGTACATTTTATGATTTTTCTAAAAATTTTCTAATAACAGTTACAGAAAATGTTATAATCAGAAAAGCTAGCAATTTCATTTCACCTTGTAACATGCTGAGCAAGGTGTATATTATTATGTGTTTATGTGTTATTGCAATATATGACATTCTTGTGTTAGTATCTAGATATACACCAGTTAACAAATGGATTTTTACTAGATAAAGCATAGAATAAACAAAGTGTTATCATTGAAGTACACCCATTACACACAAACATTTTATTAAACTATGTTAAGTATAGTTTACGTACTTTGCTATTACTACCCTTGTTTTGATAAACTATAATAAGTATAGTTAATGATACATTTCCAAATACATACATTTCAGAAAGGCACATTTATACAAAAGGGAAACTTTCATTACGTTAAGTGTAAATTCGTTAATAACTTTGTGAGACATTCGCTTCGCATAAATCATAAGTCCTGTATTGTAACCAGAGTCTCCTGGAGGGAGAGCATGATAGTTGTATATAGATCTATATTGGGGTTGACAAACCCACACCAGAGCTGCTTGCAACAGCTAGACCGGAAGGTCTGTGGTGACAAGTGTCATTTCAGTTCTACGACGCCCGAAGAACGTCGTTTTCAGGCCACCTAGGTCATAGTATGGTTATAATAACTCACAGAAAGTATTAACAAACATAAGAATTTACAAGAATTTCATTAATATCATACGCTTTTATGTTGAAATAAACTCACGTTATTTTCTGTAAATAAGGAAGATTACTCATACGTTTCGGACTTTGGATACAAGACTACAATATTCATTTTAAGGAAAATATTGGATTTTCCTGGAACAACTATACAATTACGAAACAAGCTTTTTTATAATTGGATACAAAAACTTATGAACTCACCAACCATTGTGTTGACACTTTTTCAAACAACTTGTATTCTCAGGAAATCACTAAACAGGAAATCAAGTGGATTTTGAGGATGGGACGTTAACGCGTCAAACGTTTCATGTTTTTGTCAACATATTGTAATTGATTTTGAAACATGTAATTCATACAATGATGTAACTCTTTCAATTATATATATGTTGGTTGTGTTTACTTTCATCACTATTGTCATTATTGTTATGATACTATACATGAAGTCCTCCCCCCCCGGACGTTTCCGCCATCCTTGGTTTGGGGGTGTGACAGATTGGTATCAGAGCACGATTTATAGTGAATTAAGTATATCAAACAACATAGGATATACAAGCTATAAACACATTTGGGACTAAGAGTCTCTGATTTTAAAACATTCTAACGGGTTATACTTTTAGAAAACGAATAGTTCTTGTTTAAAAGTATACCTACATGCATTACATACTCGCGTAGTGTCATAACTAGAAGAACATAAACTAAAAGAAGAGGAGTTGAACGCTACGAGTATGCCTTGGTATGAGTAATCACTTCTGGGAAGGGTATAGCCTGATCAACTATATTTGTCCAAGAAGTGACTTACTCATATTGGGGGATAGTCGTAGGGGGCAACAAATCTGATAACCTAACTTCATCCTACAAAGAATGCCCTAAGAACCAAATCTAAACATTTAAAATACTATAGGAGTATTTTTATGTTGCTATATCGCAACATTATTATTATTAACCACTATCTGCTTCTTACACCCCTATTCTCGCGCAGACGACATGGCAGGATTCCATTTACCAGGAGACCCATACTTTCCCAACCAAGGAAATGCCGGCTGGATTGAGGAAGAGCCCAAAGAGCTGATTGAAGAGGATCCCGAAGAAGAAGAAGAGGAGGTAGACGAAGAAGAAGAAAAAGAAGAGGAAGACGACGAGGTGGACATGGATGAGGACGAAGGTGAAGAAGAGCCAGAGGAGGTATCTTCAACCCTCCTTACATCGCGAGGGTACCTGCAAACCGCTGGGGGCACAATGGGCCTGAGCCCCGTTGGGCAACCATGATCGAGAGGTGGAGCCGACAACAACGCCAGAGGTCACCCTATGGCGACCAACGAGGTTACTATGACCTCAGCCACGGAGGACCGGCTGACAGAGCTCTCCCCGTTATGGTCCAACACATCACGAACTTGGGGAACCAGAGTAGGGAAGTGGCAGACCAGGTTCGAAACCTCAACGCTATTACGGTAGCCACCGATGCACACACTCGGGATTTGGAGAGGGGCTTCTATCGAGTGGACCAACTCATCGAGGACCTTACCGCTGCTCGAGCGGAGGTAAAGGAGTACCGGGAGAGGCACGCAGCTCTCGAGGAGAGAGTGATCGCGGCCGAACGCCGGATTGCGGAGCTTCAGGGAGCCTCGACCTCATCAAAGGGCCACCATGGACCAGATGCTACCTGCCGCGAGTAGTGTTCGCGCTACTCATATTTTATTATAAATCTAGGATTTCGAGTATGCGTTGGTGCTACTCTTTATTGCGAATAGGTTGACCTCGCGACTAAGTGATCACACTAGTTAAAGGGGCTTTTGTACTGCCAAAACTTTATCTTTTATTATGATGTAATGTAGACCCTTGTGAGGTCAAATTTCTCAAAACAATATGTACTAACAAATTATCAAGGAATGTGGCATGTATTTTACTTCCTTGGATGCTGACACGAACCAAACACATGACTCTGCTCGGGTCAACACTATTTAATTCATAAGTTTAAATTGCATAAACTTTTCGATGAATTACCTTCTAAATTAATAAACTCGGATAAAATACAATTGAGATGAAACAAGTAAACACTCGACTCGTTATCACCATTGAAGTCTTACCGACAAGTCTTTTCTTTTTATTCTTATGTCAGAACCATGCCACCAAGGAAAAGACCAAGACCTTCCGGAAACTCAGCACCATCCCCTCCGCCACCACCTCCGGAGTTTGATCCTGTGATGTTTCAGGCTGCAGTAACAGTAGCCGTGGCGGCAACAATGTCGCAAATGGGTACAAATGGTTCCGGCGGTTCCGGATCCGGGAATACTAACTCAAATCAGGGGGACAGCACAGGGCGTACTAAGGAGTGTTCTTACAAAGACTTTACGAATGGCAAACCCGATCCTTTCGACGGAAGTGGGGGCGTCATAGTGTTCATGCAATGGTTCGAAAGGACCGAAGCAGTCTTCGAAATCTGTGCTTGTCCCGAAGCGAGCAAGGTCAAGTATTGCGGCATTCACTTTCACAAGAAAAGCTCTTACTTGGTGGAATGGCCGAGTTAAGTCACTTACTCCTGTAGTGGCTAACTCCATAGTCTGGGAAAACTTAAAAGCGTTGATGTTAAAGGAGTATTGCCCAAGGGGAGAAATACAAAAACTCGAAGAAGAACTCTGGAATCTCAAGATGTCGGGGACGGATCTCGAAGCTTATATCGCCCGATTCAATGACCTAGCACTCCTCTGTCCTGCAATGGTCACTCCGGAGGAGAAAAAGGTAGAGCGATACCTATGGGGGCTATCATCCCAGATTCATGATAGTGTACTGGCCTCGAAACCTACTACCTTTGAGAGTGCCAAGGAATTGGCACAACAACTTATCAATCACAGGGCCAGCCATGGTACCGTGATCGCCACCACCGACCAAGCAAAGGGAGGAAACAACAAGAGGAAGTTCTGGAACCATAAAAAGAAACAACCGACACTGGACCCCGCAAAGAAGCAACAGACCGTTGCTGTCCGTGCTGCCACTACTGCTACCACTCCAGCACCACCAAAGCAATATGCTGGAAATCTCCCCAAGTGCAACAAGTGCAACTACCACCACAATGGTGCTTGTCGGGAAATGCACTGCAAAAACTGCGACAAGAAAGGGCAGACCGCTCGTTTCTGTAAAGCGCCAGCACGACCGAATAACCAAGTTGCCAATGCGGGGGCAAGCCAAATCTGCTATGGATGTGGTGAAGCAGGACACTTCAGGAGAAACTGCCCTAAGGCACAAGCTCCTAATGATGGTGGTGTAGGGAGAGTCCTGACGATGGGACACGGAGAAGCAGTCAAGGACCCCTCGGTGGTTTCTGGTACGTTTCTCCTCAATAACACATATGCATGCGTACTATTTGATAGTGGAGCAGAGAGGAGTTTTGTGAGCCATCAATTCAAACAATTACTAAAACAAACCCCTCATTCATTAAAAGATACATACGTAGTAGAAATGGCTAATGGGAAAAAAGAGCACACTAATGATATATACTCATGGTGTACCCTCACTCTAGACAACCATTCGTTTAAAGTAGACCTGATGCTGGTCACAATAAAATGTTTTGACATAATCAACGGTATGGATTGGTTAATTTCCCATCGTGCCGACATTCTATGTTACGAAAGGATCGTTCGCCTTAATCTGCCAAATGACGAAACCCTCTTCATCTATGGCGACAAACCCAGTTCAAATTTGCAAATAATCTCTTGCGACAAGGCCCAAAAGTATCTCCGAAAGGAATACCATGCATTTCTAGCCCACGTAGTAGATACGAAACAAGAGGTGAAGGATATCAACGACATTCCCGAGGTGTGCAACTACCCCGATGTATTCCCCGAAGATCTTCCAGGTGTACCCCTCGCACGACAAGTCGAATTCCGGATCGACTTAATTCCAGGAGCTACCCTCGTCGCCAAAGCTCCATACCGCTTAGAATCGACAGAAATGCAAGAACTTTCCGGCCAGTTAAATGAACTGTTGAGCAAAGGATTCATCAGGCCAAGCTTCTCACCCTGGGGAGCACCGGTCCTGTTTGTAAAGAAGAAGAACGGATCTTTTTGCATGTGCATACACTACCGGGAGCTAAACAAACTCACTATCAAGAACCGTTATCCCCTACCCCGAATTGATGACCTCTTCGACAAACTCCAAGGAGCAAGCTACTTTTCAAAAATTGACCTGAGGTCGAGTTATCATCAACTACGAGTTCAAGAAGAGGATATTCCCAAGACTGCGTTCAGAACTCGCTACGAGCACTATGAGTTTGTGGTAATGCCCTTCGGATTAACGAACGCACCGGTGGTATTTATGGACCTGATGAATCGAGTGTGTTGACCCTACTTAGACAAATTCGTGATTGTATTCATCGACGATATTTTAATCTACTCCCAAAGCGAGGAAGAGCACCGTTAACATCTCTGGCTAATCTTGAAACACAGAGGGCTGAGAAGCTTTACGCCAAATTCTCTAAGTGCGAATTCTGGATCAGAGAAGTAAATTTTCTTGGCCATGTGGTCAGCGAAAAGGGGATACACGTGGATCCCTCAAAAATCAAAGCTATCGAAAACTGGTCAGCACCTACAACGCCGACATAAATTCGACAATTTTTAGGGCTCGCCGGCTACTATCGAAGATTCATACAAAACTTCTCCAAGATCGCCAAACCACTCACCACCTTGACTTAGAAAGGTGTGGTATTTAAGTGGGGAGATAAACAAGAAGCCACTTTCCAGACATTAAAACAAGCCCTATGCAGTGCACCAGTTTTGTCTCTTCCAGAAGGAACCGATGACTTCATGGTATATTGTGATGCCTCAAAACAAGGCCTCGGATGCGTGCTCATGCAGAGAGGGAAAGTCATCGCTTACGCATCAAGGAAACTTAAGACACACAAAGTTAATTACACTACCCATGACCTTGAACTGGGGGCGGTAGTGTTCGCCTTAAAGATCTGGAGGCACTACCTATACGGCACAAAATGCACCATCTTCACCGATCATAAAAGTCTTCAGCATATCCTCAATCAAAAAGAGCTCAACATGCGGCAACGAAGATGGGTTGAACTGCTAAACGACTACGAGTGCGAAATTCGCTACCACCCGGGCAAGGCCAATGTAGTGGCTGATGCCCTAAGCAGGAAGGAATATTCGAGCCACCGAGTAAGATCCTTAAGAATGACCATCCATTCCCACCTGGCCACGCAAATCAGGGAAGCTCAACTAGAAGCCTTGAAACCAGAGAATGTGGTAGGTGAGGCATTAAAGGGAATGGATAAGAACTTAGAAGTCAAGGATGACGGAACTCGTTATCTCAGTAACCGAATCTGGACACCGAAGTTCGGTGGGATCCGAGACGTGGTCATGAATGAAGCACACAAGACTCGATACTCCATCCATCCAGGGTCAAACAAGATGTATCTAGACCTCAAAAAGTTATACTGGTGGCCGAATATGAAAGCCGAGATTGCTACTTATGTGGGCAAGTGTTTGACTTGCGCCAAGGTCAAGGTGGAATACCAGAAACCCTCAGGACTACTACAACAGCCTGATATACCGGAATGGAAGTGGGAACGGATAACCATGGACTTCATAACCAAGCTGCCTAAGACTTCAGGCGGGTTTGACACTATATGGGTAATCGTAGACAGATTGACCAAGTCTGCGCACTTCCTGCCAATAAAGGAGACCGACAAGATGGAGAAGTTAACCAGGACATACATTAAGGAGATTGTGCGACTGCATGGTGTACCAATATCCATTATCTCCGACCGAAATAGTAGATTCACTTCGCAATTTTGAAAGTCCCTAAAGAAATCCTTGGGAACTAGGCTAGACATGAGGACGGCCTACCATCCACAAACCGACGGGCAAAGCGAGCGCACTATACAAACATTAGAAGACATGTTGAGGGCCTGTGTGATACACTTTGTTAAAGCATGGGATACCCATTTGTCGCTGATTGAATTCTCCTACAATAACAGCTATCACACTAGCATTAAGGTTGCTCCATTCGAAGCTCTCTACGGTCGCAAGTGCAGATCACCCCTGTGTTGGGCCGAAGTGGGGGATACTCAGCTAGCTAGGGGGCAAGTCCCTAATAGCACCCTTACTGGTCCTGAAATCATAAGGGAGACCATAGAAAAGATTGTTCAAATTCGGCAAAGAATGAAGGCGTCTCGTGATCGACAAAAGAGTTACGCAGACAAGCGACGCAAACCCTTAGAATTTCAGGTCGGAGATCGGGTATTACTAAGAGTTTCCCCTTGGAAAGGAATGATACGTTTTGGTAAACATGGGAAACTAAACCCGAGGTACATCGGACCGTTCGAGATCCTTGCCAGGATTGGTCCTGTGGCGTACAAACTCTGATTACCTCAAGAACTTAATAGCATACACCCCACATTTCACGTATCCAACTTGAAGATGTGTCTGTCTGACGAGACACTTGTAATACCTCTCGACGAGATCGAAGTTATCGAAAATCTCCACTTCGTGGAAGAATCGGTTAAGATTATGGATCGGGAGGTCAAAACAATGAAACAAAGTCGTATTCCCATCGTGAAGGTCCGATGGAACGCTAAACGAGGACCTGAGTTCACCTGGGAACGCGAAGACCAACTGAAACAAAACTACCTGCATCTTTTCCCAAACTCCTGAAGTCCCGGCCAAAACATAAATTTCAGGACGAAATTCCCTCTAACGGGGGGATGATGTGACAATAGTCAAATTCGGGTCAAGTCTAAGCCGAACAAAGTCAACGAGTCAAACCGGTCAACTCAATTAAACCTTGTATATTAGGTTTTGTATTATGTAATTTCTGTATAACTCACTATCTTAATGAGAAAACATCACCTGGAAAAATTGTGTGTATAATTTTTCTTAAACTTAGTATTAAACAATGAACAAGAATAATAAAACAATGTTTCATACTCATCGGAAGTGTGTATGATCCTAAAACATGGCTTAACGGGGTTCACGGACCTTGCGTTGAGGAGCCAAACACTCACTAATGTCACACATGAAACCACTCTTAGTCGTTTTCACTCTATCTCTCTCTATTGTCCAAATCTCCCCAAGAATGTCAAATCTCTCCCAAATCTCTCTATGTATGTGAAATCTCTCCCAAATATCTCTTTGTATGAGAAATCTCTCCAAGAATGTCAAATCACTCCCAAATCTCTCTAAGTATGTGAAATCTCTCCCAAATATCTCTTTATATGAGAAATCTCTCCAACAATGTCAAATCTCTCCCAAATCGCTCTAAGTATGTGAAATCTCTCTGAAATCTCTCTCAACTTTCTATAATCACTCGGGGCATCCCGACCCTTGAATTTGGCGAAAACTGCCCAAAAACGGAAGTCTACGCGAAAAATGGACTTAAGGAGCCGAAACCCCTCTTAGGACCCGAAACCCCTCTTAGGACCTGAAAGTCCTCTTAGGAACCGAACACTTCTGAGCCGAAGGCTGCTGAACTGAACTTCACTCAAAGAACCGAACCCGAAGGCTCCTGGAACCGAACCTCGCACACACCCGAACCCGAACCTTCGGTACATTTCAGGTCTGATCACCTTCGCTTCTGAGACCGAGCCTTCGCCTTCGCTTCGCGCCTAGCATCATTATGGACCGAACCTCGGCCTAGGACCGAGAGGTCTCGCTGGAAGTCCCTTTTCTCCCGGTTTTCGACTAATTTTGCGTTTTAGGCCCGTTTTTAATTGTTTTAAGACGGGATTTTCACCCAAAACTTTATTTTAACATATAAGATCCCTTAAGTAATGAATTATCACGTTTTGAGGATAAAACCTTATCCAAAAGAGAGTAGGTGAAGTACAAAGGTAGAGTGTTGACTTTACTTTATTTTATGACACAAGCAACCCCATACCCACTACATACTTAACCCACACTCCTCCCCACCATACCTTTGCACTTCCTTGTACTTTTTACCCCTCTCACAAGCCATCCCCACGTTTTTAGGGCTGGTCACTCAACCTCTCTCCTCATTTTCTTTAAATTACTCTCATTTCACCAAAGATCCAACTCCAACTTTTCCCTCAATCTTTTCTCTCTAATTCGAGATCCCAAGGCTGATCATCAAGTGTTCTTCCACTCTTGGTAAGTATAATTCATCCTCCTTGTGATTATTACTCTTCATTCTACCCAAATCATTGATTTCTTACACAAACATCATCACATTCTCTTGTTAGATCTTCGAACCTTCAAGTGATTCTTCAAGTGTTCTTGAGTTGAACACTTCTTTTCTCCATCATCCATCTACTGAAATCACTCAAGGTGAGTTCATACCCCTCCATTACCAAGTTTTCTTAAGTTTTAAGGGGGAGAATACAAGTTAAAACACCGTGAACATAACTAAACTTATCTAACAGCTTTCATCAGAAAAGTTGGACTCCATTCACGGACTGTTTTGGATAACTTAGACATTTTTGTTTTCACAACTATTTTAGGGGCATGTAGTTCAGGTTCTTAGATTTAAAATGACTACTTGCACATCTCCATATGATTTTTCTACAATTTATGGTGATTTTTACAAAATTGTCTATCATTTCAAACATCAATCCGGACCAGTCTGTGAATATGGACTTGTTCACACAAGTTAGAGGTCACTAAAAATTATGGAAAAATTTATGAAAAAACTAGACTCATTTTCCAAATTCTCAGAAGTTCCATAACTTGATTTGGACATTTTATGATTTTTCTACAAATTTTCGAATAACAGTTACAGAAAATGTTATAATCAGAAAAGCTAGCAATTTCATTTCACCTTGTAACATGTTGAGCAAGGTGTATATTATTATGTGCTTATGTGTTATTGCAATATATGACATTATTGTGTTAGTATCTAGTTATACACCAGTTAACAAATGGATTTTTACTAGATAAAGCATAGAATAAACAAAGTGTTATCATTAAAGTACACCCATTACACACAAACATTTTATTAAACTATGTTAAGTATAGTTTACGTACTTTGTTATTACTACCCTTGTTTTGATAAACTATAATAAGTATAGTTAATGATACATTTCAGAAAGGTACATTTATACAAAAAGGAAACTTTCATTACGTTAAGTGTAAATTCGTCAATAACTTTGTGAGACATTCGCTTCACATAAATCATAAGTCCTGTATTGTAACCAGAGTCTCCTGGAGGTAGAGCGTGATAGTTGTATATAGATCTATATTGGGCTTGACAAACCCACACCAGAGCTGCTTGCAACAGCTAGACCGACAGGTCTGTGGTGACAAGTGTCATTTCAGTTCTACGGCGCCCGAAGAACGTTGTTTTCAGGCCACCTAGGACATAGTATGGTTATAATAACTCACAGAAAGTATTAACAAACATAAGAATTTACGAGAATTTCATTAATATCATACGCGTTTATGTTGAAATAAACTCACGTTATTTTTTGTAAATAAGGAAGATTACTCATACGTTTCGGTCTTTGGATACAAGACTACAATATTCATTTTAAGGAAAATATCGGATTTTCCTGGAACAACTATACAATTACGAAACAAGCTTTTTCATAATTGGATACAAAAACTTATGAACTCACCAACCATTGTGTTGACACTTTTTCAAACAACTTGTATTCTCAGGAAATCACTAAACAGGAAATCAAGTGGATTTTGAGGATGGGACGTTAAGGCGTCAAACGTTTCATGTTTTTGTCAACATATTGTAATTGATTTTGAAACATGTAATTCATACAATGATGTAACTCTTTCAATTATATATATGTTCGTTGTGTTTACTTTCATCACTATTTCCATTATTGTTATGATACTATACATGAAGTCCTCCACCCCCGGACGTTTCCGCCATCCATGGTTTGGGGGTGTGACAGAGCTGTTGTATGGGAGGAGGTGTCGGACCCCTATTTGCTGGGTAGAAGTAGGGCAGCGTGTGATGAGTAGCACCGAGATCGTGCTTCAGACGACAGAGCAGATTCAGCAGGTCAGACAGAGGTTATTGTCCGCTCAGAGTCGTCAGAAGAGTTATGCAGACAGACGTCGGTCCGAGCTCAAGTTCCAGGTCGGCGACTTCATGCTTCTGAAGGTCTCTCCTTGGAAAGGAGTGATTCGATTCAGGAAGAGGGGCAAGTTGGGGACCCGGTATATTGGTCCTTTCAGGTTGATCGTGAGGGTAGGCAGGGTAGCCTACCATTTGGAGTTACCTGCAAAGTTGGGTCAGATTCATGACACTTTCCACGTGTCGTAGCTGCGAAAGTGTATAGCCGACGAGTCGGCAGTGGTGCCATTAGAAGATATTCAGGTGGATGCGAGCCTGAATTATGTTGAGAGACCGGTGGCGATTAGGGATCAGAAGATCAAGGTTTTGAGGAACAAGGAGGTGCCTCTGGTGCAGGTCTAGTGGCAGCATCGGAAAAGGTCAGAGTTGACTTGGGAGCCGGAGCGTGAGATGCGGGAGCAGCATCCAAAGTTGTTTGCTAAGTAAGACTTCGAGGGCGAAGTCTAATTCTAGTGGGGGAGAATTGTAACATCCGGATTCCCAGGTATAATATTTTATTCCTTTATTTTTGGAAGTTGTGAGAGGACTCGGCGAGTTGGTGTTTAAACTCGCTGAGTATGGTTGCGGATTCGTATCCAGGTTCACAGTCGGACTCGGCGAGTCCACGCTGTTTAATGAAACCCTAATTTCCTGGGTTTGGGACCTATTTAAAGGCCCTTAGGGCCGTCATTTGCGGCTACCAAACCCCAAAGAGAAACCCTAAGAGATCTAGAGCGTTTGTGAGGAAAGAGAGGCCATTTGTGATCATTTTTTTGGTGAAATTGCAAGAAGGAGGAAACAAAGCCAAGAGGAGGCTGAAGGAGGTGTGATTTTGGTGATTTTAGAGCTCATAGACTTCATCTTGAGGTATTTTTCGGACCCTCTTCAGTTGTGGTGTTGATTTCCTAGAGTTAGGGTTTTCTAATCCCTTTAGAGGATAGATTGTGGAGCAATTTGTCCCTTCTCAAGTTCATGCTTTGGATCTGAACTCAAAGGAGTCCAGAGACCTTAACCCTTGGGGCTTTTTGGAGTTATTTTGGGAGTCATGAACTTAGGATGTTATTTTGGGACTAATTCACCAAGTAAGACCATCTAGATGCTATTTGAGTGTCAAGGTCTGAACTTTACGTGATTATCATTCTTGGGAAGGTCAGATCTATGGATTAAAGGAACAGATCTGACCTCAGGAGGTCTATGGAGTTTGTGCATGGCATGAACTCGCCGAGTCCGAAGATCAGACTCGGCGAATAGGATGAGGGTTTCCCGTAAATCACTCAGTGAATAGACTTGCCGATTTGGGGAAATAACTCGGTGAGTCAGGGAGAGCTAAGGGTCTGGAGTTCGAAGTGGAACTCGCCGAGTTGTTCTTGAGACTCGGCGAGTTGAGTCGGGGTGGCCCCGCGATTCATGCCAGGTGTGACTTGTCGAGTAAGGGGAAGGACTCAACGTGCCAAGAGGGATTGAGGGAGTCAGTAGACACGTGTAGACTCGCCAAGTCGCCCAAGTGCACTCGATGAGTCGGGTCAAAGTTTGACCGTTGACTTATGGTTGACTTTTAGGGTTTGGTCAACAGTGAGGCCTTTAAGCCAAGCGAGAGGTAAAATGGTCTTTTACCCTTCTGAGGGTGTTAAGAAAGGTTTGAGTATAGTTATATTTATGAGAATATTTACTTTATGTGATTAGGCGGAGGCTAGATCACATTTCTACCGAGTCAGAGAATTACCGGGGCACCTGAGCTGAATCTTCTCACTATACATTACCTAGAGTGGTATCTATATGCAGATCGAAGGGTCTTATGTGTTACGTATAATATTATGCTCTATGTGATATATGTATGTTGTATGATGTTATAGACCGGACCGGAGGGTCCAACGAGCTATGAACGGACCAGAGGGTCCAACGAGCTACGGGACTGGAGTGTCCCGCTGAGACACGTTGACCGGAGGGTCATATTATAGCCTCTAGTGGTGTATGTGTTGTATGCGATATTTTGGGGAACTCACTAAGCATTTATGCTTACAGTTGTTGTGTTATGTGTTTCAGGTACTAACGAGGACAGTGGAAAGGCACCGGCGTGATTCGTACACACTAGAGAGAGAGAGAGAGTTGATTTTTATGATCTTGGGATATGTTATGTTTCAAAAACTACTGTTTGAAATATTTTAGAGTATTTTTATATGAACTTGGTTGATGAAAAATGAAAAGTTTATTTTGAAATTTACGTTGTTACAGAGTGGCTACTACAACAGGTATTTGCTCAATCACTGCTGGTTGAGGCGGTTGATTTCTATTTCCATTCGCGTTTCCACTTTGGGTTCTTTCCATTTTGTTCTATACACCAAATCAGACGTTCGGTGCGAAACGACGAGAATTATGATAGGAAAGATTTTATTTACGATCGACGTGTAAATCTCCCTATTACTCCGAAAAATTACATGCCAGTTCTAATACCGTAATTTGTAACGTCATGATTTTTACCATAATTTTTTTTCTTTTTAAAACATTTATTTTACAGAATATGTTAGCGGAAGACTTAGTTTTTTTATTCAAACTATTTTCGAAACCACAATGTTACTTCAAAAATTCAAACATAATTTCAAACCATTTAAAATGTAAACAATTGTACTTTAAAGTAAATAATAAAAAACGTGTCCAAGAGTGGTATCGTTAATATAAATCTACTACCCATAAGAATCCCTCTCACCAAGGTCAATCTTCTAAACTGTCTGTACCAATCATAAGACACAAAAGAGAAAAGATACAAGTGTCAGCCCCTGCTAAGTGAGTTCACAAAGTTGCATAGAAAACATACAAACCCCAAATGGGTCAATTATTCATTTTACCATGAAGCATAAAATAGATACACAAATACCACTTAGAAAACAACTGTGTATCATAACTATTCAATCATATATTCAACCGCATACATACATATATGTTTAACCACAATTCTACCACATAAGATATATGATCAACCAAATACCACATAAGCAACCGCATAGCATATAAATAATCACATTTCATATTTAAGCAACATTTAATTGTTCAACCTTTTATTAATAACCAACCTTTGTTATATATTCAACCTTTTAATATGCAACCAACCTTTTGTTACATGTTCAACCTTATATTAATAACCAACCTTTGTTATATATTCAACCTTTTAATATGCAAACAACCGTTTGTTACACATTCAACCTTTTATTATATCTATCCATCTGATTGATAGAAAAGTGTCTCTTAGTGCTACCTAACCCAAGAGAAACACGCCGTTCACTACTTGTGTGCACGGCCAGCCGAATGCTCTAAGTGGCTCATGACTTCCACCCGAAAAACCAACCCCGTGACTCCACTTTCGCTACTCTGACTTTGCAAAGTACAAGTACCCAACGGTGTCGTTCAGGATCGGTACAAACGGTGCCAATTCCACCGATACACCTCCTAATTCCCACGTGATGTTTGCGATGTCCGCGAACGAGGGACCAACATCACTCCAGCCCATGAACACTAAAGCGTTCGCAAACCATGTGTCACGCAGTCATCTAGAAAGACCGGCAACTAATCACCGTTGTGGCTGTAGCTCTTCCTATAGGAAATCTTTCAACCTAGTAGGCACCCTCAATGATCCGGATAAGGTTTTAGGCAAAGATCATGAACTACCCAAACCCTCTATGTATAACCCCGCAATGTCATTTATAAATTAAGCAAGTCATATAATGCATACCATATGAATGTGTATTAAACATGCAATGTATTCATAACCAGCACATCAAAACATAACCATTCATCATATTTCAAGCAACTTAAGCTAGCATGTCATATACATCAAGTACATCAAAGTGTAAGCAACATAGCAATTATGTCATATCATGGCATTAGCAGAAAGAATATATTATCATCACAAATACAATATCATCATCAAGCACAAGTAATGACATGGTCATCGTAAAATGAATCAAATCACCATCTACATATTGTGCGTTTCAATCATGCAACCTTAGTGAGTTAAAACTATGAACTTACCTTTAGCCTTGATGAAATCTTTCTTCTATTCCAAATCTTGAACATACTTGAAGTTCTTAAGGCTCCACCTAAACACCACACATAACATTCAATTAAAAAATTAAGTATATGTTTCAAAAATACAACTTTATTGTAACTTTTATATTAATTTTTATATTTTACCTGCCCGACCCCCGTTCAGTGTTTTAGTTATAAAACCTAATCTACAGCTCCAATTGGAATGTCATCAGACATTCTGGTAACTAGATTCGATTTCCTAGAACTTCATGAGAGAGGAACATCTTCCAATTCTTCCCGGATTAGAAGCTATATCTCTCGCAAGATGAGGAAAAGTTGTTGTGCATAATTTTAACATTCACCAAAAATCACTATATGATTCAAGACTTTAGGTAAATGATTATAGTTGCTCAATTTTACACACAAGATGATTGAATGGTAGTATTAAGACATCAATTATGTACTTTTATGAGAATATCAAACAGATGACACAAAAACATTGAGAGTAGAATGCCTAAACATATAGACGAATGTTTAGAACGAAGTTCAAAATTTTGACCCGTAACAGCCACCTGTTCAAAGCGATTTTAACACCACCAAGGACTTCAAATTATACAATATTTTTTGTATATTCCTGTATTTTATACTTTTAGATTTTCAAAGAGTACTTTTAAAAGTCCAAACGATTTTTCTACAATTTTATATGATTTTTACAAAACAGTCTATCCGTACAGCTAATTTCCGACCAGTCAGTGAAACAGACGATTTTCACCTAAGTTGGAGGTAACAAAAGGTCTTGGAAAAATTCATGGACAAACTAGACTCGAATTTCAAACTTTGAGAATTTAGGGATCTTTAATCAGACTTCTAATGATTTTTCTATATTTTTTTGAAAACAGGGACAGATTGGTAATTTTGCTGAATTTTCCAGCTTTGAACTTCAAGGACTTTTTGACCACTTAACCTATTAAGCCACAACCAAAATCAACTATAAAGTTGTAAATCGAATTCTTAATAGTAGCAACATGTCAGGAAGTTAAAATAACAATTTCAACCTCAAGCCATGATTCAAAGTACAATGCTTATATGAGAAAAATAAGGTACTTCGCTAAAAGAGAAAACACCACTAGGGCTTGAGTTTTCTCCACCATCAAGCCTCACATTAAGACCTTTTAGGGACTGTTTTGAGGACCTTTAGGATGGCTCAAAACAAGGTCTTAGATGAAGGAAATTAATCACACAAATCTGAAAGAATGAAGATAACAAAAACATGAACTTGAACAAGGAAATCATTCAAGGTGTTCATAAGAAATTTTGACAGCAATTAAGCCATCAAAAACACCCTACACCAATGGAATTAAACCATATGAACTTTCAAAGGTTGCTAGGAAGAAGAAGATGGGATTGTAATCATCAATTAGGAAGAGGATTAACAACAACAATCTTCAATTGACGAAGAGTTTGATATATGAACACAAGGAAAAAGTTTAGAAGAGAATTTTTTTTACCACAATTAGCCAAGAATCGCGGCCCTTCTTCCCTCTAGGATCGATCAAGCAAATCCTTCTCTCTTCTTCCTCCTTGCTCGGCTCGACTTTTCTTCCCCTCCAAGCCGCTCACATTTTTTTCTTTTCTTCTTGGCCTTCAACCGATGACGCACGCAATGAAGGAAGAAGTATTTACGTCTTTTGTTTAGATCACTAAGGCTAAAAATTCCTCAATCGTAAATTCACTATTTACGTCTCTAGGTGTCGTGCCGGTTTTGCCGTAAAACTTCGACGGGCCATAACTTCTTCGTTATAACTCGAATTTCGGCGTTTTTTATATGTACGGAATCCTTGAGACATATTTTACAACTTGGTTAAGATTATTTATTCTAAATAATATTTTGTCGAAAAGTCGTTTTGGACCCCTATTATCTCTAAATTAACTAGCCACATCTACGGGCGTTACAAAAATATTATGATCATTAATATTCTTCATATTTAAAGTTTTATAACTATTAAACATTAAAAACAAAAACTGATATTTAGTCTAAAAAATAAAAAATTAAAAAAAACAAAAAAAATCAAAAAATTAAAAGCAAAAATAAAGAAAAAAACACTATTATCTTCAAGTATGCTGTGACATCCCCAAAATCATGGCCAGAAAAGACCGATTTAAGTTACGCTTTTAAAATAATTTTTAGAGTAATCCTTTGATTTAAAAGAGTTGCGGAATTTGTACCCAAAACAAAACATGATAAATAAAATTTATCAAAGCATTCCTTAAAGAAATGTATTTTCATATATAACAAAACTCGGGATGTCATGTTCCGATAGAGACCAAAATCATAAATGGCACAGTATAAGCCTTACAACAGTTATGTACAACTATTGGCCTATAAACAAAATATCTTCACAAGTTGTCCAACTTATGCTCTCGCGCCACTTCCTGTAATACAAAAAACTGAGTGGGTCAAGCTTGGGCGCCTAGTGAGCATATATGGTTTTCAACCCACAATAAATAATTATATTTAATTTCACCAACCAACAATAACCCGATTACCCATTCCTGTTATACTCACTTTACGTCCCTAAAACAACAACTATCACGAGGGTCTTAGTCTAGGATTTTTCATCGGGATGGACATTATTGCAAAGGGTTTCCTCAACAATAATTCTCCTAAAGGAAATCATGAGGGGGATAGAGTACACCGGTGAACACATCGTTCGAAACACCAACATGTTATGAATCTGCAAGCGTTCCACTGGACAATCTAGAAAGAGTTTGTGGTCGTCATCCATACTCCGCTAGATGACTAGATCAACAACGACATCGAGGCCTCTCATCATTTTATTTCATCACACATCAACTATATACCCATGTTCTACCCAATATATTTGTAGACAAAAGTATATATATATATATATATATATATATATATATATATATATATATATATATATATATGTAATTTAAATCATGTATTCAACATTCAATCAATACTCATTTCACTAACAGCTAATATATAAACACATAGCACGTATTTTATATAGAATACTTCGTACTTATGTGCTAGAAGAAAGCAACTACACTCTTACTCAAAACGTATACTTAATACATTCAACAATACTTGTATTAAATCGTGTTTATGAAAGAGACTATGCACTCACTTGATAAGACGATGCTCGGACAACACTACGACTCTTAAAGCAGTATTCTTCGGTGAAACGGGGATACCTTTACACACTGGGCTTCTCGCGGGCAGAGCTTCGGCTCGAAAACTTTTTTCTTCTTGTGATCTTTAGTGCTTTGGGACTTGCTTTGGGCGTCAGGATGATACTGGGGCTTCATGAGTATAACTTGCACTTAAAAAAAGGAAATATGGTTGAGAGAGAAGAGATTTGGCAACCATAAACGACTGGAATCGACTTCTATTTGTAGGAGGGGTCTGGCCCTCAAACGCGGTGTGTTCCCTCCTGGTATGCTCGGCGTTCCTCTGAACGCTGCACGTAGTAGTGGGGTTCCATCCTAATCCCTTATCCTTTTGACTCAGCATCAACGTGGCCCAACCCAGGCCTAGCATATGAACGCAGGGCGTTCCCCTTTGGGATGTGTGCCTCAAACTTCAGAAAATCATAAATCTCGCATACAATCTCCGTTTTTTACGTTCTTTATATCCGCGCGTAGGTGAGATTATGCTCTACAACTCTCGGTTAGACTCCGTCGGCTAATTTTCACTTTACTTTTATTATATTATTTTTAGTAGGCCGGTACAAGAAAAGTCAGTTAGAAATTCATAACTTCATCATCTGACGTCCGTTTTCGTTTGTCTTTCTTCTGTTGCACTACTGTCGATGTGATCTTTGATTCTCGTTTAGATTGTTTCGTCTAGAAATCACTCGATCTCATATTCGAACTTTGGGATGCATACTGCTAAGTTGAAACTTAGAAATATCATAACTTCCTCATACAAAGTCAGATTTAGACGTTTTTTATGCACATTCTCGGTTTAACGTGTTCTACGACTTTCGTTTAGATCACTAAGGCTAAATATCGCTCTATCGTAAATTCACTATTTACGTCATGCAGTGTCGTACCGGTTTTGTCGCAAAACTTCAACAGGTCATAACTCTTTTGTTATAACTTGGATTTCGGCATTCTATATATATCCGAAATCCTTGTCACGACCACTACAACTTCCTTCATAGGAATCGGGTTTATCTAATATTTTAATATTACGCTTATTCTTGTTCTTAATTCATTTAAGTTACACAATTAAGCATAAAACACATAATACTCAAATAATACATTCTTATTATTTGAAAACGAGTTACAAAGGTTAACCTAGACTATTACATCAACATTAATGCCTAGCCTAGAAACACGGGCGTTAGAATTCTCTCCTCCTTAGGATGATTCCGTCCTCGAAATCACACATCAAAAAACAAATGCGGATAGCGACTCATCATGTCACTCTCCATTTCCCAGGTGTGATTTGGCCCATTTGCATGTTTCCATCGGACAAGCACTAATTCGACCATTTTGCGTCGCAACTTCTTAGTCTTACGGTCAACGATTGCCTTCGGTTCTTCAATCAACATTTTGTTTTCATCAATTCTCAATTCCGAAAGTGGAATCATGTCGGGAACTTCTCCCGTGAACTACCTCAAATAACACACATGAAAAGTGTTATGAATACCATTCAATTCTTCAGGTAATTCGAGCTTGTAAGCTTGGTTCCCAACCCTCTGTAGAACTTTAAATGGTCCAATAAACCTTCGACTTAACTTTCCCCTTTTTCCAAACCATATAAGTCCCTTCCACGGTGATACTTTAAGTAAAACCGAATCTCCAACTTCAAAAGTCATCGACCTTCGCTTGTTGTCAGCATAGCTCTTTTGACGATCATGAGCTGCTAACATTCTCTCCCTAATTATTTTCAACTTTTCAGCAGTTTGATGGACTATCAGGTCCTATAAATTGCTTTTCCCCATCCTCAAGCCAACAAGACAGCGTACGACATTTTTGTCTGTACATAGCTTGATAAGGTGCCATCTTTATGCTCGAGTGGAAACTATTATTGTTGGAGAATTCTACCAAAGGTAAATGTTCATCCCAATAACCTTGGAATTCCAGGGTACAGGCTCTCAGCATATCTTCAAGTGTTTGTATCGTTCGTTCGCTCTGACCATCAGTCTGTAGATGGTAAGCTGTACTCAAACACAACCTGGTAGCCAATTCTTCTTGTAGACTTCTCCAAAACCTCGAGGTGAAACATCTATCACGATCCGACACAATCGTTAATGGAACACTGTGAAGCCTCACAATTTCCTTCACATAAGAATTCGCAAGCTTATCCATAGACAATTTCTCATTGGCTGCTATAAAGTGCGCACTCTTAGTGAAGCGATCAACGACCACCCAAATCATGTCATGACCGTTCTTTGTTCTAGGCAGTTTAGTGACAAAATCCATGGCAATGTCTTCCCACTTACCCATGGGTACATGTAAGTTTCTAAAATCACATATGGTTTATGATGTTGTGCCTGTAACATCCCAGAATTTCAGGTATTGTTAAAATTATGTTTTTGGGGTGTTTTAAGAGGGGACTCGGCGAGTTGGAGCCTAGACTCGCCGAGTAGGATCGCAGACCTGGTCGCGGGTTCGCGACTGGACTCGACGAGTCCAGATATGGACTCGGCGAGTCTACGCTGTTTAGCGAAAACCCTAACCGTTCAGGTTTGGGACGTATAAGAGGGACTTATTGGCCGTCATTGTTCATTTTAGCCTTCTGAGAAAAAAACCCTAAATCGATTGTGTGCATCTGGAGCAAGGTTATAGGCCATTGTTGATTTTAGAGGAGTTTTTGTGCAAGGAAGAGAGGAGCTTGGCTAAGGGAACAGCAAGGGAGTCACGTTCTGAGGATTGGGGACACAGAGAATACATCATCCAGGTAAGAATTCGGGTATACTCTGCTATGTTGATGTGTTTATGGACTTAGGGTTTATGGAGCCCTTTTGTGATTAGATTGAATGTTACCCTAGTCCCCCAAACGATTGGAACCCTGTATTGAGACCTTTGGAGGTCCAAAATGTCCCATGCCTGAGCATTTCGGGAATTGATGAAGGTTTTGGATTGGAATCCTTATGCCTTAGGTCAAAATGTAAATTATCAGTCATAGGGTGTATCATGAGCACCGAAATGAGGACCTTACGTGATGGATCAGTCTAGGAAGGCCAGACCTATGAATGGTCGGAGCAGTTCTGACCTTAGGAAGCAGTTTGAGCGGTTGCATGGCATGGACTCGCCGAGTTCGATGAACAGACTCGGCGAGTAGCTTGAAGATTAACTGGGACTCGTCGAGTTGTTCTTCAGACTCGGCGAGTTGAGTTGGGGTGGCCCCGCGATTCTTCCAGGAGTAACTCGTCGAGTCAAGGAGGATACTCGACGAGTAGAAGGGGAATCTTAGAGAATTGGAGGACGTCTAGACTCGCCGAGTCGCCAAGGCACTCGCCGAGTCCGGTCGAGTTGACCGTTGACCATTGACCAGAGTTGACCTATGTGTGACTTCTTAGGGACAGTTAAACCTAGAAGGTAGAAGAATTAATAAGAGATATATGATGTTATAAGGAGATTGTAGCTCGACGGATCGAGCACGAGTGATTTCAGGATTTGCTAGCTTTCAGCATTCACGAGGTGAGTCTTCTCACTATACTGTACCCGGAAGGGTTTGACTGTGTGACCGGAAGGTCAGATATGATATGTGATATGTATGCTATACGTGGTAAGTTATTTGTTATATGTGTTATGTATGTTATGGGCCGGAAGGCGATTATGTTATGGGCCGGAAGGCATTACGTTATGGGCCGGAAGGCGATTATATTATGGGCCGGAAGGCGTTGTGTTATGGACCGGAAGGTCGGCGTGGGTAGGACCGAAAGGTTTACCCAGCAGGGACGGAAGTCCCCTGAGACACATGGACCGGAAGGTCAGGGCCTGGAAAGGCGTATGTGCGTAAGTGTATATTGGGGAACTCACTAAGCATTTATGCTTACAGTTGTTATGTATGTGTTTCAGGTACTAGCGAGGACCGTGGGAAGGCGCCGGCGTGATCTGTACACACTGGAGGATGTTTTATGATCTTGGGATTTAGACAATTTGTATTTTGACATGACACTTAAATTAGTTATGCCTTGTTTTGAATGGAAATACTTTATTTTAAAATGAAAAATTTGTTTTAAAATTTGCGTTGTTACAATTGGTATCAGAGCCTTGGTTTGAGGGATTCGGGTGCACCTTCGGGAGTAACTGAACTCAAACCGAGGATTTGAGGAAAACTTTTTAAATAAAGGCATAAACTCTTGTAAATGGTTTTGTGGTAAGCAAGAAAGAAGCAGTGTGTACGATCAGTCAGCCCCCGAACGGTAAAGATCCCCAAAATACCTTACAATATTATATGATATGAATTGTTATGCATGCTAGAAGACTAGGTATTCATGATAGGACTAGAGTGGCCTGATTTGTGATGCCTTAGTCTAGGGAAGTTTGCCGATATGAGATGCTTTGCTAGTGTGCGGGTAGTTAGTGCATAACAGAAGTAGAGTACTCACTATCCGGGGTTTGGGGAGGAAGATTTGGGATGAATGCTGATGCGGTGTGGTCGGTAGTATTGGGCCCGTACTACCGAAGACACCGGGTCAGTGGGAGACCCAAGTAAAAATCCTTGGATATCGGAGACTGAGTAGGGTTGCGTTATCGAGTGCGATTATACTCGATGGAGTCTCTGATAGTTTTATGTCGTATTTCAGAGACATCATGGTTAGACCATGCCACGGAGCGAGTTCGAGCGGTGTGAGTGACGAGGAGGTTCGTCAGATGATTCACGAAGAGGTAGCTGCGGCGATCCGGGTTGAGATCCCGGAGATGTTTGGGTCTATTAAGACCACCCTGATGGAGACGTTTGAGGAGCGGTACGCCGCATTGACTGAAGCTGCAGCCGCTGCAGCTACCGCAGCTGTGGCCGCTGCCAGGCCACAGGGGGGTGACTCGTTGCTGTTCCGGGAGTTCAGCAACACGAAGCCACCTGAGTTCGATGGGACGCAGGATCCGATTGCTGCGATGAGGTGGATCGCGGATATAGAGGGGTGCTTCTACACTTGTTCATGCCCGGAGCACCTGAGGGTACGGTTCGCTTTGAACCAGCTCCGTCTGGGAGCGAAGGACTGGTGGAAGTTCGTGACGGCGAACTTCACTTTGGCAGAGATTACAGCAGTGACATGGGAGGGGTTTACTGCTATGTTCAGGGACGAGTACGTTCCCCCGGTGGAGAGGGAACGATTGGTTCAGGAGTTCTTAACCCTCAAGCAGGGTACTGATTCTGTTGCGGTGATCACGCGAAAGTTTCATGAGAGGGCGACGTTCTGCCCCGAGCTGGTGTCCACTGATCAGGCTCGGATGAGCCGGTACTTGGGTGTGTTGAGGAGGGATATCCGGGAGTTTGTGTCAAACTCCACCTACCATACTTTTGCTGAGCTTCAGGCGAATGCCAGGAAGCGCGAGATCGAGTTGGAGACCCAGGCCAGGGAAAAGGCCGAGTCTCAACGGGTGGACCGGCGACCGGCTCAGTCCCAGCCGGCAGCCAAACGGATAAAGTCCGCCGATTTGAGGACAGGAGGTCCGAAGGGCCGCACTTGCGGAAAGTGCGGCAAGGGTCATGATGGGGCGTGTCGATCTGGTGCTTGCTACAAGTGTGGCAAGGAGGGGCACATTGCTAGGGAGTGCCCCAAGGGGTTCACGGTTTGCTTTCATTGCAACAAGACAGGCCATAGGAAGGCCGAGTGCCCTCAGCTTCTTCAGGGATCTGCACCTGCTGCCAGAGCTACTGCGACTCGACCGGTGAAGGCCGAGGCCCCGAGGGCTCGGGGGAGAGCCTTTCAGCTGACTACGGAGGAGGTCTGCGCTGCGCCCGATGTTGTGGCAGGTATGCTGTAATTCATGTATTTATTTTAATGTCGAGATGTTATGCTTATGTTATTATATGCGTAGGTACTTTCCTTGTGAACTCTGTGCCTGCCCTAGTGTTATTTGACTCGGGTGCGAGTAGGTCCTTTGTATCTTTAGCTTTTAGTCAGCATATCAGCGTTGGTCGTGAGTCGTTGAGTCGGCCTCTGAGAGTTTCTATAGCTGACGAGAGAGTGATTTGGGCCACGGAGGTTCTCCGGGGATGTGTGTTAGAGATTTTCGGGGTCGAGTTCCCGATTGACCTGATTCCTATTGCGATGGGTGATGTCTGTGTCATCGTGGGCATGGACTGGTTGAGCCGATTCGGCGCTGTCATCGACTATGAGCGTCAGCTGGTGACTATACGAGACCATAGTGGGGGAGTTCTTTCGGTGTACGGCGAGGGTACCCGTTCGGGATCAGCTTTTTGTTCGGCCGCTAGGGCGAGGCAGTGTCTACAGCAGGGCTGTAAAGGTTATGTGGCGTATGTGATGGATACGCGGGAGGTTTCCAAGAGACCGAGGTCAGTTGAGGAGGTCCCAGTGGTGCGTGAGTTTCCAGATGTTTTCCCCGAGGAGCTGCCGGGAGTACCTCCTGTGAGGCAAGTGGAGTTTGGTATCGATCTGGTTCCGGGGGCTGCGCCTATTGCTAAGGTGCATTATCGTCTTGCACCTCCAGAGATGCAAGAGTTGTCCTCGCAGCTCCAGGAGTTGCTGGGGAAGGGATTCATTCGGCCGAGCAGCTCGCCGTGGGGAGCACCTATTCTGTTCGTCAAGAAGAAGGATGGTTCACACCGGATGTGCATTGATTACCGGGAGTTGAACAAGTTGACGGTCAAGAACCGTTACCCGTTACCAAGGATCGATGATTTATTCGATCAGTTGCAGGGGGCATCTTGGTTTTCCAAGATCGATCTGAGGTCAGGGTACCATCAGGTGAGAGTACGGGATGAGGACGTCCAGAAGACAGCGTTTAGGAGGCGATATGGGCATTATGAGTTTGTGGTGATGCCTTTCGGGCTCACCAATGCCCCGGCTGTGTTCATGGATCTCATGAACAGGGTATGCAGGCCGATGTTGGATCGGTCAGTGACTGTATTTATCGACGACATTCTAGTGTATTCGAGATCTAGAGAGCAGCATGAGGAGCATTTGAGGGAGGTCCTTGAGGTATTGAGGTCGGAGAAGCTGTATGGAAAGTTCTCCAAATGTGACTTCTGGTTGCGGGAGGTCCAATTTCTAGGACATGTTGTTAATCAGGAAGGGATATTGGTCGATCTGGCCAAGGTTGAGGCGGTGATGAGTTGGGAGGCGCCGAAGTCACCCTCTGAGATCAGGAGCTTCCTTGGGTTGGCAGGGTATTATCGGAGATTCATTAAGGATTTCTCCAAGATCGCAGTGCCGCTCACCAGATTGACCCGGAAGGGTGTTGCATTCTCATGGGGACCCGAGCAGCAGACCTCCTTTGTGACACTTCGCCAGAGGTTGTGCGAAGCCCCGGTATTAGCTCTCCCGGAAGGGATGGAAGATTTTGTAGTATATTGCGATGCATCGATTTCGGGACTGGGTGCAGTATTGATGCAGAGGGGTCATGTGATAGCTTATGCGTCGAGGTATCTGAAGCCTCATGAGGCGAGATATCCCACGCACGATTTAGAGTTGGGGGCAGTAGTGTTCGCTCTCAAGATTTGGCGTCACTACCTGTATGGGGTTCGATGTACGATATACACGGACCATAAGAGCTTGAAGTATTTGATGGATCAGCCCAACTTAAATATGCGACAGAGGAGGTGGTTGGATGTGGTCAAGGATTATGATTGTGAGATCCTGTACCACCCAGGCAAGGCTAATGTGGTAGCCGATGCATTGAGCCGCAGGGCGGAGAGTACTCCATTGCGAGATGTATGTTTGAGATTGACTGTGATGACTCCAGTATTGGATGCTATTCGTGGGGCACAGGCCGAGGCTGTGCGACCAGGGATGCAGAAGAAAGAGCGGGTTGTTGGGTTAATTTCAGAGTTCGTTAAGGATGGACGAGGGCTTCTGATGTTTCAGGGTCGGATCTGGGTACCATTCGTGGGCGGTACGCGTATTACTTTGATGGAAGAGGCTCATAGATCGAAATTCTCGATCCATCCCGATGCTACGAAGATGTATCTGGATTTGAGGAAAGAGTATTGGTGGCCCTGTATGAAGAGGGACGTCGCATGGTTCGTTGAGAGGTGCTTGACCTGCCGTAGGGTTAAGGCCGAGCACCAGAGGCCGCATGGCAAGTTACAGCCATTGGAGATTCCCGAGTGGAAGTGGGAACAGATCACTATGGATTTCATCACCAAGTTGCCGAGGACTGCCAGGGGAGTTGATGCAATTTGGATGATTGTGGATAGGTTGACGAAGAGTGCACACTTCCTTGCCATCAGCGAGAGTTCTTCAGCGGAGAAGTTGGCGGAGATATATGTGAGAGAAGTGGTATCTCGGCATGGGGTGCCGATCTCGATTGTTTCAGACCGTGATGTGCGTTTCACTTCCAGGTTCTGGAAGAAATTCCATGAGGAACTGGGTACTAAATTGCATTTTAGTACCGCATACCATCCCCAGACAGACGGTCAGAGCGAGCGAACGATTCAGACGCTGGAGGACATGCTTCGAGCGTGTGTGTTAGACTTCGGGGGTAGCTGGGATGCGTATTTACCCTTGGCAGAGTTTTCCTACAACAACAGCCATCATTCGAGCATTGGTATGCCACCTTTTGAGCTGTTGTATGGTAGGAGGTGTCGGACCCCCATTTGCTGGGGAGAGGTGGGACAGAGAGTGATGGGTAGTACAGAGATCGTGCTTCAGACGACAGAACAGATTCAGCAAGTTAGACAGAGGTTATTGACCGCCCAGAGGCGACAGAAGAGTTATGCAGACAGACGCCGATCCGAGCTTGAGTTTCAAGTCGGCGACTTCGTTCTCTTGAAGGTCTCTCCTTGGAAAGGAGTGATCCGATTCAGAAAGAGGGGCAAGTTGGGACCCCGGTATATTGGGCCATTTCGGGTGATTGCAAGGATAGGCCGGGTAGCCTATCGGTTGGAGTTGCCAGCGGAGTTGGGGCAAATCCACGACACTTTCCATGTGTCGCAACTGAGGAAGTGTATAGCCGATGAGTCGGCAGTGGTTCCATTAGAGGATATTCAGGTGGATGCGAGCCTGAATTATGCTGAGAGACCAGTGGCCATCAGGGATCGGAAGATCAAGGTTCTAAGGAACAAGGAGGTACCTCTGGTGTTGGTTCAGTGGCAACACCGGAAGGGATCGGAAATGACTTGGGAGCCGGAGCGTGAGATGCGGGAGCAGCATCCGGAGCTATTTCCAGAGTGAGACTTCGAGGGCGAAGTCTAGTCCTAGTGGGGGAGAGTTGTAACAGCCCGGAATTTCAGGTATTGTTAAAATTATGTTTTTGGGGTGTTTTAAGAGGGGACTAGCCGAGTTGGAGCCTAGACTCGCCGAGTAGGATCGCAGACCTGGTCGCGGGTTCGCGACTGGACTCGACGAGTCCAGATATGGACTCGGCGAGTCTACGCTGTTTAGCGAAAACCCTAACCGTTCAGGTTTGGGACGTATAAGAGGGACTTATTGGCCGTCATTGTTCATTTTAGCCTTCTGAGAAAAAAACCCTAAATCGATTGTGTGCATCTGGAGCAAGGTTATAGGCCATTGTTGATTTTAGAGGAGTTTTTGTGCAAGGAAGAGAGGAGCTTGGCTAAGGGAACAGCAAGGGAGTCACGTTCTGAGGATTGGGGACACAGAGAATACATCATCCAGGTAAGAATTCGAGTATACTCTGCTATGTTGATGTGTTTATGGACTTAGGGTTTATGGAACCCTTTTGTGATTAGATTGAATGTTACCCTAGTCCCCCAAACGATTGGAACCCTGTATTGAGACCTTTGGAGGTCCAGAATGTCCCATGCCTGAGCATTTCGGGAATTGATGAAGGTTTTGGATTGGAATCCTTATGCCTTAGGTCAAAATGTAAATTATAAGTCATAGGGTGTATCATGAGCACCGAAATGAGGACCTTACATGATGGATCAGTCTAGGAAGGCCAGACCTATGAATGGTCGGAGCAGTTCTGACCTTAGGAAGCAGTTTGAGTGGTTGCATGGCATGGACTCGCCGAGTTCGATGAACAGACTCGGCGAGTAGCTTAAAGATTAACTGGGACTCGTCGAGTTGTTCTTCAGACTCGGCGAGTTGAGTCGGGGTGGCCCCGCGATTCTTCCAGGAGTAACTCGTCGAGTCAAGGAGGATACTCGACGAGTAGAAGGGGAATATTAGAGAATTGGAGGACGTCTAGACTCGCCGAGTCGCCAAGGCACTCGCCGAGTCCGGTCGAGTTGACCGTTGACCATTGACCAGAGTTGACCTATGTGTGACTTCTTAGGGACAGTTAAACCTAGAAGATAGAAGAATTAAGAAGAGATATATGATTTTATAGGGAGATTGTAGCTCGACGGATCGAGCACGAGTGATTTCAGGATTTGCTAGCTTTCAGCATTCACGAGGTGAGTCTTCTCATTATATTGTACCCATAAGGGTTTGACTGTGTGACCGGAAGGTCAGATATGATATGTGATATGTATGCTATACGTGGTAAGTTATTTGTTATATGTGCTATGTATGTTATGGGCTGGAAGGCGATTATGTTATGGGCCGGAAGGCATTACGTTATGGGCCGGAAGGCGATTATATTATGGGCCGGAAGGCATTGTGTTATGGACCGGAAGGTCGGCGTGGGTAGGACCAGAAGGTTTACCCAGCAGGGACGGAAGTCCCCTGAGACACATGGACCGGAAGGTCAGGGCCTGGAAAGGCGTATGTGCGTAAGTGTATATTGGGGAACTCACTAAGCATTTATGCTTACAGTTGTTATGTATGTGTTTCAGGTACTAGCGAGGACCGTGGGAAGGCGCCGGCGTGATCTGTACACACTGGAGGATGTTTTATGATCTTGGGATTTAGACAATTTGTATTTTGACATGACACTTAAATTAGTTATGCCTTGTTTTGAGTGGAAATACTTTATTTTAAAATGAAAAATTTGTTTGAAAATTTGCGTTGTTACAGTGCCTTAACTTTTTCACAGGTCACACACTCAGCCACATACTTCACAATGTCAAGCTTCATCATCGGCCACCAGTAGTAGAGTTTTAGGTCCCTATACATTTTAGTGGTGCCAGGATGAATTGAGTACATTTTGTGAGCTTCTTCCATTAGAAGATCTCTTACTCCTCCTGACTTAGGCACCTAAATTCGATCTTGGAATACCTTCAGTCTGTGATTGTTTATACCGAACACTAACGTTTTTCCCAAACGCTCTCCCTTTCGGTCATTCTTCGTAGAAGCTTCTTCTTGACCTTTCTTTATACTCTCCACAATTGTCGAGACAACTTCTATTCTCAATGCTCTTGGCCTTTTTCTTTCAAGATTGACTTTACGAGTAAGAGCATCAGCGACAACATTAGCTTTACCGAGGTGGTAAAGTATCTCACAGTCATAGTCTTTAAGTAACTCTAGTCAGCGTCATTGCCTCATATTCAATTTTTTTTTTTGATTAAAGAGATATTAGAAGCTCTTATGATCAGTGAAAAGTTTGCACTTCGAGCCATAGAGGTAATTCCTCCATATTTTTAGAGCAAATACTACCGCTGCCAACTCCAAATCATGAGTAAGGTAGTTCATTTCATGCTCTTTCAGCTATCGAGACACATATGCTATCACCTTTTCTCTTTGGATCAAAACACAACCCAATCCAACACCAGACGCATCACTATAAACAGCGAAGTCTTCGACTCCATCGGGTAGAGAAAGAATCGGTTCCTCACATAGCTTCTTCTTTAGCAACTTGAATGCTTCTTTGTGCTTATCACTTCAAGCATATGTATCTCCTTTGTGGGTCAAAGCTGTTAGTGGAGTAGTGATCAAATAAAAGCCTTGGATAAACCTTCGGTAATATCTAGCTAATCCCAAAAAGCTTCGGATCTCTGTGGGACTTTTCGGTTGTTCCCACTTCATCACAACTTCAATCTTTGCTGGATCAACCATTATCCCTTCTTGGTTGACCACGTGACCAAAGAATTGGACTTCTCGAATCCAAAAATCATATTTGGAGAACTTGGCATACAGTTTCTCCTTCTTCAAGACTTCCAACACTTCTCGTAAGTGTCTGCCATGCTCCTCTTGGCTTTTCGAGTAAATCAAAATGTCATCTATGAACACTATCATAGATTTATCAAGGAACGATTTATAAACCCTATTCATTAAATCCATGAATGCCGCTGGTGCATTGGTTAGTCCTAACGACATAACCAAAAACTCGTAGTGTCCATATCGTGTTCTGAATGCAGTCTTCTCGATATCCTGCTCCCTTACTTTTAGGTGATGATATTTTAACCTTACGCCGATCTTTGAAAAATATCTTGAACCTTGTAGTTGATCGAACAGGTCATCAATCCTTGGTAATGGATATCTATTCTTTACAAACACTATCATAGATTTATCAAGGAACGATTTATAAACCTTATTCTTTACGAACTAGGTCTAATGAAACCTTAGTCCAATAACTCCTGAAGTTGCATCATCAGCTCCTTCCTCTTTGTTCGTGTTAATCGGTAAGGTGATTTTGCTATTGGTGTTGTCTCTGGTAACAAGTCTATTCTGAACTCCACTTGTCTATCAGGCGGTAATCTGGGAAGATATTTGGGAAATACCTCCGGATAATCACACACGACAGGAATGCTCTGCATCTCCTTTTTCTCCTTCTTAGCATCGATCACGAATGATAGATACGATGTACATCCGTTGGCCAAACACTTTCTGTCTTTCATTAGAGAAATAATTCCAGAATTTACTCTGTGTTTGTCCCCATACACCACAAATGATTCTTTCCCTGGTGGGTTTATTTTTACTATCTTCTTTCTACACAATATTTCGGCATCATTGGCGCTAAGCCAATCCATTCCCAACACGATGTCGAAACCATTTAACTCAATAGGTAATAATTCCTTGTGGAACTTATTCCTATCCAAATCAATTAAGATGTTTTTCATATGATGGCTAACAGGTATAAACTTGCCAATAGCGACTTCGACTAATAAAGCATTATCTAGTCTATCAACAGGAAAAGCTAGTTTTCTACCAAATTCATCCAAAATAAAGGAGTAGTTGGCTCCTGAATCAAATAAAATTTGCGCAGACAATTCGTTTACGAGAAAGGTACCTGAAGCGACATCAGCTTCATCTTTTGCAACTTCAAGTGTCATCTCAAAGGCTCTCGCCTTCGATTTTGGTGGAATGTTGGGTTTTGCTGCCTCCTTCTTTTTTCAGACAATCCCTCGAGATGTGCCCCTCCTCACCACACCCATAGCAGAATTTCTTGGTACGGGTGCATTCGTTGGCATAGTGCCCTGGCTTTCCACATTTGAAGCATGTGGCTTCCCCGCCACATTTCCCATGATGCTTCTTCTTGCATTTGTCGCACCATTTCGCTTTGCCTCATCCACCTCCTCTCGAACTAGACTTCGAGAATTTACCCTTTTTGCTGGACCCCGAGGGTCTGTCGAACATCCTCTTCTCACCAACCTCTGACCTCTCCAGACCCTTCTCCCTGATCTAGGTCTCAACCTTAGATGGCGGCTTTCTATGTGGTTGCTTGCTTAACCATTAGACAAAAGTCCGCTGGTAGTCCGAGGGCAAACTTGACCTTAGAGAGTTCAGTTGGAACTAAATATGGAATAAGCTTCATCTTTTCCGTGAACTAGCAGTGTATTTGGTAACGCTCATTTTTCCCTTCTTCAAATTCTGAAACTCGTTATTGATTTCCAGAAGGTCCTGCTCGGAGCAGTATTGCAATTTGAGTTGCAGCACAAAGTCTTCCCAAGACATCTTGCTCGCTTCTCCCTTGGGCATCGAGTCAGCTAACAGCTTCCACCAACTCAACACGCCAAATTTTAACAGAGGGATCACAAGAGCGGTCTTCTGCCTGTTGCTGCATTCATAACTCTCAAACATTGTCTCCATTTTAGAGATCCAGTTTATAACTTCCACCGGCGTTGGGCTTCCGAATAGACATGGTGGCTTGGATGCCATGAAATCCTTGTACTTGCATCCATGCCCATCATTTCCTCCATCCTGATTGATTTGCCTAACAATCGGTGGGTTGGCTTGACCAACAGTCCCACTGAAGTTTCCTCCTTCCGAAAGCCCTTCATTTAATTCGGGCTGTTCAATCGGTATTGAAGGCTCTTCACGATTCTGTTGAAGCAGATGTCTAGCTTCTTCTATTTGACGATCCAACATCATTAGGATCATCGCTTGTACCCCAGCCATTGTCATTGGCTCAGGTGCTGCTGCTACAACAGGTGCTTGCTCAATCACTGGTAGTTGATTCCTGTTTTCATCTGCGTTTCCAACACCACTTATGGTTCTTACCATTTATGATCTATACACCGAATAAGGTGAAATTAGATCCTTATTCACGATAGATAATTAAATCATCCATATCATTCCGAAAACGTTTAAATGTTAGTTCTAATACCGTTGTCATACGCTTAGAATCCTAAACACATACGGTCTCCATATCCGATTAGCAACAAACCGTAGATCTAAACAAATAATATCATATATGGCAAACACATAACATTTAGCACATAAAAGCATTTTAGGTATCTTTCCTAAAATAAACTAGTGCTCGTGTCTAAAATATAACAGACACTTATCTCACAATCTTCACTTACCATTCTAAGTTTAAGTCTAGAAATCCTACAAATTCCTAGTTCACTAAAACTAATGCTCTAATACCAACTGTGACATCCCGAAAATCACGGACATAAAAGACCGATTTCATTTATTCTTTTAAAACAATTTTCAGAATAATCCTTTGATTTAAAATAGTTGTGAAATTTGTTACCAAAACAAAATATGATAAATAAAATTTATCAAAGCATTCCTTAAAGAAATGTATTTTCATATATAACAAAACTCGGGATGTCATGTTCCGATACAAACCAAAAGCATAAACGGCACATTATGAGCCTAACAACAGTTATATACAACTATTGGCCTATAAACAAAATATCTTCACAAGTTGTCCAACTTATGTTCTCGAGCCACTACCTGTAATACAAAGAGACTAAGTGGGTCAAGCTTGGGAGCCTGGTGAGCATATAGGGTTTTCAACTCACAATAAATAATTATATTCAATTTCACCATCCAACAATAACCCGATTACCCATTTCTATTATCCTCACTTTACGTCCCTAAAACGACAACTATCACGAGGGTCCTAGTCTAGGAGTTTTCATCGGGATAGACATTACTGCAAAGGGGTTTCCTCAACAATAGATGTCCTAAAGGCAACCATGAGGGGGATAGAGTACACCGGTGAACACAACGTTCACAACAACTACAAAGGTTACTGCAAAGGTTATGAACCTGCCAACGTTCCACTGGACAGTCTAGAAAGAGTCTGTGGTCGTCATCCATACTCCGCTAGATGACTAGATCAGCAACGACATCGAGGTCTCTCCTCATTTTATTTCATCACACATCAACTATCTACCCATGTTCTACCCAACATATTTGTAGATAAAAGTGTATATATATATATATATATATATATATATATATATATATATATATATATATACACATACAATTTAAAACATGTATACAACATTTAATCAATACTCATTTCACTAACAAATAATATATAAACACATATCACGTATTTTGTAGAGAATACTTCGTACTTATGTGTTAGAAGAAAGCAACTACACTCTTACTCAAAACGTATACTTAATACATTCAACAATACGTGTATTAAATCGTGTTTATAAAAGAGACTATGCACTCACTTGATAAGATGATGCTCGGACAACACTACGGCTCTTGAAGCAGTATTCTTCGGTGAAACTGGGATATCTTCACACACCGGGCTTCTCGCGGGCAATGCTTCGGCTCGAAAACTCTTTTCTTCTCAGGATCTTCGGTGCTTCGGGACTTGCTTTGGACGTCGGGATGATAGTGGGACTTTGGGTGTATAGCTTGTACGTAAAACGAGGTAATATGGGTGAGAGAGAAGAGATTTTGCAACCATAAACGGATGGACTCGACTTCTATTTATAGGAGGGGTCTGGCCCTCAAACGCGACGTGTTCCCTCCTGGTACGCAACGCATTCCCCGAACGTTGCACGTAGGAGCGGGGTTCCATCCCAATCCCTCATCTGTTTGACTCAGCATCGACGTGGCCCAACCCAGGCCTACCATATGAACGCGGGGCGTTCCCCAATTGAACGTGGGGCATTCCCTTTTAGGATGCGTGCCTTGAACTTCATAAAATGATAACTCTCGCATTCGATCTCCGTTTTCGACGTTCTTTATATCCACGCGTAGCTGAGATTATGCTCTACAACTCTCATTTAGACTCCGTTGGCTAATTTTCACTTTATTTTTATTATATTATTTTTAGTATGCCGGTACAGGAAAAGTCAGTTAGAAATTCATAACTTCATCATCTGACATCCGTTTTCGTTTGTCTTTCTTCTGTTACACTACTATCGATGAGATATTCGATTCTCGTTTAGATTGTATCGCCTAGAAATCATTCGATCTCATATTCGAACTTTGGGATGCATACTGCTAAGTCGAAACTTAGAAATATCATAACTTCCTCATAAAAAGTCAGATTTAGACGTTCTTTTTATGCACGTTCTCGGTTTAACGTATTCTACGACTTTTGTTTAGATCACTAAGGCTAAATATCGCTCTATCGTAAATTCACTATTTACATCATGCAGTGTCGTACCAGTTCTGTCGTAAA